>NC_062577.1:4487500-4820000 GCF_022837055.1 Prionailurus viverrinus
CAAAATCAAGAGTCAGACACTTTAACCAACTAAGCCACTGAGATGCCCCCAGAATTGTGTAATTTCTATGAAAGAAAGCAACAGGGTGTTTTAGAGGCAAATAATATTGTTACCTAATCTAGTCTTGGGAAGAGGACCTGGATTGGAGACGAAGTTGAAAAGATGGGCTTGGGGTCATAGTGGACCAGAGTTGAGCTGCCCTTTTGAGCCATGTGTGTTCAGCTTGCTGGGCAACAAGGTGTAGCTAGTGCTGTCGGAGAGGCTTTAGACAAGGTTGCTTTCCTCCTTATCATGGAGAGTAGAGGCTGAGAAAGCCTAACAAGGGAGCATGTTTAACAAAGCTTTTATCCCTTTTTCCACGATCACTTCTGAACCTTTCAACTATAGTTAAAATCTGTCTTTCTCCTCTCACTTCGGATGTTGGCAGCTTAAACTCTCTTGGGTTCTGCTCAGGAACCTTGCTCCTGCAGGATGTGAGAAATGCTGTCACTCTGGGTTGAGTAAAGTCCTGAGAAAGGTAGCATCTAATCACATTGGCGGACTGTGGTCTTTTCCTTTTCATTCTTTCTGTATGCACCATCCCCGCACCATCTCTGTCCCTGCTTCCCCTCCCGACCTCACCCCTGCCATCTTTTCCCCTGCAGTAGCTTCCCCAACCACAGGAGTCTGGAGGGCATGGAAGCCTTAGAGCCACTTCAGCATCAGAGCAGAGCAAAGACACAGGTCTAGAGCCAAGTAAATTAGAGGCTTATTAGGAATCAGGTCATGGTGTGCACCTGCTGCTCCCAGTGCTGCCCTTAAGAGGGGTGATGCCCTGGTTGTGCCCTGTCATAAGACTCGGGGAGTAAACCCATCCTGGCTCATGTGCAGAGAAGGGCTCGTATGCAGAGGGCTGTACCTAAAAGCACCAAAGAGCTCAGCCTCTTGGGTCAACACAGCTTCCTTTCTAAGCCAATCTACTTGGAAAGAAGTAGGTGGAGGAGTACCTGGGTGGCTCAATTGAGCGTCTGACTTTGGCTCAGGTCATGATCTTGCATTCGTGGGTTCAAGTCCACACATCGGGCTCTGTGTTGACAGTTGGGAGCCTGGAACCTGCTTCTGATTCTGTGTCTCCTTCTCTCTCTGCCCCTCCCCCACTCACACTCTGTCACTTTCAAAAATAAATAAAAAAACAAAAAAAAAGTGGGTGGGGAAGAGGGCTTACAAAAGACTGTTACTTAATGCCCGACACTGTATTAAATCGCCTCATGTAGTCTCTCTTTCTCTCCCTTTTCTTTTTTCTTTTTTTTAGAGAGAGTGAGCAAGAGCGAGCAGGGGAGGGGCAGAGAGAGAGGGAGAGAAAGAATCCCAAGCAGGCTCCACGCTGTCAACATAGAGCCCAACGCAGGGCTCAAACTCATGGACCCTGCGATCATGACCTGAGCCAAAATCGATAGTCAGTTGCTTAATCGACTGCGCCACCCAGGCACCCCCATCTCATGTAGTCTCTTAAGAAAACTCTGCGGAGGTGGGTTTTCTTATCTTCACACCACAGATAAGTAGGGCACTAAGAGATTAAACAGCCTGCCCGGGCTGCACCCCAGCAAATGACAGAGCCACACATTCACCAGAGGTCAGCAGTGCCTAGGGGCCACTGCTGTTCCCCGCTGCTGTTTGTCAATCAGTTCGTGTTTCTTATTAAGAAGGAACTTCTTACAGAACACGATCAGTTCCAGGTTTTCTTCCAGTTTATTACTCTCTTTTGGGGGATATTGCTTTTCGTGTTTGCTTTTTTAATTTGGAAGGTAAGAGAGGAAGAAAAGCTGGGGTGGTTACTTTTATAAATGGATTCTGAGAGGTATTTTCTCCTTGCGGGAAGAAGAGAGATCTGTGTGTGGAAAAATAAATCTGGTCTTTGTTACCTTTCTTTCTGATTTCTCTAAAAAGTTTTTTGTACTAAAAAGTTTGAAAAAATATAGGAAAGTAGGAATAATAATATAATGAATACCCATTATCTACAAATTCTCCTTCCTAGATTAAAAACAAGTTATCTCTAAAAATACTTTACCCGTGTCCTTTCATGCCTGCTCCCAAAAGAGAGAAATTGTCTTCCGACTAAGGCTTTGAATTAAGATCCGATTTTAGCTCCTTCACTGGCAGACACTGAGTTTCTAATAAGATGGCTCTTTCTGGAGTTTTGAGATCTCTTCTTTCTATCCACTTACTACTTCCCCTTCATTCTGAGACATAAGAAAGCTCCTTCGGTAGCCATCTTCACAGGGAAGCTTCTAGAATTAATGAGCTGAGAGAGATGCCATTTTGAGCTTCTTTAGTAAAAAAAAAAAAATTAATGTACAGCCTATTTCTCCCGCTTCGCTGTATTTTTAGAATAAGAGACTGTCTTATCATTCTCTTACACTTACACTCAACAGACACCACTCCAGGATTTACTGCAGGATAGAAACTGGGGCATGGTTCTAATTGAATAATGATAACAAGAAGAGATGCAGGGCCATTCTGAGACATGAAAGTATGAAGAATAATTAACTGATAACAGAAAGGATAAAGCCAAGCTAGTTCTTCATTTATTCAAGTAGCAAGCGTGTACAGAGCACCATAAAGTTATTTCTTACATCAACAGGCATTTGCTCATTTATTTTTGGCTTTGCAGCCAAACTTTAATTATTTTATATGATGTCACAAAATAGCAGAAGCAAAGGTGTCCCAGCTCTACCTTTATTAGTTGCGCAACCCAGAGCAAGTAATTTCCTTTTGGGAAGCCTCGCTGTCCTCAAGTGCAGCGTGGAGATAATGAAGGGACTCATGTCATCGGGTGCTGAGAGTGTCAAATGAAATAACTCATGCACAGTGCTTGCTTCCTAACAGGTGCCCCCTGCATGGGTACTGCTGTTTCTGTGCTGATTGCATGGTTTCAGCCATTGTTTGGAATGACATTTACAATTTACAAGACTCCCAGAAATCCACAGAATGACTCTGTGCTTTCCATCTCTGCAACTCTGGATTCTATAGGGTGAGAGATGCTGGTACCCAGAGGGGGCATACTATTGCCAAGGTTCCCATTGAATTTTGAGGTATGGCTGCCTCCTGAGCCCTGTAGACAACTTGTGTGGAGGACAGACAAGAAGAGGTGTCATTGTTTTGGTAAGGGTCATTGGCCTTGAGCTTCCGGAAGGGACAGGGTTGCTGTTGTGCAGGGGTAGGGAGGGATCTGTAGGAAACCAAGATTGATCCACTTGGGTGCTTCTTGGGACTGTCTTTCACAACTGTGACTGCAAATGGACAGAGGTCATAACCTTGGCCTGAGCAGGACATGTTTCAGAAGTGATGGTCTGGTTCATGGCCCAGGTAAGCTGATGAGATCAGCAGGGATGCAGCTAATGATGAGGGCAATTGAGGATGATAGTGGAGGAGGGAGATGATGGGTATCCTTGCAGCCCCAAGGTCAACCAGAGTAGAAGGAGGGCAATTCTTCCCCCTAACTAGCCTTCTTTTTCTAAGTTTCTGCCACTGGATATGGGACGAGATATTTCCTGAATGTATATGGAGAAGTGAATCCAAATGGCACCAAGGGTGGCCTCTGATAGACACCGAGTCTATACCTTCAAGGGAAGACTTGCCACCCGACTTTGGGAGTGACCAGAAGGCAACCTCCAGTTATCTGCTCATTGCAGGGTCTGCCTCAGCATTGGTACTACAGGGCTCCTGGCCAAGAGGATTTTCTGGATGGACATCACAATTTGACTTTGTTCTTTGCACAGATCCTATCCTTTCTATTCACAGGTGTTCATCCTTTGTATACATCTTGCATCCAAACTTTCTCAGCATTTGCTTCTAGAAAACTCCACCTGTGACAGCACCTGTTTCCAATTGGAACCAAGGCACTGGCTAATTCCATACACCACCTGCCCCCTGTTTTTGTTCTGTTCTTTCTAATTTTATTGGGTATGATTGTATTTCTTATTCATAATAATCATTGACTATTTTCCACCAATGTCGCTTAGTGTCATTTGCAAGACTTATGCAAGGATTCATTTGTGCTATAAGTTAAGAAATAGAAATCAATTCTGGGCAACTAAAGGGGAAAAAAAGGAGATGAAAATTTGCAAGACAATGGCACAGCCCACAGAATCCAAGAAAAAGATGATTCATCTGGATCCAGGGAAGAAACGATCCTGTGGGAGTTCTAAGGTATCTAGGAGCAAGAGTTCCGAGGTCTCTTTTCTGGCAGAGTACTGTTATCAGCTCAACTTCCACCATTATAATGTTCCACTCCAAGCTTTTCGTGCATAAGAAAGGAAATGTGACCCACCAGCTTGTGTCTGTTTCAAATTGGGGATCACAGAAAGAGCTGTTGGAGTCCTGTAGCTGAGAAAGAGCTGCTCCCACAGAAGGGGACCACATGATGACAGCTATTCCAGGAAGCATTTATTAATTTTGGTAATAAATCAATGATGAGGTGAGTTTCAAAGACATGCTTGGTTGCCAGAAACTTTGTTAACAGCGTTGAAAAAATATAGGAAGGTTAAAAGCTTGATTTTGGTGTTTCTTTTTCTATTGTAGTTCTGGCAGTCTCTCTCTTCTTTGCTTGGTCTTTGGTGAGACGGTCCTCTGGCTCTTTTGTACCTAGAGACAGTGTCTTTCCCAGTGATCTGGCAGCACATATTGTGGAGATCTTGGTTTTTCTTCCTCTGTCCCAGGGTGACCAGACTCTTTCAGGTCAGTAAACAGAGCATAGCTCCAACTGCTGTCATCTCCTTCTTAGCTCTGAAGAAATGATTCTAAAAATCTTGGGCCTTCTGTATTTTGGTAACTTTGATAGAGGGAATCATTGTTTCTAATCCATTCTATTGTTTCAGGAGTAATTGCATTCCTGAAGATAAATTTATGAGCCGTGTAATGTTATGAAACCAAAGCCAGATAACCACAACATGTTTCTCTTTTCACTTTCAATCATAGAAAAGTGAGGTCCATAATAATTTTCCAAATGGAAAAATTTGTTCAGCTGTGGTATCTACTAGCACCAGCTCTTTCCTTTCCCTTTATGTGGGCTCCTTTTTGCTCTATGCTTAAATGTCTCATTGTGCCTTTGCGCCACATGCCAAAACTGTGAGCTAGCCCCAGGTCCTTCTGGAAGCACACAGTATATATGTCTTTAAATAAATAAAGATAAGCCATCTTTTCTCTTCCTTCCTCCAAAATAGAAAATAGCCATAGTGGTTTATTTTAGAGATAAGAAAATGGAAAGGTTTTGATGAAAGGGAAGTGACCAAATTGTAGATAACTGCTGGGCCTTCCACAGAGTGAGATGGACATTTATAGAGAGCACACAGGTTCTTGGCACCAAGAAGGAAATTTCAAAACACACAGCCTTTGTCGGAACTGCCACTGTGACAAAGAGCCACCATGTCCATCTGACATAATGGGTACCCATGTCTTGTCTTCTTTTTTTTTTAAAGCAGTTGAACAAAAGACCTGTCGTCTGTATACTCTGCATTCACTTTATCTGAGAAAGCATCCAAAAAAGGGATACTTTTGGGCTAATTATCCCTCTTGGCAGAAATTGGAGTTGTATTGATATGTGTAATTTCTGTGGTGAAAGCTTCTGTGTTTTGGGCACATAATTTTCAAAGGATATAACTTGCACCTCCCTTCCTTGGACAGTTAACATGTTTAGGTGGATGACCAGTGTTAAGGGGGCCATCAGTTCTGGCAGTTTCCATCTGTGGACAGAAGATGCTGTCCCAGTGTTTCCCTGTTCCATTCCATAGGCATAGAGTTCACCTGTAGTCCTGAGTAACCTCCTGTAAGCTACAAGGTATGGGGCTGGGGAAGAAAGTTCTCTGTGATTGAAGAGAGCAATGAGGGCAGTCCTCCAAAGTCTGCTGAAGGTATGGATTTTGAAAACCAGAGCAGGAGGAGGCACATGAAGACACAGTGGGGGACGAGCTATTTCATTTCATCTCCTGGTGTGGCGGATCCTTCAAAGTGCTATGACTGATCCACCACCATTCCAGATTCTCCTCAACATGGCTAATACTTGTGCTGGTCTAGACAGCTTGTCTGGTTAGCTGATCCAGATTTTCATCCATGAGGGATCAGAGTCCTTATTTATCATACCTTTGTCAATCCATGGTTGCTTTAATTGTCTCTTCACAGATTAAACTGGACATGAAGATATCAAGATATTTCCTAGTGAATATCTGTGTCATAAATATATTCCTCTTTGCCCCCATTATGTAGCAATAACCCTACCAATGGTAGATTACCCTTGCTGATATAATTTCTTTGCCTGCTGGTCTACCAGTGTAACCTAAAATCACCTGACAAGCTATGAATTTAAGTATAGAGGACCCTTATAGTCCCCAGGTGGAGGAGTTCCTCTTCTGGGAACAAGGTACTCTAGACCTTCAGAACCTGTTTGCCTCCAGTGGGACATTAGCAGTGATGATAAGAGTCTTTCCACCCCTTGATTGTTAGACTGTTGTATTCTACATATGTAGAACACGAAACCATATAGAGACCACTGGTTTAGGATATGTACTTCATTCTGAAGGACAGTGCATCAACATTGCAGAATGTCATCTCCATGTTAGTGCCTCAGCTGCACCTTCAAATGACTGCTTCATCATCATCCAGGCTGGTGGCATCTGTGTGGTGCAGCACAGTATGGTGTATGATCATGGAATACCATAGACCATGTTCATGGTTGCATGTCCTTTGGTAATAAGCCGGTCTCTTGGTCCAGGGTGATATTACATGAGATCTCACTCTGTACATAATTGGACATCATAGTACCCTATTAATGTTGACTGTTACAGGTTGGATGCTGTTACAGGTTGGATATGCAGCAGTGGCAGTGGCTAGATAAGCTTTGATGGGAGGGAGCTTTTGGTTTGGGGCCCAGGCATGGCCTCCATCTGTTAGACTATGGCTGTACTCTGCCCTGGCCCATTTTGCAAGCACTGGGATTGCTAACACTTACTGGATGAGTTATTCTGTCTACCTGGTTGTTTAGCACCCCTTATGCCGTGGATACTGTCTGGTGAGCAATAATGTGGAGCGCAAAGAATTGCTCACGTTGAGCCCACTCCCACATGCTTCTCCATATGCCTCTTCTCCAGGTTGTTCACTACAACCCTATGACAAACCAGCTAAACACTACCCCAAAGGCGGGAATGTATGCATATCCCTTCTTTCTCTCAACAAAATGGACAACCAGATGCCTTCTGAAGCCCCACCCACTGGGAGGGCTTGCTCTCATCGCAGGGGTTCAGGCTCATGCTTGAATGAAACCATAGTACAGCAGCAATATTTGTTCCAGCTCCCACCAGCATATCAAGCTGACCCTTCTGTAAGCCAGCCCCAGGATTTTTCCATGTCTGACAACTGGTTGTAGAGAACTGCAGTAGGAGGCCATAGATGTGAGTTGAGGGAGACACATGGGTGCAACAGGGTGGGTAATGCTAGAGCCTGGCCACCTGTTCATGCAGCTTACTTGTGCTCAATGGTCCTGCTTGTGCCCAATCCACAATGTACTGCCTCCATTGTACAACAGATTGTGGCTTTACTCACGTGGCTTTATGACTTGGTTGGTCTGATAGCACCCAGCTCATGATGGGAAGCTCCAGTTACGTGGTCACTTGATCTATGGTCAGAGCTCAGTCTCCAGAAGGACCCAGTCTGCCAGAAGATGCTTTCAAATGGTCTTACTCCAGAATCCTAGGAGCTTGCACTGAAACTTTCCTATTGGAGTTGGCCAGATACCCAGTTCAGCGTCTGTCTACTACAAATAACACTAACACCATGGGATCTGCTGGCCCACTGTAGAGCTTTCTTTTGTTCTGGGCTCCATTCAAAGCTGCAAGACTTCTGAGTTTACTGATCAATGAGTTGAGCAGTATTCTTAAGTTTGATGTATGCTACATTGCACTCTGAGGAGGCTACTCAGAGCAGTATTTCTTACTTAGTGGTAGAAGCTGCAAGATGTAGTACTTATTCTTTTATTTTTACTTTTTTAATTTGAGAAAGAGGGAGAGAGAAAGCACAAGCAAGTGAGAGGGACAGAGGTAGAGAGAGAGAGAGGAAGAGTCTTAAGCAGGCTCCATGCTCAGCATAGACCCAGATGTGGGGCTCTATCCCATGACCCTGGGATCATGACCTGAGCTGAATTCAAGAGTCAGATGCTCAACTGACTGAGCCACCCAGGTGCCCCAGTAGTACTTATTTTTTAACTTGGAAGGGAGATATCCTGGCATGCCCTAGACCACTAGACCCCCAAAACTTCACCAGTGTGCTACGTCTCTGAATCTTTGTTGGGTTTTTCTACCCTCTCTGGACTGCATGTGTCTCATCAGGACATCCAGAGGGACTGCCACTTCCTGCCTATCAGATCCAATTGTTAATTGGGCCAGTGTGCTACTCTGTAGAATGTCTAAACAATAAAGTTCTCTTTAGGGAATACTATAAAGAGAACAGGAGTGTTAACAGCCCTGGGATAAGATTGAATTTTTATTGTCCTTCCCAGTTGAATGTGAAATGCTTCTGGTCCTCTTTCCTGGTGGCTTATTGACAAGGATGAAATTATCAGATCCACAGACACATCCTGTGTAAGATGCTGTGTTGATATACTCTACTAAGGATAAAATTGCCCAGCAATTACAATTAGGCCGTTTCTTGATTTGGTTTGCAGTTGTCTCTATCAAGCACTATGACCCATCTGTCTACTTCAGTGGTCCGACTGGGATTAAGAGGAGGGTATGATGAGGTTCCCTACTACTGCAAGTTTGAAGTCTTTGAGAGTGGCATGAATCTCTGCTAGTCCATCCACATAAGAGATAGTGTTCTTTTTTACTGGCAATCTTGATGGGAGAGAGGGAGGAACAGTTTTAAGGGCTTCTTCTTGGCTTTTCTTAATGATGGCTCTTACCTCACAAATCAAGGGGCTAGTGTGAAGATTCTACTGTATGCAAAGTGTGTCCACCCTTCACATCGTTATGCACTTGGGACCTGGGAAAGGACCCCTGTGGATGCCCCAGAGCCAGGACCCCATTCATCATCTGTCCTCTACATGACTCCACTCTCACATGGGACCTTGATAACTTTGGATTCCCTGTTGAGGGTCAGAAAAGATGCTGTATCCAACAGGACCTGTCCTGTCAGAAAAAATAAAGGGGTTGCATTCTATCTCCTCTATAACCCATTTCTACCAGTCCTGTTTTTCAACATGTCCTTTGGGGTGTCTTTGGCTTGAAGGGGCACTAATGAGCTGAAATTTCCAAGCAGAGCTTAATCCAAAGTGTGTATTTCTATCTGAGCAGTTAAAATCCAGGGCAAAACCTCTGTCATAATCGTTCTAGACCTCTGTTTCCTTATCTTTTCCACCTTTATAAATCTGCATTCTAACATATAAAGGGATGTGAACAGGAGGTGATTTGAGAAGCAGTGTGCTTATGAAGTGTAGGGGGGAAAAAAGAAATTATTGTCTAGCAAAGAAAGTATCTGGTTCACACTGAAAGGCCCCCAAATTGGACATGTGTTTCTAGCCCCAAAGAGCTTTTTTAAAATAAGTAAATGCTTTTGCCTTGGACTTCTACTTAATAGAAGTAAAGCAGCTTTAGGACAAGGCCTGCTTTTGGAGAGATTTGGGTGGTTATTAGTTATATATCCAAGAAAAGGAATATTTTCAAATTTGGGTGGTTGACCTATAAAATGAGCTGAATTGATCAATAGATCCTTTCATTAATTTATTCAATGAATATATATTAAGGAACCTACGATGTTCCCAATTCTAGTAGGCACAAGGGACTCACTAGATCAGATGTAATGACATCTGATGAGTGTGGTGTCAGGGTCAACAGGGACAATCTGGGAGAACAGAACCAGGGTCCAGCACTGGGAAAGGTTGGACCAGTTGCTGCGTAGATATTGGGGCTAAACTAGTGATAAGAAAATGTCATTTTACTGATTCAGTTGTTCTGTTAATCTCTAAAGTCTATGTCACTCTCCTGGCAGCTATGTCCTCTAGGGACATGTGTGGAACATGAGATCTAGCATTACTAAGAAATAAGACCAAAGCAAATGTTCCCTTTGCACTTTCTGTTGGAAGGTAATACGATTTGGGCACTAAACTGACTGATAGCTAAAAACAAGACTTTGCTGGCATTATTCAACTCCTTTAAAAGTGCTCAAGGCCATTAATTTTTTTTTCTAACACACCTTCAAGATGTTTTCATAAGTTTGGGGCCAAGTTGTCCTCCCTCCCTGATTTTGTCTCTCCTTGCTGTCTTTCTTTCTGGATTTGGCCATCTTTATAGCTTTCTATAAAAATTTCCTGTGGTTTTACATGCCAGTATCTTCAGAAATATCTTGAATGCCATATTTCAACTCCATTCTGCACATGTTTACTCTATATTAGGGATCTGTGTTACTGACCCTTCTCTTGGTCACATCATTTCTGTTCCCCTGCCCAGTCCTTCTGGATTAATGTTTCACTAGGACTCTATTCTGGAGTCTTGCTGTGACTGCCTCTAGATATCACCTGTGGCTCTCTCTCCCAGCTGCATTGTCCACAGCCCTACCCTCAGCCAATTCTAAGTCCAACCTCTCTGAGAACCTCTGCACAGTCAGCTCCCTAGCTCCCACCTACAGCAGAGGGGTTCGGACAATTTCAGCTTCTACTATACACTCTTCACTCTACACTCACTATAAAATAGAAGCTGATAATTAATTTACTCCAAGCAGTTCATGATTGGAAAAGATACAGCATCTAATATCTATATCATGAAGTTTTAACTTCTAAAAGCAGCTGATACTTTAAACCAAAGCAAAAGAATATGATAGTTATGTTTCAGACAATATGAGAAACTAACGGAGGCCATGCTTTAGTGCAAGATGATCACATTCTTCTAGAGTGGCTCACAACTAAAATGTCTTTCCTTGTTAACATGTGGCTTAACATAATTCATTTTGAAAATGCTTTCTTTTCTGTAGTCATGATGGAGGGTTTTCAGCTTCCCATTCACATTTTGGAGAACCAGGTCGCCCTGAAGAATTCAGCCATTCAAAACGATACATTTGGCCATGTGAATATAGTGGATATCGATTCACCAAATTGGATGAATAGCTATCTTTTGTGGTAAGGTAGGTAGGTGTGTGTAAGTAGAGTGAGTAGGCATCTGTGCATACGGATAGAGATGCATGAATGAGTAGCAAGAACCTGATGGAAGTGATGAAAATATCGGCAGGTGCCACCATGCTTGAATGTGTGCTCATTTTGATTCACTTGCTGGTCAGCCCAGCGGGATCTTGAGCGGTCAGGGCTGTACCTTGTCATCTATCCTTTCTTCGGGCTCTAGGACGGGGCCTGGCACAAGTTCAGATTTGGCAAATATATACAGATGGCATGAACTGCAGCAAGTGGTAGAAATGTCATAGAGTCATAGGGGACCTCAAAGGTCTTCCAGTTTAAATCCATATTTTGCAGAGAAAACAGTGCAGCCAATGATGAGCGTGCAAATCTGTTACAGTTTGTCGGTGGCAGATCTAGTCTCACACCTAGACTTTCTGGCTCCAAGTTCAGTGCTCTTCATGTTGCTCTGGGACTGAAGAATTTTTAAAAAATAGTTTGAAAAATTGTTAATCAGATAACATGTAATATAATGCAGGTTTATTTCTGTTTAATCTTCTGAGCACAAGGCTTTGGGATTGTCAAGCCTTTGAAACCGAGTGCAATATTTGAAATTACCCATTTTCTTCTGATCAAGACATTTCCTTAGGGAAGAATACTAGAAACGCTAGTGGAGTTCACCTGAAATTGCTTCCTGGTAATGTCAGCTATTGCTTCTTAAGCCCCGGAAGGTAGATTGATAGATCTTGAATGGCTTGACATTAACAATTTTCTGTGACCCACTTTTATATAAAAGATCATGTTTGAGGGTGAAGAAAGAAACAGACAGATATCTAAATGAAGAAATACCTATTAATGGAAAAAAGGAGGTCTGAGCTTCTTCTTTCTAAAATATATTAAGGGAATTGCAAAACACAATGAGAGGATGTGTAGTGCTACAAAGAAGAAAGTGGAATATAAATGAAAGTCAGCTGAAAGACATTTCATGATTTTTTTGTCCTTGCTTCTCTTTGGTAGAGTGACTTCAAACCATGGTCCAGTAATATTTTCAATGAAGTAAATGTTATCTTTATTCAGATGTGAAAGGGTAGATGCAAGAGTGATTGAGTGAGAGAGAGATAGAAAGAAAGAGAGAGTGACTGAGGATAAGAGTGAGATTTTATTTTTAGGAATCTTATTTGAAAAAAGTGTTAATAACCTTTAGAAGAGTATGATGTTGAATTCTGGCCTACAAATCACTGTATACCACTGTGATCATAACCGCACCCAAAAGCATTATTAAACTGTGGGTTCGAAACCAAAAAGACCCAAGATACTAACCAGAAAATCATGATGATTGCAAAGATGTAGGCTTTCTAACTTTTCTAACATATTCTCTTGGTATCTTTATTATTATAGTTAACCAATAAAAAATCACCAACTTAGATTCAGATCCAAGAATATAGGAGATGAAAATAACTACAAATTATGCTTCCAAGCAATGAAACGATTATGGAACTGAATCATTATATGTACCAAGTGTACAATAATGTTCTTTCTTTCTTTCTTTCTTTTTTTCTTTCTCTTTCTTTTGTTTTATTTTACAGGACAACAGCATGATCAGGGAAGAGGGGCAGAGGGGAAGAGAGAGAGAAGCCCAAGCAGGCTCCCACCTCAGCACTGAGCCAGATGCAGGGCTCGATGCCACAACCCTGAGATCATGACCCGAGCTGGAATCAAAAGTTGGATGCTCAACCAACTGAGCCCCCCCCCCAAGCACCCCTACAATAATCTTATTTCTTATTTTCTTCTGATTTATGCTTCTTCTAAACTTGTGGGATTGACTAAAATCTAACAACTTCATATCTTTGCTCCAGAATAATTTCTATAATCTTCACTTATCAATAGCTTAAAAATGGAGATTCCAGTAGTCTGTGGATTCTTCCACATTCTGATGGCAAATTGGGGGTGTATAAATGATTTCAGATTCTTAGTCCAACACTCAGTGAAATCTGCCAAACAGGGTCCTCTCAAATGCAATTATATTTTTGTCAAACTTATAGGGTGTTTCATACATGAATGATGAAATGATCCCACTTTTACTTTATAGAAAAATTATCTCTCTGATCACCAGGATTTGTGGAATTGCTCCCCATAAAGGTTTGTTCACAGGATGCCACTGGCTGATGTAAGATTATAAGAGAAGAATAAAAATCACAATGTGTTCTGTATGTCAGTTAAGATGCTGGTTTGAAATGATGGAACCAATCCTGGAAAATTGTCTTAATTAGCAGTAAAAATTTTTCCATTTAATTGAATGTTGCTGAAGAAGTTCGTGGGTTTGTAAAAGAGGAGAGCAAGAAAAGAGTTTAAAAATAATCATAAACCTTTTCCTTTTTATAAATCAGGAACCTTGGAGATCAAGGTTAAATAACTTGTCCTGAAACTCAAAACTAATAAGTAGCTGGAATAGGAAATAAACTCTCCTACCTTCCAGACTGATTATCTTCCCCAAGTTACTTATTCTTCACTTAATATTGGATAATCTGTCTCCATATGAGCATCAGCAAAATCCACTCCCTCATTTACACATGGCTTGATAAATCTAAGCCTAGGTTTATGGACAGGATACAAAGGCAAAAAACTCAAAAGGCCAAATTTTTCTAACCTGATCTTTCCTTATAGACATTATTTCAGGCAAGTTCCCTGCAAAAATACATCCCGAAAAGTCAAGAACAAAAAGGTGACCACAGTGCAATTTTAGCATGAGGGTGGGGAGGTTGAATTAATAAACTTAAGGTTTATATGTAAATCTGGATTTAGTCTTGGGTGACAGTTCTCAAAACTTTAGCACCACACAGCACTCTAACTCAAAAATAGGACTTCAGAAAAGGAATGACCCTTGTTGAAATCTGAATGGGAACTTTCTCTTTCTGGCATACTGAAAAGAAGGGCTCTTTCCAGGGCAGGGTTCTTACAAGTCTTGGTATTTATGCAAGAAGTGAACTAACACAGTTTAACAATGTTTTTAACAACACAGATTGAAACAAAAAGGAATTCTCTGCTCAATCTGAAGCGAATCAGAACACTTAATTAGCCAAAATACTCTGAGCATCTGGATTAGTTCAGTTTTTAGTGGCGGAAAGATGGTGAATTGGATTTACACCGAATTGGATTTACATTTGGATGCACAGTGGGATTCAAAGCAGGATGTGTTGTGTACTGAATTTGGAACTGGAAAACAATCTGTCAGGTGCTGAATTTCAGGAAAGTCTTTATCATTGAAGAAGATGCCGAAGGGCATTAAAGAAGGAAAGCAAGGTGACATCATGATCATTAGCAAATCCATGGAGAAGCCAAGCTCGGAACACTGCACGTGCCACTGGCTAACGTGAAAAATTTGGCGAGCTATAGTCACTTTGTCTGCAAGGAATAAAACAGTCTACTGGACATTTCTTGTTTTGTGTAAATTGATCAGTGTGTCAGTGCTGGGCATGTACAACGTAGCTTTACGCCATGTCATGGACAGAGCTCCGCGTCTTACAGTTGTGATTGGGCTTCTCTCTCTGTGGGAAGAACTCCCTAACCTTATCCCTTAGCCTGTATGAAAAAAAGTCATGATTGCTTCCTTGCTGTGTTATCAAAAGATCTTCGGCCTACATCACTTTTCAATGTTTTCATTAAATAATACCAAACCTTGAGTTTCATGTTTATTAAAAAATTTCAACTAAATTAAACATTAGTTATTTTATGAAAGATATGGAGTTTAGAAAGTTTGTTATTAAGCTTGGGTATGAAGTTGAAGAGAGTAATTACTTTTGGGCATAGAACAATAGAATTTGGGCTCTTTCTGCGCCTAGAAATGTGCTGGGCCAGAAAAATCAAGTGTGTCTATAAAGTTCACAAGTCCTGATATGCTCAAAAGCCCTGGTTGTTGGAATAAACTTGTCCTTCGATCTCCCATCCTTCTTACTGATGTACAACGGGGCAACAAAAATAAATTTCACAACTGTGACATCTGCCCTGCCTATGCTTCTCCATCCTGAAAGCTACATAGGGTCCCTCTTCTATAGACTCACAGTGGACCACTTCAAGGATGACGTGTAAGCTCCACTTTCTGAACTGTCCACGGTACCATGTCCACGGAGTGAAATCCTCCTTTGTGAATGTCAGGCAGCACAGGGCCACCAGCATGGAGGGAATAGTGAGCACTGGGTCACCACACCAGCCTCTGGGATCATCACCTTACTGTTTCTGATGTTTGCTCTGAGCTAGAGTCTGGGGGAAGAGCCCTAGTTGTTTCCAGCTCTGAACAAGGGGTTTATGACAAGACACACAGTCCCTACTGTAGCCAGTATCTTAAGTGCCAGTTTCATTGCCAGCTCCCCAAGCAAATATTATTGCAGAAACCAGCTATTTTTCTTCTATTTTATTAGAACTGCAGGGGAAAACTCATTTTTCCCAAAGATTTTTATTGCAAAAAGGTAATGAGATTCCTTTATACCATACCAGGATCACAATAAATACTTTTGAGTACTTTTAATAAGAAGCAAGCCCCGTTGGAATAGGAAAGAAAGCTTATTCAGCATTGAGACAGCTATTAAAAATGCTTCCTTCCAATTACCAAGGAATAGCAGCAATAATGAGAGTGGGCCAAATCTCATCTGTGGAGATGGGTTGGTATTTACAGTCATGGCTTGAGTACCAGCTTCTCATTTGTAACATCCTTCCCCCAAAAGAAGTGATATGGGGTTGAAAGTAAACCTATGCATATATGGCAAATTAATCTATGACAAAGGAGGCAAGAATATACACTGGGGGAAACGACATTAAACAGATGTTGTTGGGAAAAGTAGACAGATGCATGCAAAAGAATGAAACTGGACTACTATCTTACATTATACACAAAAACTTACTAAAAAGGGATCAAAGTCTTGAATGTAAAACCTGATGCCATAAAACTCCTAGAAGAAAACATAGGCAGTAAGCTCCTTGACATTTGTTTGGTAATGACTTTTTGGATCTGACTCCAAAAGCAAAGACAACAAAACAAGTGGGACTACCTCAAATATGCTTCTGCACAGCAAACAAACAAACAAACAAAATGAAAAGACAACCTAGACAAAATACTTGCAAGTCAAATATCAGTTAAGGGGTTAATATCTAAAATATATAAAGTACTCATACAACTCAACAGCAAAAAACCCCAAACAATCTGGTTGAAAAATGGGCAGAAGACACGAACAGATATTTCTCCAAAGACATCCAGATGGTCAGCAGACCCATGAAAAGAAGTTCAGTGTCAGTCATCATCAAGGACATGCAAATGCAAATCCAAACCACAAGGAGATATCACCTCACACATGTCAGAATGGCTAAAATAAAAAATACAAGAAACAACAAGGTTGGTGAGGATGCTGAGAAAAAGGAACACTCGTGCACTGTTGGTGGGAATGCAAACTGGTGCAGCCACTGTGGAAAACAGTATGGAAGTTCCTCAAAAAGTTAAAAATGGAAATATCATATGATCCAGTGATCACACTACTGGGTATTTACCTTAAAATAAAAAAACAAAAACAAAATTCAATACAAAAATACAAAAACACAAATTCAAAGGGATATATGCACCCCAATGTTTATAGCAGCATTTATTTATAATAGCCAAATTATGAAAGAAGCCCAAGTATTCATCAAAAGATGAATGGATAAAGAAGATGTGAGATATATATATATATATATATATATATATACATATACACATATATATGTATATATATATATATGTTTATACACACACATATACACACACATACATATATACATATACACACTGGGATATTATTCAGCCATAAAAAATGAAATCTTGCCATTTGCAATGACAGGGATACAGTTAGACAGTATAATGCTAAGTGAAATAAGTTAGAGAAAGACAAATACTATATGATTTCATTCATATGTGAAATTTAAGAAACAAAACAAATGAGCAAAGGAAAAAAAAAACAAAAAGAGAGAGAGAGAGAAACCAAAAAAAGACTCTTAAGTAGAGAGAACACACTGATGGTTACCAGAGGGGAGTTGGTGGGAGGGGTGGGTGAAATATAAGATGGGGATTAAGGAGTACACTTGTGATGAGTACAGGGTAATGTATGGAATTGTTGAATCACTATGTTGTACACCTGGAACTGATATGACACTGTATGTTAACTATATTGGAAGCAAAACAAAAACTACAATGAGATATACCCTCACACCTGTTAGAATGGCTATTATCAAAAATACAAGAAGTAGCAAATTCTAGGGAGGCAGTGGAGAAAGGGAACCCTGTGCACCATTGGAGCAGCCACCATGGAAAACAGTATGGAGGCTCCTTAGGAAATGATAGTAATCATATGATCTAGCAATTTCAGTTCTAGACATTTATCTGAGGAAAACAAAAACACTAATTCAAAAAGATATATGCAACCCCATGTTTAGTGCAGCATTATTTACAATAGCTAACATGTGGAAACAATGGATGTTTCCACATGGAAGTGTCTACCAATGGATGAATGGATGAAGATGTCGTATATGTATCAATACAGTGGAATAGTATTCAGCTAAAGGGAATGGAATCTTGCCATTTGTGATGACATGGTAGAACTTGAGGGCATTATACAAAGTGAAATAAGTCAGACAGAAAAAGACAACTACCATTTGATGTCATTTTTATTGTGGAGTCTAAAAAAGGAAACAAACAAAACAAAACACAAAACACCAAACCTATAGATACAGAGAACAGGTTGGTGGTTGCCAGAGGGGTGGGTGGTGGAGGTGAGGGTACAATGGTTCAAAGGGGTCCAAAGAAACAAACTTCCAGTTATAAAATAACTAAGTCATGGGGACATAATGTACAACATAGCGACTATAGTTAATCATACTGTACTGCATGTTTGAAAACTGCTAAGAGAGTAAATCCTAAAAGTTGTAATCACAAGAAAAAAGAAGAAAAAAATTTCTGTAACTATGTTTGGTGACAGATGGTACCTAGAGTTTTTTTGGTGAACATTTTGCAATGTATACAAATATCAAATCATTATGTTGTGCACCTGAACTATTAATATAATGTTATATGTAAATTATATTTAAAAAAAACAACAACCCCAGAATAGTCTATTTCTTATTCCAGTAAGGATTAGTTCTCATAAATGTTATAACACTTCTCAGGGATTATTTACCCTTTGGCACATGTGATGAAACTTCCCACAGGATTAAAGCTACATGGGAAAAATGTCCAGCTCTATAATTATATATATATATATATATATATATATACACACACGTTATATTTATATATAAATATATACACGTTATATATATATACGTTATATATATACGATATATATCTATATATCTATATATAGATATATATCGTATATATAACAATCTGTGGCAGAAACAGTCAATTCTCCTTCAAGCCTACCACCTCCCTTGGATAGTGTACAAGGAAGAATTGCCTTGGTTCTAGAGTCCTAACTTAGAAAACTGGTTTTCAACCAGAGGTGATTACCCCCTCCAGCAATATCTGGAGACATTTTTGGTTATCACAACTTAGGAGGTGCTACTGGTATCTAGGACGGAGAAGTCAAGGATATTGCTAAACACCCAATAATGCATAGACAGTCTCCTCCCCAAAGAATTGTCTGACTCAAAATGTCAATGGTACTGAGAAACAGTATTTAGAACAACAGTGAGGGCTTCAAATGAAAGCATTCAGGAACAGATATTGGGTGGCCTTAATCATACATGTTTTAATAATTGGAGTAAGCTGGTGGGAAAGAATGAAGAGAGGGAATGTGCAGGAGCCTTCTCACGAAGGCTTCAGTTTGTCTCTCTGTTTGCAGGGCCTGATTCCATCTATGACCAGGCACCAGCAGTTGAATGGGCTGTGGGACACTGACTGCCAAGATAGACAAACTCATGTGAAATCAATGGATAAGTCAGGTCAGTATACTTTATAATTGTAAATATAATTTGCGAATAGACACTTGAATCATCTTATCAGGATAATCTCTCCCTGCAGGGACACTGACATGTAATCAGAAGATTTCTTGGTAAACATACACTCAGAAAGGGGGTTGGCATATCCTATGTGAGTTTTCTGTCTCTGAGTCCACTGTTGATATACCCGTCAAAGGGACAAGATACTTTTTTATTCATACATACAAACTGTGAACGGATTACCACAGTCAAGCTAATTAGCATATCCATCATGGTTGCCACACATGTGTGTGTGTGTGTGTGTGTGTGTGTGAGAGAGAGAGAGAGAGAGAGAGAACTTAAGATCTACTCTCTTGGTAAATTACTACTACTCTCTAGTAGTAGTGACTACAGTCACTAAGCAGTGCATTAGATCTCCTGAACTCAGTCATCATACATAGCTGGAATTTCACACCCTTCCACCAGTACCTCCCTGTCCCTGGTAGCCCCGTTTCTACTTTCTGCACCTGTGGGTTTGAGTTTTTTAGATTCCACATATAAGTGACATCATGCAGTATTTTTCTTTCTGTGTTTGGCTTATTTCACTTGGTATCACGTCTTCCAGGCTCATCCATGTTATCACAAATGGCAGGAATTCCTTCTTCCTTTTCTTTTTTTAAAGATTTTATTTTATTTTTAAAAATTTTCTTCAATGTTTATTTATTTTTGAGACAAAGAGAGACAGAGCATGAACGGAGGAGGGTCAGAGAGTGAGGGAGACACAGAATCTGAAACAGGCTCCAGGCTCTGAGCAGTCAGCACAGAGCCCGACACGGGGCTCGAACTCACGGACCCCGAGATCGTGACCTGAGCCGAAGTCGGACGCTTAACCGACTGAGCCACCCACGCTCCCCAAAGATTTTATTTTTAAGTAGTCTCTACCTCCAATGTGTGACTTGAACTCATAAACCCAAGGTCAAGAGTCACATGTCCCACGGACTGAGCTATCCAGGCGTCCCTTTCTTTTTATAATTTTTTTTAAGGCTGAATACTTTCCATTGTTCCCTTTTCTCTGCATCCTCACCAGCACTTGTTACCCACAGCTCTTGCCTTCTCGACTGTAGTCATTCTAACAGGTGAGGTGACATCGCATTGTGGTTTTGATTTGCCTATCTCTGATGATTGCCTATCTCTGATGATTTGCCTATCTCTGATTAGCAATGTTGCACACCTTTCCATATATGCATGATTTTTCTGTATAATTTGTATAATATGTATAATTTCCCCTATAATTTATTACAGGAGTTTTATGGTCTTGGGTCTCCTGTTTAAGTCTTTAACCCATTTTGAGTTGATTTTGTGTACTGTATAAGATAAGGGTCTGATTTAATTTTTTTGTATGTGATTATCCAGTTTTCCCAGAATCATTATTCAAGAGACTATCCTTTCCCTGTTCTGTGCTCTCGGCACTCTGTTGAAGAGTAGCTGTGTCATTTTCAAATTCTTTCATCAAGGTTTTATAGTGTTCAGAGTACATATCTTTTATCTCCTTGGTTAAATTTACTCCCAAGTATTTCCTTCTTTGTGAGATTATTGTAAATGGGACCTTTTCTCTTGATTTCCTTTTGGATGGTTCCTTGTTGGTATAAAGAAATACTGCTGGGTTTTGTATGTTGATTTTGTAACCTGAAACTTTACTGAATTCATTTAGTAGCTGTTCTAACAGTTTTTTTAATAGAGTCTTTGCATATAGAATCATGTCATCTGAGAACAGAAATAATTTTCTTTCTTTCTTTCTGATTTTGATGTCTTTTTTTTTTCTTGTCTAATCGCTCTGGCTAGGACTTCCAATACTATGTTGAAGAGAAGTGTAAAGAGTGGGTGTCCCTTGCCTTGTACTGAACCTTAGAGGAAAACCTCTGTCTCCCCCCCCCCATTATGATATTAGCTGTGGGATTTTTATAAATGGCCGTGATTATGGTAAGTTCCTTTTATACTGATTTTGTTGAGAATTTTTATCATGAATAAATGCTGAACTTTGTCAAATACATTTTCTGCATTTATTGAGATGATCATGTGGTTTTTCTTTTTCATTATGTTAATGTACTGGGACACATTGATTGATTGGAATATTGAATCAATATTGCATCCCAGTGATGAACCTCACTTGGTCATGGTGCATAATCTTTCTAACGTGTTGTTGAATTCACTTTGCTAGTATTTTACTGATGATTTTTGCATCTATCTTCATCAGATTTAGTGGTTTATAGCTTTCTTTCTTTGTAGCATTTCTGTCTTTGGTATCAGGGTCATACTGGCCTCATAAGATGAGTTCAGAAGCATCTCCTCTTGTTTCTGGTAAAGTTTAATAAAGATTGGCATTAATTCTTCTTTGAGTATTTGCTAGAATTTCCCTGCAAAGCCATCTAGCCTTGGGCTTTTCTTTCTTGGAAGGTTTATAATTACTACTTCAATCTTTTTATTTATTTTATTGGTCTGTTCAAGATTTCTAATCCTTCTTGATTTAGTTTTGTGCATTGTATGTTTCCAGGAATTTTCCCATATCTTTTAAGGTATACAATTTGTTGGTGTATAATTGTTCATAAAAGTCCCTTGTTATCCTTTTTATTTCTGAGGCATTCCTTGTAGCATTTCCTTTTCATCTCTGATTTTATTTATCTGAGTCTTCTCTCCTTTTTATTAGTCTGGCTATGGGTTTCATTTTTCTATTCTCTGATTTATTTCTGCTTTAATATTCATTGTTTATTTTCTTCTGCTAACTTTAGGCTTAGTGTCTTCTTTTTCTAGTTCCTTGAGGTGTAAACTTAGGTTGTTTACTTGAGATATTTTTTTTTCAATGAAAGCATTTATTGCTATAAACTTCCTTCCTAATACTGCTTTTTCTGCAACTCATAAGTTTTGGTATGTTGTATTTTTATTTTCATTTGCCTCAAAATATTCTGAAAATTTTTTGATTTCCCATTTGAGTCAATGGCTATACAAGAAGTGTGTTGTTGGTTTCCATGTGATATGTGAATTTTCCTATTTTTTTGGTGTTGATTTCTAGTTTCATTCCATTGTGGTCTAAAAATATACCTGTAATAATTTCAATCTTATTAGCATTTTAAGACTTGTTTTATGACCTAACATGTGATATATCCTGGAGGAGAATGTGTATTCTGCTGCTGTTTTGTGGAAAATTTTAAATATGTCTATGTGGTTTATTTGGTCTAGATAGCTCTTTCTTTATTGATTTCCTGTCTGGATGTTCTTTGCATTATTGAAAGTGGAGTATTAAAGTTTTGTACTATTATTGTGTTGCTGTGAATTTATCCCTTCAGACCTGCCAATATTTGCTTTATATATTTAGGTGTTTTGATGTTAGGTGTATATAGATTCATAATTTTTTATATCTTCCTTTTGAATTGACTCATTGAGCATTATACAATGACTCTCTCTCTAGAGTTAGTTGTTGACTTAAGTATAGCCACTACTGCTTTAATTTGGTACCATTTTCATGGAATATGTCTTAGGGACAACATACTCTTGATGGATAAGGGGAAGGCTCATTGGATGGAATCTCAAGACCACCACCCAAGATGCCACTAGAATAGCTCTATTTTTAGTTATTTTATTCATTGGGTTTTGTTTGAAATTTCGTTAGGGAAAAAAAAATGATTCTACTGCTTATAAAGTTAGAAAATCCCCTTTGTCATCCCCTGGTCCATCCCTCCTCCTTGACATACTAACATGTGTACTCTCTGGCTGGTCTTTCACAGATGCTCTAGGCTGAATCCTGTTGTGTTTACAGAGCTCTTTTCTAGACAGGTCACTGAGGATACATCAATTACATTTTGGCTTATTAAACTTTACTTCTTATTATGGATTGAATTGTATCTCCACAGAAGTCTAAACTCCGGGTGCCTGTGCATGTGAGTGACCTTACTTAGAAATAGGATCTTGGCAGATTGAAGGTAAGATGATCCCCTTAGTGCAGTATGACTGTGTCCTTATAAAAGGGGGAGACATTTGGACACAGGGACAGACATGCACACAGAACACTATGTGAAGCTGAAGGCAGAGATCAAAGGGATGCGTCTGTAAGCCAAAGGATACCAGAGATCACCTGCAAACCACCCCATGTCAGGCAAGAGGCCTCTCTTAGCTTGTGCTTTGTTCTCAGTTTTCTTTGGCTCCCTCATCAATGACACTGTAAGTTTCTGCTGTTAAACAACCCAGTTGGTGGCACTTTTTTTGGGCAGCCATAGAAATCTATGGAAGCCCATAGTCCAGCCCTGAGCTTACTCCCAGGCCACCGAGATTGGAGTTTTCAGTGTTCCCAGACCTTGTCAGTTGCACACGGACAATCATCTCCGGGACTATTTTCGCCTCTAGCTAATCTCATTCAACCAGGGGTGATTTTTCATTAGCTCCACTTTAAGTTGGCAGCCTTATTTCCAAATTCCTGAAGGGGTGGGGCACATGCCTCATAAATTCTTTCTTTCTTTCTTTTTTTAAATATTTATTTATTTTTGAAAGAAAGACAGAGAGAGAGAGAGGGAGAGAGAATGAATGGGGGAGGGGCAGAGAGAGAGGGAGACACAGAATCTGAAGCAGGCTCCTGGTTCTGAGCTGTCAATGCCGCCCAACGCAGGACTTGAACTCACAAACTGCAAGATCATGACTTGAGTCAAAGTCAGACTTAACTGGCTGGGCCACCCAGGTGCCCCTCATAAATTCTTTCTTGTACCAAGAAAACATCATATATCAAGGCTTCCTTTTGGTCTGTACAATGCAGAAGTGAGAGAACCAGTGGGAAAATCAAGTGAGAAGCAATCAAGGATTATTAGTAAAAAAAAAAAAAAAAAAAAAAAAAGAGCTGGGTCACAGTGGGCTTGGACTATAAGCAAGGTCATCTTACCTTATTCTTTTCAGAAGTAGATATTTTATTATTATTATTATTATTTTTTACCAAAAAGTCAAGGGAACAGGAGGTTCAGAAAGTTCTTAATTATCTAGTATACCTAGTCTTAAATTGGGGAATGAGTTGGCAAAACAGAGCTGACAGCAACAATTCACATAAGTTGGTGCAAGATTAATAGGTTTCTAATTGCCAATTTCCATGCAAATGTAGTTAAGGCAATAAGTGCTGGCACCCTGCTGGCAGCTTATTTGCATTGTTTTCTAAGACCCTTGGCAGTTTTGCAGGTCGTCAGGAGTTTAAAAGCAATAGCTAGTTACCTATAGGCTTCCTCATGCTGGGGCTCAAAAGCGGAGGCCAGCACGAAGTTAAACCTGGCTCTCAGAGTCCCCCAGCACGGACCCAAGTAGCCTCCTCTAGGCCCTCTTCCTAAAAACCAAATATCTCCACACTGAACCTCTTCCAAGCTTTTCTGCCTTAACCATTGACACCTCATCCACTGAACTGTTCCAAGTCCTAAGAACCATCCTGATGCCTCCCTCCCTTGCCCTCTCACAGCCAAGCCATTTCCAAGTGCTGTCATTTTTGATTCCTAAATAACTATCAAATCCATGCCTACCTCCTGACTGCCACCCTTCTCCAGCAAACTGTCATGACTTCTCACTTGAAAGACGGTAGTAACCTCCTGACTGGTCCCCTTTCATCTCTTCTTGTTCTGATGTGAACAAAGACATAGTTCTAGCCTTCATCCAGCTTCGCCTGGAAAGGGTGTAGGGTGGGAGGGAAAACCATTAATCAAAAAAACTACATAATTTTTTGTAAAGGTAGAATTATAAGAGTGATACATGCAAAGGAGAGGTACATGAGCTATAAAAACTTACATCAGAGCAACGGATCCTATCAGGGAAGGTTTCCTCCAGAAAGTGAAGGTTGAAAGATGAGGATTAACCCAGGAAAAGGGCAGAAGGTGTGTAAGCCCCTTGCATGAGGTAGCAGGGCTTATTGAGGAAAGAAAAGTCAGTGTGGCTGGTGCAGACCCAGTGGGACAAGGTGAGGGCTTTGGATCTCTATCTAGTCTAAGAGCGGTGGGAACACAGCAAAGGGCTGTGTGGGCGAGTGTGTGTTGTGAAATATCAATTAACAGGCGTCTGATCAGATCTGACTTTTGAAAAGATCTCTCTTGCTCTAGGGGAGTAAGTAGATTTGAGGAGAGGAAGTAGGAGACTTCTGCAGAAGGCAGGGCCAGAGACGACAGTTGTGGACCAGAGCGTGCTGGCAATAGAAGTGGGGTAAGTGGCCAGACATAGGGGGCAAATTAATGGGACTTCCCACTGCACATGGGACGACCATCTGGTGTGTCTTGGGAGATCACGTAAAGCTTTTTTTTCTGGAAATAAGTCTGGGCTGAGACCTGAGACACAAATAGGGATGGGAGACAGCATTAGGGTAAGAGTATAGGAGGTATAAAGTCTCAGAAACCTATCTATGAACGTCTAGAGGGAAGCCACGACCATGCCTTTTTGCATCTAGCCTTGAACCCGGCACATTCTGAAAGGAAATGGTGGTTGGATAAACACGAGTGAACTTAGAAACTGGTATTGAAAACCAGTCTGTTCGATGCCAAGACCCAAGCTCTTTTCTCTCTGCCAGGCTGCTTCAGTCAGTGTCCATATAATATTTCTATGTCTTTATTATAGAATAGATGAGGAAACTAAAATTCATAGAATTTCAAGCTTAAGTAAGAGAAAAGACTGACTTCATGGCCGATTAAAATGGAGGTGATTTGAAAAAGACAGGCTTTCATCACACCTGCAGATCTATAAAGTTGTAAGTTAGTAAAAATCAATACTTTTTTTTCCCCCCAGAAGAACAAAAGTTTGTCTCTACCTTATACATCAAAGCCCTAGGGTCTGAGTTTAGTGTTGGGATCAAGAGGAGGTTAGAGGACTGTTATTAGGAATTTGGGTTTTTTTTTTAGGGGGAAGGGGTCCAGTATGCTTATAAATATTCTCCCTAAATGAGAGCAACTGCCTGTATGTAAGTTAGAATACACAAGATTATAGTATGGTAACAAAATAAACTTCAAATTTCAGTTTCTCTTTTTAAAAAAAGAAACGATTTAATTATCTATTGATTTTCTTTCTTTCTTAAAAAGATTGAGATGTGGGGCGCCTGGGTGGCACAGTCGGTTAAGCGTCCGACTTCAGCCAGGTCACGATCTCGCGGTCCGTGAGTTCGAGCCCTGCGTCAGGCTCTGGGCTGATGGCTCAGAGCCTGGAGCCTGTTTCTGATTCTGTGTCTCCCTCTCTCTCTGCCCCTCCCCCGTTCATGCTCTGTCTCTCTCTGTCCCAAAAATAAATAAACGTTGAAAAGATTGAGATGTAATTGATATACAACAATTACTTTTGGGGGTACAACATAATGGTTTGGTGCATGTATATATTGCAAAACGATTATCATGGTAGGTTTAATTAATGTCTACCACCACTGTATGCATTTCTTTCTTGTGATGAGAACTTTTAAGATCCACACTCTTAGTAACTTTCAAATATACAGTGCAGCATTGTTAACTAGCTTCACCATGCCCACATGATACCCCCAGGGCTCGCTTATCTTATAACTGGAAGTCTGTACCTCTTAAATTTTTTTTTAATGTTTATTTATTTTTGAGTCAGAGACAGAGCATGAACGGGGTAGAGGGGTAGAGAGAGAGAGGGAGACACAGAATCCGAAGCAGCTTCCAGGCTCTGAGCTGTCAGCACAGAGCCTGATGCAGGGCTTGAACTCATGAGCTGTGAGATCATGACCTGAGCCAAAGTCGGACACTCAACTGATTGAGCCACCCAGGCACCCCAGAAGTCTGTACTTCTTGACCCCCTTCACCCATTTGCCAACCTCCTTCCCCCACCTCTGGTAACTACCAACCTGTTCTCTGTATCTATGAGTTTATTATTTTTTTAAGACTCCACACATAAGTGAGATCACACACTACAGATGACCCTTGAACAACAATGGTTTGAACTGTACAGGTCCACTTATATGTGGATTTTTTTAAAATATGTATTATTTTTTGATAAATACCCTATGGTACTATAAATGTATTTTCTTTTCCTTATGATTTTCTTAATAACATTTTCTTTAATCTAATTTACTGAATTGTTAAGAATATATTACATAATACATATAGCATACAAAATATGTGTTAAGGCATCCAGCCAACTGTAGGCTATGAATAGCTAAGTTTTTGGAGAGTCAAAGTTACATGAGTTGTTTTGACAGTGTGGGGAGGGTGGGAGTTGGCACCCCTAACCTTCAGATTCCATAAGATCAACTGTGTTTGTCTTTCTTCGTCTGACTCATTTCACTTAGCATAACACCCTCAAGGTCTATCCATGTTGTTGTAGAAATCTCCGTTTTTTTAATAGAGCAAAAGGTAATTTCTTGTGACTCGGCGACCCAGGCTGATGGGTACATTGATACCTCAAACAAACAACCTTTATAACCATGAGAAGAGGAAAGCACAAAAAAACAAAAACAAAAACAAAGAGAACTAGAGATTGATGCAGGCAGGGCCTTTGACACACAACACTTGTGCTCACATCTCAGCACCCAGCTCTGTCCAACTTCACTGGGGCCTGGGAAGCACAGCCTCCATATAACTAGAAAGGAAATGAAAACTGGGTATTTTGGCAATTACAGCATCTCTAATCTCATTGAGGTGGCATGGTTCACGACTTTGATAGATCCATGCAAAGTATCTGCTCAGAAGAAGGAACAAAGTGTTCTCCATCTCACTTCTAATCAAATCAGATAACTAGTTGGGGCCAGGGGTGAGAGGAAGTAGACACAGATTTTCTTCTTAACACCTACTATGTGACAGACACTACCCCCAAAGACTTTACATGGCTGAACTCATGCAGGAGGGAAGGAACTCATTGTGCTGGCTCTTATTCTTGTCCAGGGCTGGTCTTTTTGAAGACAGCTGCCTTTGTGCCATAATTTCAGAATTACCCTCAGTTCGTGGCTCTCATTAGCTTATGATGTTCATAAACCGACTTAAAACAAACACAGACCACAAGTTTAGGTATACCTATATTTTTTTAAAAGATTCATCATAAATTTGAAATATATGTAAATTATATTATTTAAAATAAAGATAAATATGATTTCACATTAGTGAGACGATGTTTTCAACTCTAACCCAGGTAAGTCTATTGAGTTTTAGGGCAAGGAATGTGAGCCATCGATCGAATTCCACGTCCTCTTCTTATTATTTCACCTTTTATTTCTTCTAAATTAGAAATGCCAAATTCACAATATGTCCTCTAGAAGGGTTGCAAGTACTTGGTGGCTGTCAGTGCTGAGAACTGGTCACAGTGAAACACTAGGAAATTCAAAAGTATAATTAGGGAGAGAGGAGAACATAGATTACGAATGAACTCACTGATTGCATACTGCTCTGGAAGTTAAAATGATATTTTGCTCAGATATTTAGATGTGGTCTTACGTTTTTTCATGGTCCATGATTAATTTCTTCCTCTAATAAGTGAAATAAAATATAAAAATAGTGGGATAGAGTGGAATTCTTAGCAATTGACTTATTTAATTCATTAGTTGGACTTCTTATAAATCCTGATCAAAATTGTGATGTAATATGTGCAGGTTATTTTTTTATTTATTATTATTTTTAAATATATGACATTTATTGTCAAATTGGTTTCCATACAACACCCAGTGCCCATCCCAAAAGGTGCCCTCCTCAATACCCATCCTCCACCCTCCCTCCCTCCCACCCCCCATCAGCCCTCAGCTTGTTCTCATTTTTTAAGAGTCTCTTATGCTTTGGCTCCCTCCCACTCTAACCTCTCTTTTTTTTTTTTCCTTCCCCTCCGCCATGGGTTCCTGTTAAGTTTCTCAGGATCCACATAAGAGTGAAAACATATGGTATCTGTCTTTCTCTGGGTGGCTTATTTCACTTAGCATAACACTCTCCAGTTCCATCCACGTTGCTACAAAGGGCCATATTTCATTCTTTCTCATTGCCACGTAGTACTCCACTGTGTATATAAACCACAATTTCTTTATCCATTCATCAGTTGATGGACATTTAGGCTCTTTCCATAATTTGGCTATTGTTGAGAGTGCTATGTGCAGGTTATTTATGACACCACATATATTGCTGAGTTAATTTCTTCAATTGAGCCACTCGAGAGAGCAGAAATTGCCTTTACTACAATTGCCATGTCATGAAAAAATGTTTTCTTATTTCTCCTCTCATTTCAGAAACTCTCATGGTCATTTTGCCCTTAGTAGTTGGCAAGGTCTTATCCTTATTGCCCTTTCTTTGCCCAGCACCTACAAAGATGTACTCTAAGGGAAACATTGTTTCAACTAGTTTTCACAATTTTCTTCAACACTGGATCAAGAGGCACATTACTGACACCCAACCGTTGCCTGTTAATAAAGCAGCAAGTTTACTCAGAGAGACTTACAGACTTAGAGACAACTTCTATTCAGGAGGCTAAGGACTGATGCTCTGGTAGGAAAGGTGCCAGCACACGTTTTTGTTTTTGTTTTTGTTTTTGTTTTTCAATATAAAAATCAGACTGATAAATGATTATTTCTACTTTTAATGGCATTAATTTTCAATGCTAAGCAGATAAAAATCCCTCTATTATATGTTTTATACATTTTCCAAGTGCTGATTCATGCTTTGTACAACAGTGGGATTGTTTGTCCCCAAAGCAAACTATATTTCTTGCACATATATGATGGTGACTATTTCTCCACACTGAATGCCATTACTTTGCTCAGAGTTCCATTTCCAAAAGGATTTGTGCCAACAACATGTTCTGCATTCTCTCTGAACATCATTTCATAAACCTTTCTCCCGTTTTGTAAGACTTTTGGCAATATCCTGAAGCTGGCCCCATTTTTGCTATAAGGAATGCAACGTTGAATGATGACTTTGTGGTTTTGGTTTTTTTCTCTACTTTCTGTGACTAAAATCATTAATTTTGTACTAAAAAGCATTTTGAAGTTATTCCTGGACAACTTGATGGACTCACAAGTCAGGGCACTGTCCTTGTAAGTGATGAAAAATTCTTCAGTGGCTTCCTACCAACATTTGACAATGTATCATAACAGAACACCAGAAGCACTAGAAGCAAGTAGTCAATACAAGCTTGTTTGTGTTTTCCTTATTATGCTCTCTGTTCGCCTGTTTCCTTATCAGCTGCTACAAAACCCTCGCCTGTCTCAGAGCGTGCACTGCACTGGAATTCTTATTCCTCTTCATGTTTATTGTGCTATTCTGAGTTGTTGTGTTTGGGTTCTATTTTCATTGCTACTTTCATGCATCAGTGCACCGGTTTTGAGCCAGCCATCCCTTTTTGCCACTTTGGGGATATAATACATCAACCTAATAATGAGGAAAAGTGTAAATTAAACAACATAAAATATTATATGCCGTTAACATGAAAATATGTTAGCCAGGGTGCCCCGGGCCTTGGAATGATAACCAAGATAATCTAATTCATTCAGCTCCTTTAGTGGAAACAGATGGTTTAAGATTATAATCATTATCAAAATGAGAAACAATTTTTGTTAAAGAATTTATTAATTTTGACATTTCAAATGCGAAATATGGATGTAAATAAACTTATTTCACAGTTTTTTGCTCCCCAATGGCTACACAATCTGCAAACAACTTGACAGATTTCCGGGGGGTTCTGGGAATAGCCTGAAGTTATAGAACCACAGGTGGATAAGCTCTGACGTGGTTGGGAATAGTGACAGCTGTGGTCCCCTGCCCAGACACCTCTTCCAGGCTAGAAGCTCTATTTCCGCAGGTGACAGGATGTTTGCCAGTTGGTTGTTTTAGGCTGTCTCTCTCAGGGACTTGCCCTTGGCCGAAGAGAGCCACCTTGCCAGTCACAGCCCTTCTAAGGTCAACACCCATCCAATGACTAGTGGATGTTGAATACACATACCTAGTCCTCATCTCAATTCGGGACGGTTTTGGAATATCACATTTCTCCATTCTCCTGCTGATGGACACTTCAGTTGTTTCCAATCTTTTGCTCTCATGAATTAGGCTCCTGATGGAAACATCCACTCTCTTCTCAGGTATATATCTAGAAACGAAACTGCTGACTCATATGTTTGGCATTAGTAGATAATGCAAAGAATTTTCCAGAGTGGTTGAACCAATTTCCATGGACCACAGAAATATTTGAGAGACTGCCAGTTGTTCACGTTCTTCCCAAATTCGATATTTTCTTTTTCAATTTAGCTATTCTGATGGGAAGGCAGTAGTATGCCATTGTGATTTTGATTTGCATTTCCCTAATATGGATTGATTTTTGGGAGCTTTTTCTATGCCTGTTTGCCATTTAGATATCCTCTTTTGTGAAGTGCCTAAGCCTTTCACCTATTTTTAAAAACTGGGCTTTTTCTTATTAAGTTGTAGGAATTCTGGATATAAGCTCTTTAGTGTGTGTGTGTGCATGTGTGTGTGTATAAAAATATAGATGTATGAGAATATAGATAATCTGTAAGGGTATAGATAATATGACATATATGAAGGTGTGTGTATAAATATATATATATCCTCATTTTATATGCATTTTATATTTCTCAGCCTATAGCTTGCCTATTTACTTTCTTAATGATGTCTTTAATATGTAAATTTGATTTATTTCATTGAAGTTCTATTTGTCAAAAATTTTCCCTTGATGTTTAGGGCTTTTTGTGTCTTAAGAAATCTTTGTTTATCCCCAAGGTCATGAAAATATGCTCCTTTGTTTTGTTCTAGAAGTTTTACTCATCTAGCTTTCACATTTAAGTCTGTGAGAATTCTCAATTTAATTTTTTGTATAGGGTGAGATGGAGTCAAAAATAACTTTTCCATGTAGATATACCATTGTTCTGGGATCATTTATTTTTTTATTGACTATCCTTTCTTACTAAACTGAATTGGCAACTTTGTTGTAACAAATTACCTTGTAATGTGGATTTATTTTTGGTCTTTCTTATTCTGTTCCACTTTTATGTTTTTATATCTTGAACCAATATTCTATTGCTTTATTTACTATAGCTCTATAGTCAGTTCTAAAGTTTGGCAGTTTAAATCTTCTAATTTTGGTCTTCCTTTTCTAGTCTTAGCTTTTCTGGATATTTTTGCATTTCTATGTGAATTTTATAATCGGCTTGTCAATTTTAATGAGAAACAAACCTGTTGGCAGTTTGACTGAGACTTCATTGAATGTATAGATCAATTTTGGGGAGATTAATATCATAATGATAATGAAACTTCCAATCTACAAACATGATATATCTCTTGATTTTCTTCAATTTCTCTTAACCATAATTTGTCTTAGTCTTGCACATATTTTCTTAGATTTATTTCTAGAACTTTGATGATTTTTAATACTATTATAAACAGTATAACTTAAAATTCAATTTTTCTAATTAGTTTTTGCTAGTGTATAATAATAAAAATCCAAATGATATCTATCTGTTAACTTTGCTTCCAGAAGCTTTGCTAAGTTCACTTATTGATTCTAGTAGGTTTTTATGTAGATTCTTTGGACTTTTACATATAAAATAATGTCATTTTGCATGGAAAACAGTTTATTGCTTACTTTTCTACCAATTTCCTATAGCTATTATAACAACTTACCACAAACAGTGTGGCTTAAAACTAGACATTTATTCAGTCATAGTTCTGGAGGCTTGCAGTCTGAAATCAAGGTGTTGGCAGGTTCTCACCTTCTCTGGAGGTTCGTAAGGAGAATCCATTTCTTGACCCTTCAATTTCTTGTGGCTGTTGGCATTCCTTGGCTTGTGGTCACATCCCTCCGGTCTCTACCTCTGTCTTCACATCTCTTTCTTCTGTGTGTCTGCATTCTCTTTCCCTCTGTCAATTTTTATAACTTTTTAAAATGTTTATTTATTTTTGAGAGAGACAGAGCATGAGCAGGGGAGGGGCAGAGAGGAAGGGAAACATAGAATCTGAAGCAGGCTCCAGGCTCCGAGCTGTCAGCACAGCTGACCAGCACAGCTGGTGCGGGGGTTTGAACTCACGAGCTTAAGCTGATGAGCTGCGAGATCATGACCTGAGCTGAAGTTGGATGCCCAGCCTACTGAGGTGCCCTCATCTTTCTTTCTGTCTTATAAGACACTGGTAAAGGCATGCAGGACCCACCTGGACAATCCAGGATGATCTTCAGGATCCTTAATTACATCTGCAAAGAACTTTTTCCCAAATATAGTAACATTTTCAAGTTCCAGGGATTAGGTCTTTAAAGACCTTATCTCAAAATACAGTCACATTCTGAGGTACTGGGGATAAAAATGTCAACGTAAGAATTTCAGGACACAATTTAGCCCATAACAGGTTCTCTTTGATTTTGATGGATGGGCTTTAAATAATAACAAAAACCTAGCACCCCTGGGTAGCTCAGTCAGTTAAGTGTACAACTCCTGATTTCGGCTCAGGTCTTGATCTCACAATTTGTGGGATCAAGCCCCATGTGAGGCTCTGTGCTGACAGCTCAGAGTCTGCTTGGGATTCTCTCCCTCTCTCTCTACTCCTCCCCTGCTCACTCTCTGTCTCTCTCAAAATAAAAAAATAAACTTAAAAAAATAACAAAAACCCTCCCATAATGTGGTACCAGAAATGCAACCCCCTGGGACCAAATGATGATGTCCTGTTTCTGATGTGTAACCAAGCAGAATGGCAACCAAAGAGAGTGGTTAAGACCACTGCATTCTGCCTATACCTGGTCTGGAGTTCTCTCTTATCCAGCAAGAGAGCGGGCACAGAATTAAAATGCAAGAGAGGCTAATGTCCGGGAGGAACAAGAGCTCCAAATAAGGGTCCTTGCTTTGTTTTTATTAGGATCAGAAGGCTTACAAATGTGATGGATGTGCACAAACAGACAATGAAATTGTGAATATTAATTTATGTGTGTGAAAAAAAGGGGGTTTCAAAGATATGCAGTGTTAGGGGTTTAGGTCAATACAAAACAAAATCCCAGTGCAGGGCAGATGGTTGTTTAGGACAAGCATGAGGCACCATGTCTGTTTATCTTAGCTTGCCTAGGGGATAAGACAGATAGAGCATACTACCTCAGGGTCAACAAGGCACTTTTATTTTGCCGATTAGCTTCCTTCCTCCAGGCAACCTCACCCTGATGTGGTCTATAGCCCTGTTTACCTGTTTACCTATTCTGGTCCTTCTTTCCTGTGAAATCAACTTTCTCCTATTGTACTAAGTTGGGGCACTTCTGCCCTGAATATCTAATAATCTTGGATGCTTTCATCCTGTGACTTCCTATTCCTTTATGCCTTTGTTCTATATTGGGGGTGTTTCTGCCCTGATTACCTAGCCCTGATTACCTAATCTTGGATGCCTTCATCCTAAGCCTTGTTAACCCATTGATGCAAGCTCAGGGAATTCCTAAACTTATTCCTCCCACTCCACCTAGGTGACATCAAGTTCATTCAACTCTGTGTTTCAATTTCCTCACTTAAAATGGGATGAATGATACTTCCTGGCTGATGACATTGAATTATTGTGAGGATTAGATGAGTTAATATTTGCAGAGTACTTCCAGCACTCCTTGAAAGAAGTGCAGAATTTACAGTATCTTGGAATTCTTTTTTTTTTCTTTAGTTTTCAAAATTTATTTTCTTATTTCAGCGAGAGAGAGAGAGAGAGAGTGCGAGCAGGGGAGAGGGGCAGAGGGAGAGAGAGAATCTTAAGTTGGCTCCATGCTCATCACAGAGCCCAAAGTGGGGCTCAATCCCACAACCCTGGGATCATGACCTGAGCTGAAATCAAGAGTCCAGAGCTCAAATGACTAAACCACTCAGTTCCCTCCTCATGCCTTTGATTGCTCCTTTCCCGATACTTGTCTTTTCTGCTCTGATCCTCATTCACGTCTGTCCTGGAACATAATCTGGCTCAAACTCCACTTCTGTTGGAACCATGGACCACACAGAATGACTGAGCACGCTTTGGGTTTGCATCCTTCAGAACTTGAATTTGACTTGTTTTGGTATTTATTCCTTTGCTCTGCTCAACACACAGTTTTATCCTCATATTGTTCCACTTGTTTGATTCCCAGACTAAGTTATAAGCCAGTTGAAGGGTGAGAGCTGGCTCCTTCTCCCCTGGCTCTAGGGAGTTCTGCTTCTGCAGTGTGCCTTCAACTGACCAAGATTTAATAGAGCATTGCGGTAAATCCAGAAGCTCACTTCATTTCCCTTCCTTTCAGCTGATGGTCAAGTTAGCTACCACAGTTTTCCATTTGCCCTGTGAGAATATTTTCCTTCTTGAAGACAGTGTTTATCATTTTCTTTTGCCAACTGACAGACTTACATGAGTTACTATTTAATTTTCAATGACAAATGAAAGCTTTCCAAAGAAATGCCTGATTTTGTGAGCAATTGAATTTTAATATCTCAAATGTCGTCTGCGTTTGCATCCTCTGAAATATCCCTTGTCTTCACTGCATTTTTGCATGGGGTATAGGGACAGTTTTATATAAGGATAAGGAGTTTATAAGTTTTATATAAGGATAAGGGCTTCCAAGATAAAAACTACCTACCGCAAAGTGTTGTTTGTGTATTAAATGAGATAGTGCTCGTAAAATACTTTGCAGAGTGCCCAGACCGTTAGAAGATCTCCATAAATGTTAGCAATTGCCATTATTACTCAAACCTTTAATGCTATTTACATGCATTCTCTTGCATTTCACAAAGAGAATCGGTCATGTGATTTTGCATGTTTTCTTTCTCCTAAGCCCCTGCATGTTGCCATGCCCCCTAGGGCTTTGAAACAAATGGTTGTGCCAGAAGGAGCCCCTTCCTTGCGTGTTGTGAGGCTATCACATCATTGGTGTTAGAAAAGGCCAATGTGCTCCTAGGGAAATTGTGTGGGCTTTACCCTTGACATAATGTGAAACTTTCAGGTGGTTCTGGTTCCCTTAATTATTGTATTCCTCCAGGGTAAGCCAAGTGGTCACTTAAAAATTTCTCGGGGCTGGGTAGGGTGAATACTTACTTTAGAAAGAGCCATATGCCAAAATTCGAGGGTTTCTAAATATTTTCACACTGGTTAGTCCCCACGTTGCTCTTCCCCACACATATTGAGTGAATTTTGATTTCTTGCTACACTTTCTTTTCCTAAATATAAGACACATGTCATGTTAAGCAAGAACTTCAATTATTTTTATATCAAGGTTAGCAAATAAATTTTATCTCTTGTATCAACTTCTATTGGTTGGTAATGGAAGATTGGTCTTGTGTAGAAAAATATTCTGAGGCGTTGGTTCCTGGTGTGGGAGAGTATTTGCCCAATTACTACTATCTGTGATGGACGTGAGAATCAAGGACAGCAGCATGCTTGTCTTGTGTTTGCTGAATTTTACATTTGCTGAGGTCCGACTCCCATATCAGAGCCCTGTGGGGGTGAATCAGGCATCAAAATTGCCTTTGTTCTGCCTGAGTGTGAATGCCAAGAGTAACAGAAGTGAGCTCACAGCCTCCTCACATAGACACAGCTGAGAAGCCCAGGGAGATAAGGGAGAGCCTGTGACCAATAAAAACAGATGAAAAGTGACAGCTTTTTTTTTTTTTCAAACTTCAAAAATTTTATGACATAACATAACTTTTTTGGCAAATTTTCTTTTCCAATGGCATCAATGTCATATTAACATTAGCCCAGGTGTCCTTTCCTTCTTTGGGGAGAGAGAAAATCTAGATGGTGATATATTAGTGCTGTCAAGGCATTACATGATTCAGGGACAAATAGGACAACTTATGTTGAGCCCTCCTCACCCCACTTGGTTTCAGATGCTCAGTTCTAGGCTCCCAACTCCCCCATCCTCTTTCCCCCCCACATGGATACCTTTGCTACCTCCTTGGTCTTTCATATATGGTGTCAGGCTACACCCATGCATGAACACCCTTCTCAATCTGACCAGAATCCAACAGTCCCTGCCAGCCTGCCCCTTTGTTAGGATGCCTTCCTGATGCTGCTTAGTCTCCTGACCCACACAGGTCTGGCCCTCTAGTATGGACACCTCCTCACCCCACTCAAGCTCTGATGCCCAATATGAGACTGTCCTCTGCAGAGGTGCCCTTCTGTCCTTGTTGGGACTCTGACTCTTCACATCACACTGCCCACCTCATGGACAGTCCCCTTTCCTTGCTTGGGCTCCAGCTTTTCCTATGTGATGCCCTCCCCAGCCCACGTGGGCTTTGATACCTTGCTTTGAGGCACTATGGCCCATCCAACCCTACCAGCCTGTCCTGTTCTGCCTTCACAAACAGCTCGGGGACTGGGTTGTTTGGAAAAGAAAGGGGAGGGAAGGAAAAGAGGAGCAAGTTTAAAAAGTTGATTCTGAAAGTATTCACTGAAAATGTATAAAAGCCAAAAAAGCAAAGGTAGGAAACACAAGTTGATCACAACACCCAGAGATACCCTGGAGAGAACGCAGAGACTGATATTTTGCTGTAGATGCTCTCTTCATTTTCTGTGCATACGCATCTATATCTGAAACTAATCTGCACTCCCATCTCTGTCTATCTGTATCCATCTTGTACTTTTCTGAATGTTAAGTATGTTAGTTGCACCGAAACACAGAAAGCAAAAGTGGTATCTTGGCATTTTTAAAGGCTGAGACTTCACCTATGATGCTAGGACCAATTTCTATAGACAAAGTCTGGGATTTCATCTGCCCCCTGCCTCCGCCTTCCCGCCCAAAGATTTTGGTCAAGGAATTGGCATAGGAGCTGAGTCAGTCTACCTCAACTATGTATGCAGGCATCCTCTCTGTAAAAACAGGATAAAATCCTTGTATTTGACATGCTCTTGGAATGCTTTGAATGTATCTTATGAAGATGGTAAGTGTTCAAGAAATATATATAGCTTTAAATTTTAAGAGAGAGAGTGTGTGTGAGTGCAAGTAGGGCAGGGACAGAGACAGAAAGAGAGAGAATCTTAAGCACACTCTACGTTCAGCACCAAGCCTGCTGAGGGACTTGATCCCAGAACCATGAGATCATGACCTGAGCTGAAATCAAGAGTCAGACGCCCAGCCAACTGAGCCACCCAGGTGCCCCAAGAAATATTTAAATAAAAAGAAGTGATTTAATGTATTTTTACTCATCTTCTGGGGGTCACAGCCATCTCAATAAACATGTAATCAGCCTTAAAACAAAGAAATATCAGGATGCTTAAAAAATACTTTGTGAATTTAACCAAATTTCAATTATAATTCAAAACATACAACATGTTCCAGGCAAGAATGTGGAAGGGCAAAGCCAGGGTTTTAATAATGTTTTACTGGACTTAGATCTATTTGTAGTGTGTATTTATAAATATTTGAGTCAGCAAAATATATATATATATATATAATAAGAGAGAAATGTGCTTCTCTTCTGCAGATCTGTGGATGCTGTTTTGAGTGGACACACACTGTTGGTGCTGAGGGAGAGATGGAACTAGGTGCAGCTGTTTTATAAGCTTTTATTTTTTTATTAAAAAAATTATGTTTATTCATTTATTTTTGAGACAGAGAGAGTGGGGGGGGGAGGGGCAGAGAGAGAGGGAGAGAGAGAATCCCAAGCAGGATCCACACTGTCAACACAGAGCCCGATGTAGGGCTTGAACCCACAAACTGTGAGCTCATGACCTGAGCTGAAACCAAGAATTGGATGCTTAACTGACTGATCCACCCAGACGCCCCTCTTTTATAAGCTTTTAGGGGAGAAAAGGCAGGAACCAGAATTCACACTTCTCACTCCAGATCCAAGCCTGGAAGGAACGAAAAGCCAAATCACACACCCGAGGATAGACCCCTGATGAAACGTGTCCCACACAAATGTTCAGCAGAAGATCCATGTCACAAGTATGAGTAGGGGTAATAGTCGACCTGATTCTGCGAGGACACTCACCGATTTCCAGCAATCGTCCCCTGGAAATGATGAGGACAATTGCAACAGCAGGCTCTCCAGACCCAGAGGCCGCGTCCTGCAAGCTGTCATCAGCTTGAGTGCATTTCTGGCTTTGAGGGACTCCGGGGAACCATGTTTCTGAATGCTGGTCCTCAGATTCCCTCCTGGCACCTCGTTATCCAAATCAGTACCTCTCTGTCCTTATTAGCTGCTTAAATATTTATATTACTAAGCATCAGAGATCCTGACATCCTCAGAATGTCATCCGTACATCCTTTCAGTTTGTAACCTCTGTGGTGGTACTGTGCCCTGTGAGCTTCCTGGAAGGGACTACACGGCCAGGGGCAGTGGCAGAGTTCAGGATGCTCACCTGCTCCATAAACAACAATGCTCTAGGCCAGAGTGGTGGGAGCAGGAAGCAGAAGCAGGAGAGACATTGCCAAAGATGGGTAAAGAACCCTGGTTCCACCTCCGGCTCCAGGATCTCCCTGGATTGACCCCTTAAGGTGACAGATGGCTCAAGTATGCCTTGTTTGTCTTATTGCATCTCCCTCCAGTATTAGCTCAAGTTTTACCTCTTTAAAATTAAATCATCTCTGCTTCCCATCTGCCAAGCTACTGTTGACCCACTGAAAAATTCTGTTGTCACAGTTCTTGTGTTTCTAGAGGCTGTATGTAAGGTAATTACTCCATTATAACACAAGAGAAGGGTTTTCTCTCAACCTATGAACTAAACAGCCAGGGCACAACTCACACGTCCTGATTGCCTGAAAAGTAATACAAGAACCATTAACAAATACTGACCAAGCTTTGTGATCTTCTTCCCCTGAAAATCCAAATTTTGGATAAGTATATTTCTACATAGACAGTTTCAAAATTGAGAATATGTTTAGAATATCTGAAACTTTTATCTATTTAAAAGAGAAATATCATCCAAGATTAAGAACGTTTCTCCTGGAGAGATTCCCGTTTCTTCTCCTTCCTCCCCCTCCCCCTTTTAAATTTAAGACTAACAAAGTACATTTAAGGACACGTTGCACCAAATGAAACTAACATTTGCACCTCACTCCATCCCACATATTAGCTTTATTATTGCTTCATCCTCTTCTAAATAAGCCCTCTCCAAGTCTGTGTGATAAATTCACATTTTCAGAGAGATATGAATCTGTTGCCAAGAAGTCAGCAAAGTGCCAAGGAGAAACTCCTTGTGATTTCATGTCGTGTTTGACTTTGAGACCTTCAAGTGTCTGAGGAGGAGGGCCTGGATGAAAAGGAAGACAAGGGGCTGCTAGGTTTTGGATTTCCCTATTCCTAAAGGAAAAAAATGGTGCTGTCCATAGACTCTTTAGATATTCTCAGAGTAGAGGGGTGGGAAACAAAGAATGAGATGTTGACAGGGAAACAGGTCTGTTCTCACAGTTAAGTTTACTCTTAAGATTGTGGTTTGCTTACAAATGCTTATATTTTATATTTTGGTATTGAATCAGTTAAGAACTCTTATCAAAACTGGCTTAGGGGAAAAAAAAAGTAAAAAAAAAACAAAACAAACAAAACAAAACTGGCTTAGGAAAAGAAAAAAGGTAATTTACTGTCTCACATAACTGAAAAGATGTAGATTTCAAAAACAAGACTTAATATAGGACTCAAAACATACATGCCAGATGCCTTTCTCTCCTTCCATTTTTCAATTCCACCCTGCTGGTGTTCTCTCTGGGTTTCTTAGCCCAGTCTCCGAACTGAGACAGTCTGCTCTTCTGTGGTCTTTCCAGAAGCTTCTGGGGCTGTAATCTATTGGGTCTAGCAGGACACGAGCTGAGTCGTGGCCATGAATGTAAATGGTCTTGATTGGCCTTCCTGGAGCTTGTGCCAACTCCTGAGCCAATCACCTTGGTTGAAGTGAAGGGACTCTAAGATTTGCCTTAAGCCAGTCAGGGCTCATTCAGGGATGTGCGCCCATTCAATAACTCCTGAATCACATGACTCTTATGTGTATGGTGAAAGAAGTGTTCGGCTTTGGAGTATAAAGACTTTGGTTCAAAGTTCAGTCCCATCACTTAATAGCTGCATGATCTTTGTGAATTGTTTCGGTCTTCTAACTTCAACTCCCTTTAGGGTTTCTTGGGGATAAGAATAATAGTTATTTTTATAGACAGACTGTTAGGATTACATGAGATAATCACTGTTAAGTGCTGTGCACAGTGTTTGGTGTGCAGTGAGTGCTCTGACTTCCTTTCTCCCATGTGTCCCTTCCAGCTGTTGGATCTTTCTTTGCCAAGGCCACAAGAGACCATTTGACAAACTTCCTCTTGGAAGCTTGGGAAGATACATTAGGCTTCTGACAGAAATTTGGACTTCAGCATGTTCCTGAACTTCTTTGTGTAAGTTACTCTTTCCTTTTCTGAGATAAAGCAAACTTCACCAGGCTTTACCCCTCCCTCATCAACAACTAGTAATTTTATCAATGACTCCCTTTCTTCTGGCATTAGCCTCTTCTCTCTGAATTCATTTCCATCAGCACAGAGACATGATCTTTATCTTCCAGATCTAGCCATCAATTGATCTTTCTCTTTCTACTTACAGCCATGATTCTCCCAATTTTAGTTAAATCCTAGGGGTTCTCATTTATTTAACTGGAAACATTTCTTGCTGACATTATCAATGACCTCCCCGTTATCTAAGCAAGGGAACATTTTCCAGTCCTTTTGAACTCTGTGATATTTGGTAATGTTACTCATTCCTTATTTTGATCTGGTCTTCTGGTCTCATGGCTATTATTTTTCTTTGCAACATATTTGCAGTTCTAACTAGTTCTAATTAATACCTAAGTAAATTTTTATTAAATTGGAATGCTTCAAATAAAACCAGTGTCCCTTGATATACAGTTCTTAAGTACAGTGGTTTTTTCAACTCTAAAAGAAAGAAATAAAAGCATTTTCTTCAAACATAAATATATGCAGAAACCCAATATTTGTTCCTTTGTTCATTCATTCCACTTATTCATTTGCTAAATACTTACTGAGTACCTACTTACGAAGCCCTCAATATTTTAGGCACTGAGAGTATCATTATGGAGAGTTACTTATTGATAGTTACAAATATATAGATTTGTGTCTAGGGCTCACCCCTTGTACTTCCTTGCTGTTCTCTATATAAACTAATTACCTGCATGAGCTCATCCAATCTCACGACGTTAAATGCCATCCACTTACTGATGAAGCCTCCATTTGTGTCTCTCACCCAGACTCGTCCCTGAGCTGCAGACTCCTAAATCCATTTGCATGTTAGACACATCTCCTTGGGTGTATAATGGGTATCTCAGGTGTACCATGTTCAAAGCCAACCTTCTGATTCCTTTTCTTACAAGTGTATGTCTCCCACAGCCGTTGCCATTTCAGTTCATGGCAGTCCATACCTTTGATCAGGATGACCACCTTGGTGTCCTTCCTGAACTCTTTTTCATCACTTCTCACAACAGGTAACTAGTGAATCCCATGGTTGCACCTTCAGCAAACCTCCAGAATCCAGCCACTTCTTACCATTTTATTGCTACCAGCCTTGTCTAAGCCACCACCATCTGCTGCCTGCATTGTTGCAATAGCCTCCAATTGATGCCCCTGATTCCCATTGCCCCCGCTGTCCATTTTCAGCAGCATCATCCTTCTCAAAACCTAAAATGCATCACTCCACTTATGTGTTCAAAGCCCTCACACAGCTTCCCACCACACACAAAGTCAAAGAAATCTTCACATGATCTAATCATACCCTGTCTTCCAGTCCTCTCCCTTACTCCTTTCTAGCTGCTCTGGCTTCCTTACTTACTCTAACAAACCAGTGAGGATCTTTCCTCAGGACCTTGACACCTGATATTCTGGAACTCTGCCCAGGATGCTCTTCCCTTGGATAGGCTTTTAACCAATGTCTTACTCCTGTCAAATTTTGCTCAAATGCCACCTTCTTAGTGAGGCTTACCCTGATCACATTTACAAAAAATATAGCCCCCACTCTTAGCTTTTTTTCTCATAAGCACTTAGAACCTTTTAACATTCTATCTATCATCTATCTATCATCTATCTACCTATCTTTCTATCATCTATCTATCCATCCATCCATCTATTATCTATCTATCTACCATCTATCTATCTATCTATCTATCTATCTATCATCTTCTATCTATAGTTTTTCCTCTCCCAGACTAGAAGTAAGTTCCATTAAGGCAGAGACTTTTGTTTTGCTCACTGATGCATACCTGCCAGCTAACACCTAGTAGGTGCTTAATGACATTTTACATTATAACATTGCACAAATATATAAAGTTCATTTATCCATTTTTTTGTAGATGACCTTTTTTGTTGTTCCCATGTTTCCACCATTGCTGCAATGAACTTGTCTATGAATCTTGGTGCAGTTTGGATGGGTTTCACTCTAAGGTATTGTCTCAATTTGGTTCTTTAGGAAGGAGACTCTGACATTTACATATAGAGGATGCTACTATGCAGTGCTCTTTGGAACAATACCTGTAAGGAATCGAATGAAACAAGACTGAGTAGAGAAAAATATTACACTGAGATGTACTTACAAAAGAAGCCTCAGCTCTGCAGCTGATGTGGACATTCAAATTGTCCCAAGGCAAGTCTTGGACTCTAGATCCCCAAGTTGGATATTGGCTGTCCCCAGCAGGTCATTATTGTTGGGTGAGGCAGCTCCCTTCAATAAGAGCAATTTTCTGAGATGAAATTGGTGCCTGAGTCCTAAGGGGCAGGATCCAAGCAGTGAACCTCAACACCCACAGGCATATTTTAAGAGGAAAATTTTAGGTACAGAATGTGTGCTTCTTCAATTTAACTAGATTTTGCCAAATTACATTTTTAAGTCTATATATTTATTTAGAGTGAGAGCGTGGGGTGGGGGGGGGGAGAGAGAGAGAGAGAGAGAGAGAGAGAGAGAGAGAGAGAGAAAGAGAGAATACCCCAAGAAGGCTCTGCACTAGCCCAATGTGGGGCTTGAACTCATGAGCTATGAGATCATGACCTGAGCCAAAGTTGGACAGGTAACTGACTGAGCCACCCAGGTGCCCTTACCAAATTGTATTTCCAAGTGGTTGTACCAAGTTCTGCTCCTATCCACAGTATATAAGAATTCTTATTGTTATTCTCTGTATTCTTTTTACATTTTCTGTATATTTTTTTCCTTGTGCTATTTTCTGGATAGTTCCTACAGATCTGTCCTCAGGTATAAAAACTATCTCTTTGGTTGTGTGTCTAATCTACTTTTTACATTATTGGGGTTTTAATTTTTTTCTTGAAGTTTCATTCCTTTTAAAATATATTTTTTCCCTTAAAAAGCAAATGTTTCTTTCTTATGCTCTAATTTCTTATTTTAATTTTTAATAATATAAAGCTTATTTATTTTCTATACTATAGTAAGTCATTGTATTATTTGAGGTTCTAAGGCTCTGATCTCAGTCGTTGTTATGTCTGGTGATTCTCATGTGGGCTTGTCTTTTCATATCTGTCACTATGCGATTGTGAGCACATAACTGTGAGAATTTGGTACTGCCTATATTTTTCCTCCAGAGAGATCTTAAACCTACTTCTGCCAGGAAACCCAGAACCCAATTTCTCTTCTTTTAACAGACCTTAATTTTTGGAGCAGTTTTAGGTTCACAGAAAAATTAGGCAGAAAGTACGGAGTTCCTGTATACCCTTCCCCCACCTCTGCCCTGCCCAACTGCCTTCACCACTATCAATATCCCCACCAGAGCAGTACATAGGATACATGATCGTTCAAAGTCCATAGTTCACATTAGGGTTCACTCTTGGTGACCCTTTTTTATCTGGAAAATTTTAAACGTGCAGAAAAAATGTAAAATATTATAGCTTCATGCAAAAGTCTAGGTTTCAACCCTGTGGTCTTGCAGAGGCCGAAAACCTTCTTCCCAGTCTCCATGGAGTAGCTGCTATCCACCCTGCTTGTCTCTGAGATCAACAAAATATCTTCACAAAATATGCTCACCCCTCCTGGTTTCAACTTCCTCTTCATTTGCATATTTGGAGCTTTCTCAACTTATTAGAAACTCAATTGTGCATTAGAAACAGTCTTGTTATATATTATACAGTTTATCCAAGTGTTTTGTAGCAGAAAGTGTTTCCGGTGATTTACTCCACCACATCTTCAGAATGGAAGTGTCTTGTGACTTTCCTGCATTTTTTAAAGTTTATTTTTGAGAGAGAAAGAGAGAGTGGAGGGGAGGGGCAGACAGAGAGGGGGACGGAGGATCTGAAGTGGGCTTTGTGCTGACAGCAGAGAGCCCGACGAAGGGCTTGAAGTCACGAAGTGTGAGATCATGACCTGAGTCGAAGTCAGATGCTTAACCGACTGACTGAGCCACCCAGGTGCCATAAGATTTGATTCTCCCACATTTTATTGGCCACTTTCTACTTTCTACTCTTTTCCATGGGGCTCCTCTTATTTCCTCTGCCCCCTGAAAGTGCATGACCCCCAGGATTCTACCTCAGTTGTCTTCTCTTCTCATCTGTGTCCAAGCCTCCAACTAAGTCGGTAATTTCCAGTGAGTAATTCCAGTTAAGACTTTGCTTCTGACACAGACTTCCTACTGCTTAGTGGACACCTCCATCTGGTGTCCCACAGTTACCTGCCCATGTGTGCCAAGTTCAAAACTGATTTTATTATTCTCTTCCAGTGATTGGCCTTCTTAAGTTATTGTCCTGCGAACTGAACATCTAAAATCACAGTTCATGGAACGTGTACCATGATTCACTAAACATTACAGATGGGAATATGAATATAGGTTCACAATGTCTGAAGGCCTATCAGCCTTGTCCCCATACAAGGTTACAGAGAAGGTTTATGGGGGTGCCTGTTCAGGGAGTCAAAATTAGTCCCAGAATCCAGTCTTTCCAGGCACAGAGTTGCCTTCCCTTATAACTGGGGAAAGGGAGCTTTCCAAGTCAGACAACAGCACATCTGACTAAGGTCAGTGCACACTGGCAGGACTTCTCTTCCTCAGCATTGCTCTCATTCCCAAATTCATGCAGCCCCAGCTGTCCAGTCTTTACATCCCTCATTCAGAAAGATGTACTCTGGTTTATGTCTGGTGATTCTCACACCAGCTTGTCGTTTCATATCTATGACTTCATATCTTTGACTGTGATTATCATAAAAAACAGTGTTTTTCTTTTTCTCTGCCTCAGGATTATCTAGCACATTGCTGTCATGTACCAGACTTTTAATTACTTGTTGAGTTGAATTGAATTAATTCTAATTCTCATGACCACTTGGGAAAGGCCATCTGAAATAGTGTGGAAAAAATGTGTGGCTTTATGGTGGGATATGATGGACTCTGATATGTTTGTGTATAGAAAGGTAGATCAAAACCACTATAGAAGTCAGGAGGAAACATGTAAAATTGTTGCTTTATCTAAAAATTCTGCTGGACTATATTGACCTGTGGTCGTCACATATATGCAATGGGCATGATATTCTGTCTCAAAAACAGGGAGAGAGACGAGCCAACACTGAGACATTTTTCTCAACAGAACTGCACCGAATCACATATTAGATCATCTGAATGCTTTTCACAATTTAGCAATTTATTCTCTGCTTTTGCTTCTAGTTCATAGCTCAGTTAATCTGCCAGATTTTGATGAATAAAGCAAGGTGTTCTTGGGACAGGAACATGAACATCTATAAATCTGAAACCTTGAGGTACTGAGATGTCAGATGCCAAGTGTATTGTGCATACCGGGGTTGGGGCAGACAGCTGAGTTTGACCTGTTTTTTCCTTTTCCCTCCCCCAAGCTCGTCTTGTGTTTCTAGTTTCTACCACCCTGTCAGTTGTCCAAACCAACATTCCAGATTCTTCTTAAATGCCTTCACCTGCCTCACTCGCCGTGGTGGATCAATCCTGGTCTTATTGATTCAGTGTCTTAGCTGGGGACAGGACCATCACCCGGAGCACTCCATCAGTCCCCTAATTAATACCTCTTTCTCGTTCATTCACCACTGCCTAGGTAATCATTCTAAATGCAAGCTTGAGTATTTGCCTTCCTTACTTAAAATCTTTGAGTGAGTCCCCACAAAGCCTTAAGGACCAACTCCAAATTTCTTGGTCCCACCAGAGATTAGCTTCCAGTGTTGTGTCCTCTCCTGTCACTTGTCCCTCAGCTTCTCCACCTTGAGCATGCTGAACATCCACAACTTCAGGTTCCCCTCCTTGTGTTCTTCCCACAACACATTTCCCCATGTGTCCCTCTCTTCTGATGCTTGGCTTATGCTATTCTCTGTGACTGATGCCACCCTCTCTACCATCATGTGCTTGATCTGTGGCAGAGCTCAAAGCTAAATCCAGGCCTCATTTTCTTTGGGATGTCTTCCTTGATTCTTCTGTTTGGTGTCTGACCACATACTGACCTCCTACTGTGTGTCAGAAACTTTATTTAAAATATCATATTTAATTTTCACCAAAGCCCCATGAGACAGGTCCTACCATTCTTATTTTACTGATAAGGAAAATACACCAAGAGGTAAAGTTATTTGCATATACAATTCAGTGACAGAGTGGAGATATGGATCCAGATCTCTGTGGAGGGCAGAGCCTATGTCTGAGCCACCTGTAAAGTATTAGTGTTTCCCTACATCTGGTAGTTGGCATTGTTTAATAAATATTTATAGGTTGAATTGACACTGACACTTTGTCCTGCCCAAGTCTAAGGCAAAAAAAATATATTTGGGGGTTCTTCAGCCTCCTTTTTAGGGACTCCAATTTTCCCTACAATGTCTCAACCTTCTCAATACATATGAGACTAATTCAGATTTGGTGATGACCAGTGTATTTTAATGTGCTCACACTTTCTGGCATAAATCAGGTGTTTATTGATTTAGGGGACTTTGGAAGCACATTGCCCTGGGATCCAGTGCTCTCAGGCAGGGGCAAGTAGGAGACAGAGGGTGTACTGGGTATAAGAAAGGTCTGGGGACAGATCTGTCAATGACAAAACCTTCTAGAGAGCCTCAAATCACAATTCTATGTGACTCCTTCTGTAGAACAAAAGCAGCTTTGTTTGCTTCATATAGAATCAACTAATCAGCTCATAAGGGCTCCAATATAATAAGTTCAAGGTAAACAAACTTCTATATTATTTAGTGACAATTAAAAGACCAATCATCAGAAGAGATGTACCAAAAGCTTGGGCTCCACCGTTTCATGGGCTGAGCTTGGGCTCACATCTGTTCATTGGGATTAAAAAAGTAAGTGAAATACCACTTTGGGATGTTCAGGATATCCATTTCAGGGGGAAATCAATAACCACTTAATTATCATATTGTTGATGTTGACTATATTTATTTTTGGTAACTGAGCAACCAGAAGGGTTCCCCTCATTCATTCCCTGTTTAATGATGAATGAAGACTCACACCTCAGAGGCATTTTAACCCCAGCTGTAAAAAGCAACAACTGCCTGTCCTGAGATTGTGAGGTCATGGTATATCCCTCAGCTTAGTAGTGAGGTGGCAAGGACAGCTCTGGTGTCCCACCTCCCAATATGGTGCTCCTGAAGAATACAACTACAGTCTAAAATTGGACTTCCCCCTGTGTGTGTTTCTCTCTTAACCCAAACAACTTCTTTGATATAACCAGGATAAATAAGGTGACTTTTAAAAAGTGAGACTAGCTTTTTGTTAATGAGAGAGAGAGACAGAGATGGAGTGACAGGAAGAGCTGTCCAGAAACATCTGTCCCAATCTACCTCTGCAGATATCCCTTCCCACCCACCTCCTCTCACATGCCATTTGCTTGCCATCTTTCAGTCTTTGTAACCACTATGATATCTATTTTCAAAATTTTTGTTGTTTTATTTCTCTTCCTGACATATAGGTCTGTGCTCGTCTTTTAAGTCTCAGCTGAAAGGTCACTCTTGTCCACTGCAGAGCTGGGCACGTCCTTCTTGGAGATCTCTCAACATTTACCCTTACTTCCTTCATCCCACCGGATTCTGATCATGTGCGCACCCTGTCTGTCCTCTGGCCTGGGCTACAAGCTCCTGGTGGCCAGAAGCTGAACCCTCATTGTCACAGTCCCATACAACAGCCCACTGCCAGGCAGAGGGACTGTCCAGAATGTGCCTCTGGAAGGAATACATGACCCCTGGAAACCCTGTGGTCATTTGGGTAGGGGTATGATGCTTGATTCAGCTTGAAATGAAAATGGAAGGCAAGGATGCTGCTATTAGATATCCTGTTTCCCCTGTGGCAGTGTTTACAAGATGTCCAAACTAGAGGATAAGAAAAATAGCAGTCATTGTTTGGTAATTTTGTGTAAATAATGAACAGCTGTTGGACTCTTTGCTCCTTTGACTGAGTTCTAGCCAAAACCAGGATCCCGAAAAGGAAAAAATAGACAAATTTGGACTCATTAAAATGAAAACTTGTTATCTACAAAAGCCCATGTGAGGAGGCAGAAAGGACAGGCTACCAACTACAAGAGAATACAGGTGCACCTCATGTTATTGCTGTTTGCCTTTTATGGCACTTCATGGGTACTATTTTTTACAAGTTGAAGGTCTGTGGTAAACCTGTCTGGAGCAGGTCTGTTGGCACCATTTGCCCAACAGCATTTGCTAATTTTGTGTCTCTGGGTCACGTTTCAGTAATTCTCACATTACCTCAAACTTTTTTCATTATTATTGTATTTATTATGGTGATTCGTGATCAGTGCTTATGACCTGCTGAAAGCTCAGATGACAGCATTTTTAGCAATAAAGTCTTTTTAAATTAAGGTATGTACATTGTTGTTTTATTGCACACTTAATAGATTACCGTGTAGTATAAACATAACTTTTATTTGCACTGGAAACTAAAAAAAAAATCATTTGACTTGCTTTATTGCAATAATCTTTTTACTGCAGTGGTTTGGAACTGACCCTGCAATGTCCCTAAGGTATTCCTGCATTTCCAAACCATCAAAACTCAACATTAAAAATCCAAAGAATTCAGTTAGAAAATGGGCAAAAAATATAAACTGACCAAAGAAAATATACAGACAGAAAATAGCACATGAAGGGGCTCCTGGCTGGTTCAGTCAGGAGAGCATTCTTGTCTAGATCTCAGGGTTCTGAGTTCAAGCTCCAGGTTGGGTGTAGAGCTTACTTTAAAAATAATTCACATGTGAAAAGTTTAACATCATTAGTCATCATAAAAATGCAAATTAAAACCACAATGAGCTATGTTTATCTACACTGATCAGGATGGCTAACATAAGAATAATGACAACAAGAAACCTGGCAAGGATGCAGAGGAAGGAACTCTTCCACTTCTGGTGGGAATGTCTAATGGTACCACCTCTCTGGAAAATGGTTTGGCAGCTTCTTACACAACTAAAGATGTTTTACCATATGACCCAGTCATTGAACACGTGGGCATCTATCCCAAAGAAATAAATATTTCTGTTCACACAAAAACCTTTACGCAAATGTTCACAGCTTTATGCATAATAGCCCCAAACTGGAAATAGCCTGGAGGTCTTTCAATGGGAAAAATGGTTATATAAACGGCGTTACATCCTTGGAATTACTCAGCAATAGAAAGGAACACACTATTGAAACACACTACCAACTTGAATGAGTTTCCAATTATGCTGAGAGAAAAAAGCCAATCTTGCCAAGGTTATGTACTACATAATTCCACTTACATAACATTTTAAGAAAGGACAAAACATTAGAAATGGGTGTTTCCAGATCAGTAGTTTCCAGAGGTTAAAGATGGGATGGGCGTTCGGAGGGGGTTGGGTTTCGTTACAAAGGGTTAATACGAGAGATTCAGGTGGGGTGGGAACTGCTTGGTATTTTGACTTTGGTGGTGACACATGTACCTACACGTGTGATAAAAGTGGATAGTACCAGTACGCCTGGGTGTTCAGTCGGTTCAGCTCAGGTCATGAGTTCACGTTTTGTGGATTCAAGCCCCACATCGGGCTCAATGCTGACAGCTGGGAGCTGGAGCCTGCTTCAGATTCTGTGTCTTCCTCTGTCTCTGCCCCTCTCCTGCTCATGCTCTGTCTCTCTCCCTCTCTCTCTCTCAAAAATAAAATAAAAACATTAAAAAAATTTAAGTGGATAGTACCAATACGCATGCGCGCGCGCGCGCGCGCGCGCACACACACACACACCTGTGTCTATATGACACATGAGCATAAGTAAAACGGGAAATCTGAATAAAATCTGTGGATTGTGTCAATGTCACTATCATAGTTGTGATGTTATACTACAGTTTTACAAAATATTACCAGTGGGGGAAACTGGTAAAAGGGTATATGGGATCTCTATGCCTTATTTTGTAATATTGCATGTAAACTTATTCTGTATTCTAATTATCTCAATAAAAATTTCAACAAAAAAGGGAGGGCTTATTCCTACCCTTTATATTTTCTCTCTAGCAATTTCTATCTTTTCTTAGAGAAAATGGTGGAGAAACTTTCAGAGATGACTATGTTTCTCTCCCCTAAATTAAAAATCACAGAAACTGAGGAGAATGCCACCAGTCAGAATTTGAGCTAGAGTGTAGTACTAGAAAAGGAGACTGTCCTTTTATGTAGATCTTCTATTATTTATGGTTTTATATTGGTGATACAAATTTAATCCCAGTATTTATGTGTTTATAATCCAAACAGAACAAACTGTGGTTTTAGAAAAAGTCTCTTTAGATTATTGTTTACACAATGTTTCAAGAAAAGAAGTAGAATGATTATTCTAACCTCATGTTTTATTTTATTTCAAAAACATGTGTAACATATAGAAACATACAAAATGAGTTACCCCAGATAAACAAATATTTGCTTCAAACTTCTTTGGGTTTCCTTCCCCAATTTCATATATTTCCCACCCTTCCCAGAGTTAGGTATAATTATGAATTTGGTGTTATATAGTCCATGTATTTTAAATTTTAATACACATACATACACAAAATTTATTATTATTTTTAAAGTTACACATGTAGTATATTACATGTAATATTCTGCAGGGTTTTTTTTCTGTACCAAACATTCTGTCTTAGATTCTGATTCTGTTGATAAATGTGCATCTATCTCATTTTAACAATATTCCTGACACCGATATACCATAACTTACCTATTCTATTAATGGTATTTTTTGATCTCCAATTTTTCCCTCATGCAAATGTAAGACAAAAATTTCACACTCACAGCAGCCCTTGCTTAAGAGCTAATCAAACCAAGTAATATATTTCTCTGTGATTGTTTCTAACTATCTAAATATGGTGACTAGATGCTTGGAGTGACTTTGGTATATCAGTGAACTGATTAATTCTCTTTCTTGATACTAAGAAAAATTAAAGTACCCTTATTCTTAGAAGTAAAAGATAAATATCAGAACTGGTTTTAAAGTGTATTTATTTAATCAATGATAGACTTATAGCCACAATAACAAGTAAGCATAAGAATTGGCTTTTAAAATTCCTCCTTTAAATCAAAGGCAACTCACTTCAGTGAAAACACCTCTGTCAGTGACAGCTTCATGCTTTGAAAGGCAGCCAATCAGCATCAGACTCCAGTTACTATGCTTCTAAGACTGATGTCACCCCATTCCCACCTCCACAACTAATCTAAACATGCTCTGTAGGCAACACAATCAACCCATGCTTCTGAGACTAGAGCCAACCTACTTCTGCATCTGTAACCATCACTGCCCAAAGTAAGCTTCCCAAAAGACCTTATACACAAGATGAGCAGTTTGCTTTGCTTAATGACTGTATATCTGACCAGCATACCCACCCCTCTCTTAAGTAAGCAATAAGTTGAGCTTTCTGGTTTCAGATATTGGGTGATATTTTTCTTCTTCAACATTTACTGCTAACATGTTTTAATCAACTGTGCATGGCTATGAAGTATATTAAAATATTTAACTCTATTCTAGTGCAAGCTCCAGTGTATAATTCGCATGGATTCCATGAGCCCTGTCCTCCCTTCTTTCCCCTTATAGAACTACTCAGTGAATTACTTGACTTGCATGTCTTCTCTTATTAGGAAAGTAAACAAACTCTTTATTAGTCACTATACTGGTCATTATCTTTCCTTATACAAACAGTACTTCAATGAACAATCATTTCCATGTCTTCTTATCTAGATACAAGACAGAAAGAACATAGCTTTATCAGAAATTGCCAGATTGTTCTCCAAAATGGTATTAATAATTTATAGCCCACAGCATTAATAGTGTTGTTCTCAGCAACACTTTTATCATCAGTCTTTAAACTTTTGCTAGTCTGATGACAATGAAATGGTAGCTTAATGTGTTAATTTATGTTCCTTGATTACCCAAGTGTTGTTGAACTTCTTTGGCTGTTTATTAGCCATTTAGGTTTTTTTCCTGTGTGACTTACCTATTCTTAAACCATTTTTCTGTTGTGTCACTTGTCATTTTCTTATGAATTCTGGAAGAGTTCTTTATGAATTCCAGATAGTAATCTTTTGCCATCTATGCTGTATCTATTGTCACTAGTCCATTTTTAAAATTATAGTTGACAAGGAAAATTGTATATGATCAGTTTAACCAAGTATTTGTCTTTGGGATTTGTGGTTTTCCTTATCTAAGAATCTCTTCCTCATTCTGGAGTAACAAATATATTCTGCTGTATTTTCTACTAATAGTTTTTTTCCCTCACATTTAGTTTTTAAAAATCAGTCTAGGGTTTATTTTTGAGTAGGGTGTAATATCTGGAGACCTAATTTCATGTTTTTATGTTGAAATACAATTTTTCCCTGAATGGACTGTAGCTATGCATGACATGAATGTACCTCTACAAAGTTGATGTTGAGCGAAAGGAGCAAGTCCCAGCAGTCCTGACAGAATGTGCTAGTAGACCAGATTTAGAAGTATTAAACAATTATGAGATAAAAAAAAAACCATTTTGAGGCCCATATTCAATATATCTAAAATGGACTGGGATGTGGTTATTTTAATATTTTAATATTTAATATTAAAATAATAATCCCCGTTCATCATAATACTTCAATTTAGTGATGCTTTGCCATTTACAAAGCATGTTATAAGAAAATTACTGCATTTGAAAACTGTGCTTACAGTAGTGATTTCCAAACCTCAGACCAGCATCATCATCGTCACCTGGGAGCTTGTCAGAAGTGCCAAGTGTGGGCTTCAACCCAAACCCTGGGAATCATTATGCACATTGAAGTTTGAGAAGCACTGGGCTGGGGGATTTATTTTTAAGAATCTACCCAGGTGCTTCTAACAATGAATCTGACTTCGGGACAAATGGCCTACAGTGTTTTCTTCCAGAAAGTTCAAATAGTTGGCATAAGAAGCAGACCTATAAATATAGAGAACAAACTATTGGTTGTCAGAGGGGAGGAGGTGGGACCACGGGCAAAATGGGTGAGGGGAAGAGTGGGATACAGGCTTCCAGTTATGGAATGCATAAGTCATGGGAATAAAAGGCACAGTAGATGGAATGTAGTCAATGGCATTGTAATAGTGTATGGTGACAGATGGCAGCTACACTGTGGTGAGCACAGCATAAACTGTAGACTTGTTGAACCACTATGTTGTACACCAGAAACTAATGTAATGTTGTGTGTCAACTATACTTGAATTATTAAAAAAATTTTTTAACTTTATTTTTTTATTTTTTAAAATTTACCTCCAAATTAGTTAGCATATAGTGAAGCAATGATTTCAGTAGATTCCTTAATGTCCCTTACCCATTTAGCCCATCCCCCCTCCCACAACCCCTCCAGGAACCCTCTGTTTGTTCTCCATATTTAAGAGTCTCTTATGCTTTGTCCCCCTCCCTGTTTTTATATTATTTTTGTTTCCCTTCCCTTATGTTCATCTGTTTTGTCTCTTCAAGTCCTCATATGAGTGAAGTCACAGGATTTTTGTCTTTCTCTGACTGACTAATTTCACTTAGCATAATACCCTCCAGTTCCACCCACGTAGTTGCAAATGGCAAGATTTCATTCTTTTTGATTGCTGAGTAATTGTATATATATACCACATTGTATATATATGCCACATTGTATATATATCCATTGTATATATATACCACATTTTCTTTATCCATTCATCCATCGATGGACATTTGGGCTCTTTCCATACCTTGGCTATTGTTGATAGTGCTGCTATAAACATGGGGGTGCATGTGTCCCTTTGAAACAGCACACCTGTATCCCTTGGATAAATACCTAGTAGTGCAATTGCTGGGTCATAGGGTAGTTCTATTTTTAGTTTTTTGAGGAACATCCATACTGTTTTCCAGAGTGGCTGTACCAGCTTGCATTACCGCCAACAATGCAAAAGAGCTCCTCTTTCTCCGCATCCTCGCCAACATCTGTTGTTGCCTGAGTTGTTAATGTTAGCCATTCTGACAGGTGTAAGGTGGTATCTCGTTGTGGTTTTGATTTGTATTTCACTGATGATGAGTGATGTTGAGCAATTTTTCATGTGTCAGTGGCCATCTGGATGTCTTCTTTGGAGAAGTGTCTTTTGACCATTTCTTCACTGGATTATTTGTTTTTTGGGTATTGAGTTTGATAAGTTCTTTGTAGATTTTGGATACTAACCCTTTATCTGATATGTCATTTGCAAATATCTTCTCCCATTATGTTGGTTGCCTTTTAGTTTTGCTGATTGTTTCCTTTGCTGTGCAGAAGCTCTTTATTTTGATGAGGTCCTAGTAGGTCAGTTTTGCTTTTGTTTCCCTTGCCTCCGTAGACATGTTGAGTAAGAAATTGCTGTGGGCAAGATCAAAGAGGTTTTTGCCTGCTTTATCCTTGAGGATTTTGATGGCTTCCTGTCTTACATTGAGGTCTTTCATCCACTTTGAGTTTATTTTTGTGTATGGTGTAAGAAAGTGGTCCAGGCTCATTCTTCTGCATGTCGCTGTCCAGTTTTCCCAGCACCTCTTGCTGAAGAGACTGTCTTTATTCCATTGGATATTCTTTCCTGCTTTGTCAAAGATTAGTTGGCCATGCGTTTGTGGGTCCATTTCTGGGTTCTCTATTCTATTCCGTTGACCTGAGTGTCTGTTCTTCTGCCGGTACCATACTGTCTTGATGATTACAGCTTTGTAGTATAGCTTGAAGTCTGGGATTGTGATGCCTCCTGCTTTGGTTTTCTTTTTCAAGATTGCCTTGACTATTCGGGGTCTTTTCTGGTTCCATACAAATTTTAGGATTATTTGTTCTAGCTCTGTGAAGAATGATGATGATACTTTGATAGTATTGCATTGAATATGTAGATTGCTTTGGGTAGTATCGACATTTTAACAATATTTGTTCTTCCTATCCAGGAGCATGGAATCTTTTTCCATTTCTTTGTGTCTTCTTCAATTTCTTTCATCAGCTTTCTATAGTTTTCAGTGTATAGATTTTTCACCTCTTTGGTTAGATTTATTCCTATGTATTTTATGGGTTTTGGTGCAACTGTAAGTGGGATTGATTCCTTGATTTCTCTTTCTGTCGCTTCATTGTTGGTGTATAGGAATGCAACTGATTTCTGTGCATTGATTTTATATCCTTCAACTTTGCTGAATTCATGGATCAGTTCTAGCAGTTTTTTGGCGGAATCTTTAGGGTTTTTCATATAGAGTATCATGTCATCTGCAAAGAGTGAAGGTGTGACCTCCTCCTGGGTGATTTGGATGTCTTTTATTTCTTTGTGTTGTCTGATTGATGAGGCTAAGACTTCCAATACTATGTTGAATAACAGTGGTGAGAGTGGACATCCCTGTCTTGTTCCTGACCTTAGGGGTAAAGCTCTCAGTTTTTCCCCATTGAGGATGATACTAGTGTTGGGTCACTTTTATATGTTTTTTTATCATCTCGAGGTATGATACTTCTATCCCTACTTTCTTGAGGGTTTTTATCAAGAAAGGATGCTGTATTTTGTCAAATGCTTTTTCTGCATCTATTGAGAGGATCATATGGTTCTTGTCCTTTCTTTTATTGATGTGATGAATCACGTTGTTTTGCAGATATTGAAACCAGCCCTGCATCCCAGGTATAAATCCCACTTGGTCGTGGTGAATAATTTTTTAAATGTATTGTTGGAGCCGGTTGGCTAATATCTTGTTGAGGATTTCATCAGGGAAATTGGTCTATAGTTCTGGGGTCTCTGTCTGGTTTTGGAATCAGGGTAATGCTGGCTTCATAGAAAGAGTTTGGAAGTTTTCCTTCCATTTCTATTTTCTAAAACAGCTTCAAGAGAATAGGTGTTAACTCTTCCTTAAATGTTTGGTAGAATTCCCCTGGAAAGCCATCTGGCCCTGGACTCTTGTTTTTTGGCAGATTTTTGATTACTAATTCTATTTCCTTACTGGTTATGGGTCTGTTCAAATTTTCTATTTCTTCCTGTTTCAGTTTTGGTAGTGTATATGTTTCTATGAATTTGTCCATTTCTTCCAGATTGCCCATTTTGTTGGCATATAATTGCTCATAATATTCTCCTATTATTGTTTTTATTTCTGTTGTGTTGGTTGTGATTTCTCCTCTTTCATTCTTGACTTTACTTATTTGGGTCCTTTCCTTTTTCTTCTTGATCAAACTGGCTAGTGGTTTATCAATTTTGTTAATTCTTTCAAAGAACCAGCTTCTGGTTTCATTGATCTGTTCTACTGTTTTTTGGTTTCGATAGCATTAATTTCTGCTTTAATCTTTATTATTTTCTGTCTTCTGCTGGTTTTGGGTTTTATTTGCTGTTCTTTTTCCAGCTCCTTAAGGCATAAGGTTAGGTTGTATATCTGAGATCTTTCTTCCTTCTTTAGGAAGGCCTGGATTGCTATATACTTTCCTCTTATGACTGCCTTTGCTGCGTCCCAGAGGTTTTGGGTTGTGGTGCTATCATTTTCACTGACTTCCATATATTTTTTAATTTCTTCTTTAACTGCTTGGTTAGCCCATTCATTCTTTAGTAGGATGTTCTTCAGTCTCTAAGTATTTGTTACCTTTCCAAATTTTTTCTTGTGGTTGATTTCAAGTTTCATAGCATTGTGGCCTGAAAATATGCACGGTATGATCTTGATCTTTTTGTACTTACTTAGGGCTGATTTGTGTCCCAGTATATGGTCTGTTCTGGAGAACGTTCCATGTGCACTGGAGAAGAATGTGGAATCTGCTGCTTTAGGATGAAATGTTCTGAATATATCTGTTTAGTCCATCTGGTCCAATGTGTCATTCAAAGCCATTGTTTCCTTGTTGATTTTTTGATTAGATGATCTGTCCATTGCTATGAGTGGGGTGTTGAAGTCTCCTGCTATTATGGTATTACTATCGATGAGTTTCTTGATGTTTGTGATTAATTGATTTATATATTTGGGTGCTGCCACATTTGGCCTATAAATGTTCACAATTATTAGGTATTCTTGGTCTATAGACCCCTTGACTATGATATAATGCCCTTCTGCATCTCTTGATACAGTCTTTATTTTAGAGTGTAGATTGTCTGATATAAGTATGGCTACTCAGGCTTTCTTTTATTGACCATTAGCATGATAGATGGTTCTCCATCCCCTTATTTTCAATCTGTAGGTGTCTTTAGGTCTAAAGTGGGTCTCTGGTAAACAGCATATAGATGGGTCTTGTTTTCTTATCCATTCTGTTACCCTATGTCTTTTGATTGGAGCATTGAGTCCATTGACATTTAGAGTGAGTACTGAAAGATATGAATTTTTTGCCATTATGATGCTTGTAGAGTTGGAGTTTCTGGTGGTATTCTCTGGTCCTTTCTAATCTTTTATTGCTATATATATATATATATATATATATGTATCTTTTGTTCCCTCAGAGAGTCCCCTGTAATATTTCTTGCAGGGCTGGTTTAGTGGTCACAAACTAACTATACTCAAATTTTAAAAATGTTAAAAACCTGGAAGCTTGGGTGACTCAGTCACTTAAGCATCCAACTTCAGCTCAGATCATGATCTTGTGGTTCACGAGTTTGAGCCCCACATCAGGCTCTCTGCTGTCAGCCCAGAACCTGCTTTGGATCCTCTGTCCCCGCTGTCTCTCTGCCCCTCCCCCACTTGTGCTCTCTCTCCTTCAAAAATAAGTAAAACATTAAAAAATTAAAATACTAAAAATGTTAAAAACCCAAATAGTTGCCATACATTCCATCAATCTTAATCTTCAAAGCAGTTTCTTTTGCCAACTCTCTCTCCTGTAGAAAATCAAGTCACCATATCTACATGCACGCAAAGTTAGACGCTCAAAGTTAACATTAGATGCTCAAAGTTAGTTGGCGTGTGATCAGGTGTCTGGTCTTATATTCCAATAAGTTAGTTCTCATGTCTTGGTGGAATGAATACTCCCAACTGGATATATATCTCCACATCTAAAATTCTTTAACTGTTCCAGATTAGTTAGGATGCCTCTTGATCTAGTATATGTATACGGTGGAATTTATTGATGCAGTATTTTGGGGATTAGGAATGAATCTCTAAAACCTGCAAACCGTATCAAGTCCTGAAATGTTGCCTAAAGATCCACCTCTTTAAACATAAGAAATGTTTCATGATTGCTCTCTAAAGGTCAGTGTTTTGATTAATGAATGCCTTGGGGTTGGACTAAAGAGGAAGAAGAGACAGTGGGTGTCCTTTTGTTTGGGTTTGCTTATTCATTTTGATTCAGATCAATCTTGAACTAGACCCTCTCTGTTCTAATGTGTCACTTGCTGTGTTGCCAAGTCATTAAATAATTGAACTTGGCCAACTCCTTATTGCTAATTATTCTTTTGCCTAAAGAGAGACCCATTATTTTCTTGTCACTCCCAGGGCTGCATGTCAAAGAACATCCCATTTAACCAATTTTCAGCTATCAGCCAGAACTGATTTGCTAAGATGATGAAGCTAATTGCATGTTGTAGTTGATAACTTACTGCCCACAGGAGATAGCACTTGTTTGATAATGAGAGAATGGAATCCACTCTCGGCTGTCACTTGTGCCTAATTCGTATCACATTATGTAGTGAACTGCACCTTAGAACAGCTACTGAATGAAAACTTACACTGGGATCTAAAAATGAACATTAGGTGATTTGAGAACTGCTTCCTTTTTATTTTTCCTCTTATGACTTTGTTAGCCAACTCCAAATACAGGCTTGTTTTCCTCATACCTGATGTGTCATACCTGATGTGTCATTTACTGTTTGCCTAGTTTCTCTTGTGCCTTGCCGCCATTTGATTTTTTCCTCCAGTTTGAATAAAAAGTAATGTTAGACAAAAAAAGCGAGCATTTGGTATTACCATTTTTAATGTTTGTATCTCCTCATTGTTTTTGATGAACTAGAGGAATGTCTTATTTACAGCTTTAAAATGAAGGTTTCAGCATTTTGAGTATAGGCGTCTAAAGCCTTAGGTCAGGGCAGAAGAGTAAAAGAAGTTAAGAACTATTGCTATGAATTGAGACATGCCTTGCCTGCATAAAAATTGCCTTCCTCCTCATTGTTTATATAGATGTCTATAAGAAATGAAGTGAATGAATGCATGACTTAGTTTGATGAGTGAAATAGATCATTTGGTAATTAATCATATATTATTATTATTACTGCCATCAAAATGATCTCACTCCATATCCCCTCATAGAGAGTGTAATAGAATAGAAAACAACCAATACTTGTGTAATATGTAAGCTATATGGGCAAAGTGTGGCCATGATCTTTTGACTTATCCTTTACTAGATTATTCCTCACTCTTCACTTTAAAGAATTTGAAGTGAAGGCTTAAGAGGGAACGAGTAAAATTCCTCCTTGGGCCGAACCCTTATTATCACATCATGGAAGAGATCTTTTAGACTCCTTTAGGTCAGCAGTGATTCATGAGCATCCCGTGGCAGCCCAGATTATTACTGAGTGGAGCTCAGCCACTAGTACTCTGGTGACACAGAGTAAAAGACCAGATCTTTGCAACTGCTACCATACAGCTTTTATGTTTGGTGCAACATTTTGCTCTCACAGCTATACTTGAGTTGTGACCTACCTTGCTTTTCTGTTCCACAGGCTTTTCCTTTAGAGATGACCCCACAACAACTTCCTGAGTCTGGCCAGTGAAGTGTTGACCAAGTTATGATTTGACAGTGCTTCTCAAGTTGGGTTCTCAAACATCCTGCCTCAGAGTCCATGAGCCTTGCAAGTGACAAGCTCCCTGCATGATACTGGCACACATTAGGTTTTGAGAACCACAGCTTCAGGGAAAAAAAAAGAATAGTTAGAGATTACCAATGGTCCATGAGAGATGGCCACCCACCCTGAGCATGTTTGAAACGTGTGGGTATTAGCTACTTCTCCTATGGGCTCTGAGTTGTAGTCACTGCCTCCTGGTGAGTCCCTGTTGTTCTTTCAGGGATTGCAAGAGGTGCGTTTCTGAAGCTAAGATTTGGCAAATGATATAAACTGAATATTTCCTTTCTGCCAAAATGTGTATGTTGAAGCCCTAATGCTCAATGTGATGGTATTTGGAGGTAGGACCTTTGGAGGTAATTAGGTCATGAGAGTGGAGCCCTCATGATGAGATTAGTGCTTTTATAAGAAGAAATAGGAGAAAACAATCTCTCTCTCCATGATGTGAGGATGCAGTGAGAGGATGGTTGTCTAGAAACAGGAAGAGAGCTCTCCCAGAACCCAACCACGCTGGTACCCTGATCTCAGACATCACAGCCTCCAGAACTGTGAGAAATACATTTCTGTTGTTCATGCCCCCCACTCAGAGGTGTTTTGTTATAGCAGCCTGAGCTGGCAGAGATGGTAAACAACAAAATTGGGCCAAAGCAAAAGGAAAACAAAAGTCTTTGGTATGTATGAGTGTGTATCTATCTGTCTGTCTATCTATCCATCCATCCATCCATCCATCATCTTATGATTAATCTATCATGTATTTCTACCTAAACTATTTTCCTTATCAGTATGAAAACTCAACTGTTCAGGCTGGGTTTGGTTTTTCAGGCAGCCCGAGGCTCAGTGTTCTGTGATTCTCTTCACTTCCACTCTCTAGTCTTTAGACAGAATTTTTCTAGTCTGTTTCATTGTCAGATCTAAGAAAAGCACCACTCTCTTCCCTGGTCTACTTGGAACAACCATCTGGATCAGACAGAAGTGTGTCCCTTGCCTTTGCAGCCACTTTGTGAGGTTAGTAGAATCTTCTCGAAATATTTGTCTGGAATAGCTATAAAAGGAAGAGTCTGGATTAGATGAGGTGAAACTATTTCATGAAGTAGTCACTGTGGCTGAATTTCCAAATGGCCTTTGGCTTTGGTGTCTAATGCTTTTTGTTTGTTTGTTTGTTTGTTTGTTTGTTTGTTTTTGTGACCATATCCATGTGACTGCCTTTGGGTATCATGTGCAACTCTTTAGCCACAAGCCCCTGCCCTGTGTGAAATAAATGAGCCATTGATGCCTCTGTGTATTGGTCTTTAGGCTGTTATTTATTCACCAGGCAGGGACCAGTTACCTCAAAAGCTTGCTGGTGCCAAAGTTAAATTTTTACACATCCAGTTTAAAAATAACCCTAATGAGTAGATTTTTAGCCATTTAGAGGCTTCCTGCTTTGCATACCCCCATGAAACCTCATCCAGCATCTGTGGGCCATTAGTAAGATAGAGCCCCAAGCTGCTATTGCCCTCTGACCCAGAGACTGCATGCTGTCCTGCTGAGGGAGCTGGGAAGCAGGAAAGGTGTTTTCAAAAAATGGACATTTAAAAACTGAGAACAAACTGAGGGTGGATGGGGGGTGGGAGGGGAGGATGGGTGATGGGTATTGAGGAGGGCACCTTTTGGGATGAGCACTGGGTGTTGTATGGAAACCAATTTGACAATAAATTTCATATATTGAAAAAAACATAAAAAAATAAAAAAATAGAAAAAAATAAAATGAAAATAAATGGACATTTAAGTGGTGCCTGGGTGGCTCAGTCAGTTAAGTGTCTGACTTCAGCCTGGGTCATGATCTCACGGTTTGTGGGTTCAAGCCCCACGTCAGGCTCTGTCTCTCAAAAATAAACAAACTTTGAAAAAAATTGGACATTTAAGCTAAGGTCTGAATTATGGGGAGAAATTAACCAGGTTCAGGGGAAGGAAAATAGTCCAGAGAGAAAATTGTTTTATGCAAAGGCTCTGAGAGGAGAAGAAGCATGGGCTTCTTTGAGTGCAAGGCAAAGCATGAATAGTGGGATGGCTGGGTTACACAGGATCTTCTCAACAAGTGAAGGATTCTGTGTGTGTGTGTGTGTGTGTGTGTGTGTACATTGCACTTTGATATGAGAAAGAGGTAACACTAAAAAACTGTCACCTCTGGAATCTCTGCCTGGTAGCCCAGAAGCCTGGGAGTTTAGCCCAACTTATTTGGGAGCAGTTATTCACATTTGAACCCAGGGAGACATACCAAGTCCTTTGGTTGACACCACAAAACCAAGTAGAACAAAGGTTACAAATTCATGACCTGTAGGCTCTAGCTACCCCTAAGATGTATTTTGTTGAGTTCTACGATATTGTTAAAAAATAAGCTTTGACTAGCTTGCCACCATTTAAGGCTGGGGATATTTCTTATAAAATATGAGTATTTGGCCTCTTTTGAAAAAGTAGAGATGTGCAAACACTAATATTACCCTCTAACAGAAACACAGTTTGCTGGAGGTGAATAATGACAGCTGCCTGCTGACTTTCTGTCTCCAGCCTCTCCTCCTCCCCCAGTGCCCTTCTCCTGCCATCTGCATGACTCCAGGCAACTGAGCTTAGGATGTCAGAATCAGAGGATTGAGTCATCTCCACGTACGGTTGAGGACAGGGACCGTGGCCACATACCTCCATGATCTTGGTGTCTGACACAGTCTTTGGTGTATTGTAGATACTCATTAAAACATACTAAATCCATGAAGTGAGCAAAAACTGGAGGTATCTCTCTCTCTCACACAAGCATTGGCTCAAGGTCAAACTCTTGGGGCTGTCAGACTGCTGTGTAGAGCTGTTCAATTAGGACTTGAAATTACCAATGCCCCCAGTTGGCCTTGAGAGAATCTTAGAAGAATTGAATAATGGAAGATTTTGGTGTTGGAGTCAATTTACTTGTACTTTGGAAAGAAATCTGACAGTGTTGCGGGGAACTTGCCAATGTGAGTAGGGAAAAAAGATATTATGCACAGTGAGAAGTTTAAACAGGTTCCTTGTTCCAGATGTTTTCTTATGAAGAAACGGGATGGAAGTAAAAAAAAAAAAAAAAGGAATTAGGAGCTAGCATCAGCATATGTTTTTCCCCTGAGGAAGCAGCATTATTTGAGGCATCTAAATATGAAGAACCTAATATTAAAGCATAAATTATACGAGGCAGAATGAATGGATGTTATCTTCTTAAAGACTCTTTATTCTAACCCTTATGTTATGTTTATGTGAATTTCATATCCCACATAAAAGCCAAAAATACATGACTTTGCTTTCCAAAATGGATTGTCTTGCAGCGTCTGTGTGGCTTAGTCATTTGAGAATCTAACTCTTGGTTTTGGCTCAGGTCATGATCTCATGGTTCGTGGGATCGAGATCCACGTTGGGCTCTGTGTTGACAGCATGGAGTCTGCTTAGGATTCTCTCTCTCTGCCCCTCCCCTGTGTGTGCATGCATTCTTTCTCTCTCAAAATAAATAAATAGACTTAAAAAAATCTAACCCCCCCCCCCCAAAATACAGTTCATAAAGTAGAAGGAAAAAATTAAAGAGAGCACATACACCCTAGCCTACTGTAGTCACTATGAGCCCAGACCAGTATCAAACTGCCTGTGTTCACATTTGGATTCAATCACCACTGACTGTGTAACCTTATGCAAATGACTTAATCTGTCTGTGCCTCAGTAGTGTCATCTGTAAAATGAGAATCATGCTTCATATCTCAGAGAGTTAGTATGAGGATTATATGAGTTAGTATTTAAAAAATACTTATCAAATAGTGTCTGCCACATAATATATGACATATTTTGTTAAATAAAGGGGATACTCAGAATCAGTTAAATTTTTGCTTATATAATTCCAGACATTTTCCTCTGTATACACAGATACAATTTACACAAACACATTTTGTAATGAATAGGCCTATTTCCAAATAAGATTTTCTCACCTGTATGTTTTGATGAGTTTACATAGAAAGATTTTTACCCCTGGTAATTTTATAATAATTTTAAAACATAGTTTTTAATTTTTTTGTATTATGAAATATTTCATTAAAGAATTTTTAAAATGCACATATAAAGAATAAACTAATAAACAAAGTTTAAGGTTTTTTCAATAGCTATCTTACCTATATTTGGTAAAGTTTATTCCAAATTACCTTTATGCTTATCATTTATAATGATAAATAGTACACTAAAAATTACATTTTCTGATTATTAATGTGATATAGAAATGCAATCCATTAAAAAACATTTTTTTAATATTTATTTATTTTTGAAAGAGAAAGAGCACAAGATGGGTGGTCAGAGAGAGACACACACACAGAATCTGAAGCAGGCTCCAGTCTCTAAGCTGTCAACACAGATCCCCACGTGGGGCTCAAACTCTCAGACCGCGAGATCATGACCTGAGCCAAAGTTGGATACTCAACCGACTGAGCCACCCAGGCGTCTCGCAATCCATTTTTTTTAATATTCATCTTCTATACCAGCCCCTTACTAAATTCTGTCCTTAACTATTGATTTCTTTGCTGATTTTTGGGTTTTGGCATAAACTATCATCTGATATATAAATAATCTGTTTTATTTCTTTGTTATCTGAATAACTAAGATCTTGCTTTCTCTATACAACTTGGGTTTATCAAGGTGATATTGGAAAGAAAAATTATAGCAGGAAGGGCAGGAAAGAAAAAATATGTACCATTTTATTGTTTAGGTCTGAATATCTATAGATTGTGACAGAAAAATAGGTAGTCATGATGTTAAAAATAGCCACTATTTTAAACCACGTTATTATGTTTATCCGACATTAATGGATCTCAGGTCACTGCCAATCTGTGCCCCTAAGAAAAGTGTGCAGCACACAGATATCCCTCAGGTCAAAGGACAGGTATTAAATAGGATAAAATCCAACTCTCCTGGGCCCAGCCCACTTAGGTATAACATCCAAGAAATTTATGAGCTCTTCTCATACTTGCAAATTGAACAACAAAATAACCCCTAGCCTGTCTTTTCATTTTACAGAGCTAAAAGGTAAGCAAAGTTGAACACATTTAGAGATCTGTTAGTGGAGTAAGCTATGCTATGGACAACAACTAACTAAAAATCAACAAAACAGAGTTGCGGCAAGATGGCGGCTTAGGAGGACGCTGGGCTCACCGCACGTCCTACTGATCACTTAGATTCCATCTACCCCTGCCTAAATAACCCAGAAAACCGCCAGAGGATTAGCAGAACGGAGTCGCCGGAGCCAAACGCAGACGAGAGGCCCACGGAAGAGGGTAGGAAGGGCGGCGAGGCGGTGCGCGCTCCACGGACTGGCGGGAGGGAGCCGGGGCGGAGGGGCGGCTCGCCGGCCAAGCACAGCCCCCGAGTCTGGCTTGCAAAAGCGGAGGGGCCTGACGGACTGTGTTCCCACAACAAGCGCGACTTAGCGTCTGGGAGGTCATAAGTTAACAGCTCTGCTCGGAAAGCGGGAAGGCTGGAGGACAAAGGGAGGGAGAGCTGCTGAGCCCCCTGACGACAGAGCTCAGTTTAGTGGGGAACAAAGGCGCTCGCCAGCGCCATCTCCCCCGCCCATCCCCCAGCCGAAATCCCAAAGGGAACCGGTTCCTGCCAGGGAACTTGCTCGCTCCGCGCAAACACCCAACTCTGCGCTTCTGCGGAGCCAAACCTCCGGCAGCGGATCTGACTCCCTCCCGCTGCCACAGGGCCCCTCCTGAAGTGGATCACCTAAGGAGAAGCGATCTAAGCCTGCCCCTCCTGCCCCCGAGCACCTTGCCTACCCACCCCAGCTAATACGCCAGATCCCCAGCATCACAAGCCTGGCAGGGTGCAAGTAGCCCAGATGGGCCACACCACCCCACAGTGAATCCCACCCCTAGGAGAGGGGAAGAGAAGGCACACACCAGTCTGACTGTGGCCCCAGCGGTGGGCTGGGGGCAGACATCAGGTCTGACTGCGGCCCCGCCCACCAACTCCAGTTATACACCACAGCACAGGGGAAGTGCCCTGCAGGTCCTCACCACACCAGGGAATATCCAAAATGACCAAGCGGAAGAATTCCCCTCAGAAGAATCTCCAGGAAATAACAACAGCTAATGAGCTGATCAAAAAGGACTTAAATAACATAACAGAAAGTGAATTTAGAATAATAGTCATAAAATTAATCGCTGGGCTTGAAAACAGTATACAGGACAGCAGAGAATCTCTTGCTACAGAGATCAAGGGACTAAGGAACAGTCACGAGGAGCTGAAAAACGCTTTAAACGAAATGCATAACAAAATGGAAACCACCACAGCTCGGCTTGAAGAGGCAGAGGAGAGAATAGGTGAACTAGAAGATAAAGTTATGGAAAAAGAGGAAGCTGAGAAAAAGAGAGATAAAAAAATCCAGGAGTATGAGGGGAAAATTAGAGAACTAAGTGATACACTAAAAAGAAATAATATACGCATAATTGGTATCCCAGAGGAGGAAGAGAGAGGGAAAGGGGCTGAAGGGGTACTTGAAGAAATAATAGCTGAGAACTTCCCTGAACTGGGGAAGGAAAAAGGCATTGAAATCCAAGAGGCACAGAGAACTCCCTTCAGACGTAACTTGAATCGATCTTCTGCACGACATATCATAGTGAAACTGGCAAAATACAAGGATAAAGAGAAAATTCTGAAAGCAGCAAGGGGTAAACGTGCCCTCACATATAAAGGGAGACCTATAAGACTCGTGACTGATCTCTCTTTTGAAACTTGGCAGGCCAGAAAGAATTGGCACGAGATTTTCAGGGTGCTAGACAGAAAAAATATGCAGCCAAGAATCCTCTATCCAGCAAGTCTGTCATTTAGAATAGAAGGAGAGATAAAGGTCTTCCCAAACAAACAAAAACTGAAGGAATTTGTCACCACTAAACCAGCCCTACAAGAGATCCTAAGGGGGACCCTGTGAGACAAAGTTCCAGAGACATCAATATAAGCATAAAACATACAGACATCACAATGACTCTAAACCCGTATCTTTCTATAATAACACTGGATGTAAATGGATTAAATGCGCCAACCAAAAGACATAGGGTATCAGAATGGATAAAAAAACAAGACCCATCTATTTGCTGTCTACAAGAGACTCATTTTAGACCTGAGGACACCTTTAGATTGAGAGTGAGGGGATGGAAAACTATTTATCATGCGACTGGAAGCCAAAAGAAAGCTGGAGTAGCCATACTTATATCAGACAAACTAGACTTTAAATTAAAGGCTGTAACAAGAGATGAAGAAGGACATTATATAATAGTTACAGGGTCTATCCATCAGGAAGAGCTAACAATTATAAATGTCTATGCGCCGAATACCGGAGCCCCCAAATATATAAAACAATTACTCATAAACACAAGCAACCTTATTGATAAGAATGTGGTAATTTCAGGGGACTTTAATACACCACTTACAGAAATGGATAGATCATCTAGACACACGGTCAATAAAGAAACAAGGGCCCTGAATGAGACATTGGATCAGATGGACTTGACAGATATATTTAGAACTCTGCATCCCAAAGCAACAGAATATACTTTCTTCTCGAGTGCACATGGAACATTCTCCAAGATAGATCATATACTGGGTCACAAAACAGCCCTTCATAAGTTTACAAGAATTGAAATTATACCATGCTTACTTTCAGACCACAATGCTATGAAGCTTGAAATCAACCACAGAAAAAAGTCTGGAAAACCTCCAAAAGCATGGAGGTTAAAGAACACCCTACTAACGAATGAGTGGGTCAACCAGACAATTAGAGAAGAAATTAAAAAATATATGGAAACAAACGAAAATGAAAATACAACAATCCAAACGCTTTGGGACGCAGCAAAGGCAGTCCTGAGAGGAAAATACATTGCAATCCAGGCCTATCTCAAGAAACAAGAAAAATCCCAAATACAAAATCTAACAGCACACCTAAAGGAACTAGAAGCAGAACAGCAAAGGCAGCCTAAGCCCAGCAGAAGAAGAGAAATAATAAAGATCAGAGCAGAAATAAACAATATAGAAACTAAAAAAACTGTAGAGCAGATCAACGAAACCAAGAGTTGGTTTTTTGAAAAAATAAACAAAATTGACAAACCTCTAGCCAGGCTTCTCAAAAAGAAAAGGGAGATGACCCAAATAGATAAAATCATGAATGAAAATGGAATTATTACAACCAATCCCTCAGAGATACAAACAAGTATCAGGGAATACTATGAAAACTTATATACCAACAAATTGGACAACCTGGAAGAAATGGACAAATTCCTGAACACCCACACTCTTCCAAAACTCAATCAGGAGGAAATAGAAAGCTTGAACAGACCCATAACCAGCGAAGAAATTGAATCGGTTATCAAAAATCTCCCAACAAATAAGAGTCCAGGACCAGATGGCTTCCCAGGGGAGTTCTACCAGACGTTTAAAGCAGAGATAATACCTATCCTTCTCAAGCTATTCCAAGAAATAGAAAGGGAAGGAAAACTGCCAGACTCATTCTATGAAGCCAGCATTACTTTGATTCCTAAACCAGACAGAGACCCAGTAAAAAAAGAGAACTACAGGCCAATATCCCTGATGAATATGGATGCAAAAATTCTCAATAAGATACTAGCAAACCAAATTCAATGGCATATAAAAAGAATTATTCACCATGATCAAGTGGGATTCATTCCTGGGATGCAGGGCTGGTTCAACATTCGCAAATCAATCAACGTGATACATCACATTAACAAAAAAAAAGAGAAGAACCATATGATCCTGTCAATCGATGCAGAAAAGGCCTTCGACAAAATCCAGCACCCTTTCTTAATAAAAACCCTTGAGAAAGTTGGGATAGAAGGAACATACTTAAGGATCATAAAAGCCATTTATGAAAAGCCCCCAGCTAACATCATCCACAACGGGGAAAAACTGAGAGCTTTTTCCCTGAGATCAGGAACACGACAAGGATGTCCACTCTCACCGCTGCTGTTTAACATAGTGCTGGAAGTTCTAGCATCAGCAATCAGACAACAAAAGGAAATCAAAGGCATCAAAATTGGCAAAGATGAAGTCAAGCTTTCGCTTTTTGCAGATGACATGATATTATACATGGAAAATCCAATAGACTCCACCAAAAGTCTGCTAGAACTGATACAGGAATTCAGCAAAGTTGCAGGATACAAAATCAATGTACAGAAATCAGTTGCATTCTTATACACTAACAATGAAGCCACAGAAAGACAAATAAAGAAACTGATCCCATTCACAATTGCACCAAGAAGCATAAAATACCTAGGAATAAATCTAACCAAAGATGTAAAGGATCTGTATGCTGAAAACTATAGAAAGCTTATGAAGGAAATTGAAGAAGATTTAAAGAAATGGAAAGACATTCCCTGCTCATGGATTGGAAAAATAAATATTGTCAAAATGTCAATACTACCCAAAGCTATCTACACATTCAATGCAATCCCAATCAAAATTGCACCAGCATTCTTCTCGAAACTAGAACAAGCAATCCTAAAATTCATATGGAACCACAAAAGGCCCCGAATAGCCAAAGGAATTTTGAAGAAGAAGACCAAAGCAGGAGGCATCACAATCCAGACTTTAGCCTCTACTACAAAGCTGTCATCATCAATACAGCATGGTATTGGCACCAAAACAGACACATAGACCAATGGAATAGAATAGAAACCCCAGAACTAGACCCACAAACGTATGGCCAACTCATCTTTGACAAAGCAGGAAAGAACATCCAATGGAAAAAAGACAGCCTCTTTAACAAATGGTGCTGGGAGAACTGGACAGCAACATGCAGAAGGTTGAAACTAGACCACTTTCTCACACCATTCACAAAAATAAACTCAAAATGGATAAAGGACCTAAATGTGAGACAGGAAACCATCAAAACCTTAGAGGAGAAAGCAGGAAAAGACCTCTCTGACCTCAGCCGTAGCAATCTCTTACTCAACACATCCCCAAAGGCAAGGGAATTAAAAGCAAAAGTGAATTACTGGGACCTTATGAAGATAAAAAGCTTCTGCACAGCAAAGGAAACAACCAACAAAACTAAAAGGCAACCAACGGAATGGGAAAAGATATTCGCAAATGACATATCGGACAAAGGGCTAGTATCCAAAATCTATAAAGAGCTCACCAAACTCCACACCCAAAAAACAAATAACCCAGTGAAGAAATGAGCAGAAAACATGGATAGACTCTTCTCTAAAGAAGACATCTGGATGGCCAACAGGCACATGAAAAGATGTTCAGCGTCGCTCGTTATCAGGGAAATACAAATCAAAACCACACTCAGGTATCACCTCACGCCAGTCAGAGTGGCCAAAATGAACAAATCAGGAGACTATAGATGCTGGAGAGGATGTGGAGAAACGGGAACCCTCTTGCACTGTTGGTGGGAATGCAAATTGGTGCAGCCGCTCTGGAAAGCAGTGTGGAGGTTCCTCAAAAAATTAAAAATAGACCTACCCTATGACCCAGCAATAGCACTGCTAGGAATTTATCCAAGGGATACAGGAGCACTGATGCATAGGGCCACTTGTACCCCAATGTTCATAGCAGCACTCTCAACAATAGCCAAATTATGGAAAGAGCCTAAATGTCCATCAACTGATGAATGGATAAAGAAATTGTGGTTTATATACACAATGGAATATTACGTGGCAATGAGAAAAAATGAAATATGGCCTTTTGTAGCAATGTGGATGGAACTGGAGAGTGTGATGCTAAGTGAAATAAGCCATACAGAGAAAGACAGATACCATATGGTTTCACTCTTATGTGGATCCTGAGAAACTGAACAGGAACCCATGGGGGAGGGGAAGGAAAAAAAAAAAAAGAGGTTAGAATGGGAGAGAGCCAAAGCATAAGAGACTGTTAAAAACTGAGAACAAACTGAGGGTTGATGGGGGGTGGGAGGGAGGAGAGGGTGGGTGATGGGTATTGAGGAGGGCACCTTTTGGGATGAGCACTGGGTGTTGTATGGAAACCAATTTGTCAATAAATTTCATAAAAAAAAACAAAAAAAAATCAACAAAACACAAAATGAGACAAAACATGATAATTTTTAATGCATTACTGGACAATGCATTTAACAAGAAATTAAAAAAATCTTTAAAGTTTTCTGCTTCTCCCACCAAAAAATTAGTTAGCTAGAGAAAGGGGGAATAGACAATAAACAAATTCAAATGGTGGAGTTTTTGTTTGCTTTTATATATATATATATATATATATATATATATATATGAAATTTATCGTCAAATTGGTTTCCATACAACACCCAGTGCTCATCCCAACAGGTGCCCTCCTCAATGCCCATCACCCACCCTCCCCTTCCCTCCACCCCCCCATCAACCCTCAGTTTATTCTAGTTTTTAAGAGTCTCTTATGGTTTGGCTCCCTCCCTCTCTAACTTTTTTTTTCCTTCCCCTCCCTCATGGTCTTCTGTTAAGTTTCTCAGGATCCACATAAGAGTGAAACCATATGGTATCTGTCTTTCTCTGTATGACTTATTTCACTTAGCATCACACTCTCCAGTTCCATCCACGTTGCTACAAAGGGCCATATTTCATTCTTTCTCATTGCCAAGTTGTATTCCATTGTGTACATAAGCTACAATTTCTTTATCCATTCATCAGTTGATGGACATTTAGGCTCTTTCCATAATTTGGCTATTGTTGAAAGTGCTGCTATAAACATTGGGGTGCATGTGCCCCTATGCATCAGCACTCCTGTATCCCTTGGGTAAATACCTAGCAGTGCTATTGCTGGGTCATAGGATAGATCTATTTTTAATTTTTTGAGAAGACTCGACACTGTTTTCCAGAGTGTCTGGACCAGTTTGCATTCCCACCAACAGTGCAAGAGTATTCCTGTTTCTCCACATCCTTGCCAGCATCTATTTGTTCATTTTAGCCACTCTGACTGCCATGAGGTGGTATCTCAGTGTGGTTTTGATTTGTATTTCCCTGATGAGGAATGATGTTGAGCATCTTTTCATGTGCCTCTTGGCCCCTGGGATGTTAAAATGTCAATACTACCCAAAGCAATCTACACATTTAATGCAATCCCAATCAAAATTGCACCAGCATTCTTCTCGAAGCTAGAACAAGCAATCTTAACTTGTTTGGAAATTTGTATGGAACCACAAAAAACCCCGAATGGCCAAAGGAATATTGAAGAAGAAAACTAAAGCAGGAGGCATCACAATCCCAGACTTTAGCCTCTGCTACAAAGTTGTAATCATCAACACAGCATGGTATTGGCACAAAAACAGACACATAGACCAATGGAATAGAATAGAGACTCCAGAATTGGACCCACAAAAGTATGGCCAACTAATCTTTGACAAAGCAGGAAAGAATATCCAATGGAAAACAGACAGTCTCTTTAACAAATGGTGCTGGGAGAACTGGACAGCAACATGCAGAAGGATGAAACTAGACCACTTTCTTACACCATTCACAAAAACAAACTCAAAATGGATAAAGGACCTGAATGTGAGACAGGAAACCATCAAAACCCTAGAGAAGAAAGCAGGAAAAAACCTCCCTGACCTCAGCCTCAACAATTTCTTACTTGGGAAGAAATTACTTGCCATCTCCAAAGGCAAGGGAATTAAAATAAAAAATGAATTATTGGGACCTCATGAAGATAAAAAGCTTCTGCACAGCAAAGGAAACAATCAACAAAACTAAAAGGCAACCAACGGAATGGGAAAAGATATTTGCAAATGACATATTGGACGAAGGGCTAGTATTCAAAATCTATAAAGAGCTCACCAAACTCCACATCCAAAAAACAAACAATCCAGGGAAGAAACGTGCAGAAAACATGAATAGACACTTGTTTGTTTGCTTTTAATGTTTGTTTATTTTTGAGACAGAGAGAGAGAGAGAGAGAGAGAGAGAGAGAGAGAGTGCAAGTGGGGGAGGGGCAGAGAGAGAGAGAGAGAGAGAGACAGAGTATCTGAAGGGGGCTCTGTGCTGACAGCAGAGAGCCCAATGTGTGGCTCAAACTCATGAACTGCAAGATCATGACCTGAGCCAAAGTTGGATGCTTAGCCAACTCAACCACCCAAGCATCCTTGTTTTTTTTTTTTTAATCGAAGTATAATTGACACACCATCATTTTTAGATGTACAACATAAATGGTGAGTTTTGGAGGGCAAATTTCAGTAATAGCCTTGTGATTGATTCTGTGTTAGCCCTAATCTTTGGGCCAGCAGCAAAATGGGAGAGCTTGGCCAGAGTCCCATATACTCCTGAGATCTTACAGGGCTTTGAAATGGTTATAGGTGAGTGGTGTCCCGCTGGAGCCTGGGCAGAAGAAAACACAAATTCTTCTGGAGAGAAGACTTCCAAGATGTCTGTGGATAGAGATCAACCAAATATTAGCTTGCAATCATCCATCAACAAATACACAAGGAAACAGAGTAAGCAGAACATAAAACACTTAGATTCCAAAGATTTTTGGGTACCAGAACTAACAAATAGAATGCAAAATAATTATGTATAAAATGTTTAAAGAAATAAAAGACAAGATTATAAAAATAAGAAATGAACGCCTTTACAAAATGACTAGGCAGAAAAAGAACAAAATAGAATTTTTAAATAAAAGTATAGGTATTAGATTAGGTAAAGCTGAAAAAATTGTGGAATGGAAGACAGCTCTGGAGAACTTGCCCAGAATGAATCAGGGAGAGGAAAAGAAATAAAAAAAATATAAAGTAGGGTAAGGGATACAGAAGAGAGAACAGGAATATCTAACAAAGAGCTAATTAATGCCCTGAGTCAAAAATGGTGAGAATAATGGAGACAATATCTGAAAAGGTAATAGGTGAAAAATTTCCAGAACAGTGTTTTCTCAGAAGAATAAATAAAAGAAACCATAATTTATAATGAAACAGCAAAGACAAAAAGAGGAACATAGAAGCAGACGGGGAGAATAGGACATATAGCCTAAATACAAGAGTGAGTGGATGACAGCTGAGTTGTGTGCAGTAACAATGGGGTCCTGAGGAGAGCTGATCCCTATCTTCTCTGTGCTAATGTTAACCTAGAAGTGTGTGTCCAGAAAAATCTCTTTCACAGCAAAATAAAGACATTTTCAAGAGAATAAAAGTGTGTTGAGTTTACCACCAACAGACTCCCACTAAGAGAACTTGTAAATGATGTTTTAGGAAGGAATCAAAGGATCCTGGGAAGATTTTTCTGAATGGGAAGGGGTAGGAGAGTAAAGAAACTATTCCAACTGAAAAATCAGTCTAAGCTAGAGCCGTCTTTGCAAAGTACATTTCAAAATTATGTATATAGTTTGTGGGATTTAAAAGTGGAATGAACCGGGGTGCCTGGGTGGCTCAGTCGGTTGAGCGTCTGACTTCGGCTCAGGTCATGATCTCATGGCTTGTGGGTTCGGGCCCCTCGTCGGGCTCTGGGCTGACAGCTCAGAGCCTGGAGCCCGCTTCGGATTCTGTGTCTTCCTCTCTCTCTGCCCCTCCCCTGCTCATGCTCTGTCTCTCTCTTTCTCAAAAATAAATAAAAACATTAAAAAAAATTTTTTTTAAATGAAGTGAACCAAAATGCTTTTTAAAAAGAGCAGGGAGGGGCACCTGGGTGGCTCAGTTGGTTGAGCGTCTGACTTCGGCTTAGGTCATGATCTCGCAGTTCATGGGTTCAAGCCCCACATCAGGCTCTGTGCTGACCGCTTGCTCAGAGCCTGGAGCCTGCTTTGGATTCTGTATTTCCCTCTCTCTCTGCTCCTCTCCTGTTCACGCTTTGTCTCACTCTGTTTGTCAAAAATAAATGCTGGGTGCCTGGGTGGCTCAGTCGGTTAAGTGTCCGACTTCAGGTCAGGTCATGATCTCACGGTCCGTGAGTTCGAGCCCCGCATTGGGCTCTGTGCTGACAGCTCAGAGCCTGGAGCCTGCTTCAGATTCTGTGTCTCCCTCTCTCTCTGATCCTCCCCCATTCATGGTCTGTCTCTCTCTGTCTCAAAAATAAATAAACATTAAAAAAATTTAAAAAAATTAATAAATGTAAAAAAAAATTAAAAAAGAAAAAACAGCAGGGAGCATATGAGAATTACAAGATTCTAAAGTCATTGTTCTGGAAGGTGTGAGAAACTAATTTTAGTGAAAGGCAAATACGTATGGCAACATTTTTTTAGTAAACCTGGTAAAATAGCAAAAACAAAGAAAGGGGTCAGTCAGTGGCAATTAGTTTCTCTTAAAAGAAAAACAAACAAACAAACAAACAAAGGGGGAAAATGGAAACTTGCTGATAGAGTCACTGTTTCACTAGCATGGGAAGAAAATTCTCTTTCCCCAAAAGAAACTGTTATATATTTGTGATTTCCTTTTTTTCCCTCTTTAATCCCACAAAGAAAAAGGGACAAAAGTTTTTAAAATGGAAGACCAGACTTTCTTTAATAAAGCCAAGAGATGTAGAGAGTTACAAGTGAGAGAATCGTTATTTATACAAGAGAATTGTTCTTCATTTTTCAGAAAAAAGTAACCAAAGAATTACTTTCATAACCCATGCCCTTCATGTATTTTTACCTGAGATCTATTTTTTAAAATAATTTTGAAATATAGATTGTAAAGAGTGTACCTGAAGAATATATATGTTCAGTTTAAAGACCAATAAAATGAACAGCATATGCCCAACAACCATGCCAGAAAATGAATGATCATAACCTGGGAGCTTTCTGTGTGGCTTTCCAATCACATTATACAATATATCTGCCAGAATTAGTCACTTAGCTGAATTTTGTTCTCTGGTTTTTCTTCACTGTTGTTATAAACATTTTTATTTCCTTACACAATATACTGATTAATTCTGACTATATTATGGAATTGGAATCATACCTACATATTCTTCTATGATTGCTTAAAATTATTTAAAAAAAATTTTTTTTAACATTTATTTATTTTTGAGACAGAGAGAGACAGAGCATGAACAGGGGAGGGGCAGAGAGAGAGGGAGACACAGAATCGGAAGCAGGCTCCAGGCTCTGAGCCATCAGCCCAGAGCCCGACGCGGGGCTTGAACTCATGGTCCGTGAGATCGTGACCTGAGCTGAAGTCGGACGCTCAACCGACTGAGCCATCCAGGCGCCCCAAATTATTTTTAAAAATTGTATCCAAACTGATTTTTGTAGCTATAAATCATTCCTTTTCATTGCTATATATTATTTTTTAAGTTTATTTTTATTTATTTTTGAGAGAGAGAGAGAGCAAGCAGGGGAGAGCTGGAGGGAAAGAGAGAGAGAGAGAGAGACAGAAGTCAAAACAGGCTCCATGCTGTCAGCACAGAGGCTGATGCTGGGCTTGAATTCACAACCGTGAGATCATGACTTGAGCTTAAGCCAAGAGTTGGACACTTACCTGACTGAGCCACCCAGGTGCCACCTCATTGCTATGTATTGTTCAGTTTATAGATGTTATAGAAGTTATTTATTTATTTATTTCAGCCTACAACTGATGAAAATTTGGATTGATTCCTATTTTTTTCCAGCAATAATTCTCCTAAAAAATACTTGTACATGTTTTCTAGATCAATATGTGCAAGAATTTTTCTGATATAAATGAAATTGCTGTGTCCTAGGACATGTACACATTCAACTCAGTGTCCTAATGTAACAAGGGTTCATTTATTACTTAATCTACATTTCATGTAAAGTCAGTGTGGTGGGGTTCTTCTAATTGTCTTTATATTGGGACCTTTATTCCAGAACTTTCACCCCGTGGGAAGTTACTGGTAACCTGGAAGATAAAAGAAAGGTGGAAAATTGTGCTTCGGCTCTTAAATTCTAGTATCTAGAAATGATACATATCACTTCTCACGTTTATTTCTTTGGCTTTAAGCAAGTTACATAGTCACACCTGGTTTCATAGGAGCAGGGAGGTACAATCCTCTTGTTTGGATGAAAGACAACTGGAAATATTGGTCAGGAGCTCTAACGTTTGCCATAGTCCACCATTCTGGACACCAAATATTTGGTTCATTCTCCTTCGCCTATGAGGAGCACATGAATGCTCTTCTCAAGGAAGTCAATACAAAAGCCCTATCCAGTCATGGCATTGAGCTCAAAGTTCATGGCCTCTGGGTGATGGGCAGTAGTGTTTAAATGAGGAGTTTCAATGAGGGTGGGGTGGGTGGTTTGGTGATTGAATTGTGTCACCCTAAAAAGATAGGTAGAAACCCTAATCCTGGGTGCCTGTAAATGTGAATTTATTTGGAATTGGGGTCTTGGCCGATGTAATCAATTTAAGATGAGGTCATACTGAATTAAGGGGGAACTCGAATCCAATGTGGCTGCTGTCCTTGTAACAAAAAGAGAGAGAATCGCCTCTCAGCCTCTGGCTAACATCAAGTGTAGTAACAAAAGGAGAGATGAGAGAGGAGAATGTCTTGTGACCTCAGAAGTGGAGGTCAAAGTGTTACTGCTGCCAGCAGAGGAATGTTCTGGATTACTGGCAAACCTCCAGAAGCTAGGAGGAGACAAGGAAGGATTCTTCCTTGCGGGCTTCGGAGGCAGCATGACTTTGCCGCCACCTTGATTTCAGACATCTAGTATCCAACTGTGGGACAGTAAATTTCTGTTGTTCTGAGCCACTCAGCATGTGGTGTTTTGTTATAGCAGCCCTGCAAAACTAGTACAGATGGGTCATCAACATTTGTCTCTACTCAGGTCCAGTGTAATTACTTTTGAATTAAAACTGATGATCTAGGGGCGCCTGGGTGGCTCAGTCGGTTGAGCGTCCGACTTTGGCTCAGGTCACGATCTCGCGGTCCGTGAGTTCGAGCCCCTCCTCGGGCTCTGGGCTGATGGCTCAGAGCCTGGAGCTTGCTTCCGATTCTGCGTCTCCCTCTCTCTCTGCCCCTCCCCCGTTCATGCTTTGTCTCTCTCTGTCTCAAAAATAAATAAACGTTAAAAAAAATTTTAAAAAACCCAAAAAACAAAAAACTGATGATCTAAATATGATACATCTTTGGTCCCCAGTTTCTCCAGCACACAGAGACCTGATGTACAGTGCTGGGACAGGGCCACAACAAGGAGTGTGGCCTGCATGAGAGACAAAGGGGAACTGAGTATGTGGCCAAGGCTGTGGAGTGTGGCAGAAGTCATCACCTCCACTGACACCCAGGCCCCGCCCTTCCAGCTAAATGTCAGGGTTGTCCTTGCATGTCTCTTTGAAGTCAGGCACAGTCATGTGACCGGCTCGGGCAAATAGGTTTGGGTAGAAACGATGTGCTTTTAGTTATTGGCAGGATTTTCCAACCATGGTGAAAACACTTTCTGGGAGGAAGCTTCCATCAGGCTGATTGATGATCAGAGCTCTTTTACCCCCACATTGGAAATGCAGGTAATCCTTGCTGCTTTAAGCCACTGGTATCCATGGTAATTGGTCATACAGCATAATCTAGCTGATCCTGACAGACCAAGCAGGACTCAGTGGTCCCTTCTTGAAACTATTGTATTATAGGGCACCTGGGTGGCTCTGTCGATGAAGCGTCTGACTCTTGGTTTCAGCTCAGGTCACGATCTCATAGTTCGTGTACTGAGCTCTACACCAACAGCGTGGAGGCTCCTTGGGATCCTCTGTCTCCCTCTCTCTCTGCCTCTCTCTCTCTCTCTCTCAAAATAAATCAATATTTTCTTAAAAGAAAATATCGTACTGTATTATAATAAAATAAAAGAAATAAAGCCTTGAATTTAATTTCTAATATTCCACAAACCCTTTGTTCTTCAGACCGAAACAGATCGATGAGTGTAATTGGGCTCTGTTGCTATTATTACCACTTGCACTCATTCATACGTTTACTGAATGCCAACTGTATATCAGGCAATGGAAACGAAAGATAAAAAAGACACAGTTCCTCATAGGAACTCTAAATACCTCTGAAGAGGTATTGAAGGATGTAAGCTCCATATGTCATGGCAGTGTGAGAATCTCTACACAAATCTTTTTATTGTCTGGTCCCCCGAGGAGGCTGGGTCATGCCTGCTGTGAGCTGCCTCTGGGGGCACAATCCTGGGGTGAGAAGTCACTGAAAGGTACAGGTGGCCAGGGTCTTAGGTGGAAAATAAGGGGCAGGTCATAACACAATTCATTGGTCTGTGAAGAACCTTGCTCGGAAAGAAAAGACAGCTGTGAGAATCCAGAAATCAAAAGGTTCGAGTGTTGGAAAGGGCCAGAAGCAGGAAGAGAGAGGTGGGGCCGGGTCTTAAATCTGCGAGATAGGGCAGCTCTGTGGAGTGGTGAGACAGGAGACCAATGGACGCAGGTGGGCTCCACACTTGCACAAAGTGTTGCTAAAGCTGCGAGGGAAGGACATTTGAATTGCTGCTGAAGGATGGCTAGGGGCTCCCAATAATCGAGAAAGCAGGATTCAGTGCCCGGTGGATCAGGAATGTCAAAAGTCATTTTGGGCAGAGGAAAGTGAAGTGGAATGCTCCCTGGCACTAAGAATGGGGCCACTGGGTCTCCAGACCATGGCAGAGAACTTCGTGCCCATGCATAAAGAGCTTGCCTTTGATTTCAGACACAGCAGATGCCAGTGAAACTGTAAAGCAGGACACAGAAGGACCCGAGAGGTTATTTTGGACAGGGTAGTTTTGCAGCCCCACAGAGAATGATCTGGTGTCAGGAGAGTCCCGTGGCGGACAGCTGGACAGAAGGAGCCTGCAGCGGTCCCAGCAGGACACAGCGAGAGGCCGGATCAAGGGAGTGACAACAGAGGTGTGGAAGAGAGGCCAGAAAATAGACATTTCCAGGGTTGAGGGCTGGGACTGGGGGCCTGACTGGAGCAGAGGTAAGGAAGACGGGTGAGTTATGCAGACTGCGACTTTAAACCGTGGTGACAGACACCTGCTGGCACCGGGACCTCAGTTCCAATTCAGTGCTGCAGTGAACTGGCTGCTGGACACCAGGACATGCACTTCCCCTCCTGAGTCTCCTTCTAAAAGGAAGGGGTTAACTGGAAAATCTAATTTTTTCCTGCTTGAAGCTTCCATTAGTCTAAGCTCCCCTCCTCCTTCACGATACTTAGTTCTAAAACCAGTGAAACATGAATTGCTGAGATTTTTCTCTAAGATAAACTTGGAAAGGGGTGCCTGGGTGGCTCAGTCAGTTAAGCGTCCGACTTCAGCCTAGGTCATGATCTCGTTGTTCCCGAGTTCGAGCCCCACATCAGGCTCTGTGCTAGAGCCTGCTTTGGATTCTGGGTCTCCCTCTCTCTCTGCCCCTCCCCCACTCATGCTCTGTCTCTGTCTCTCTCTCAAAAATAAATAAGACATTTTAAAATAAACTTGGAAGAATATATTGTGCATAGCCTTTAAGACCCTAAGTGTCCAACATTTATTGAGAACGTGATGAGATGTGTGCTGAGGCACATGACTTGCCTTTGGAAGTTGACCTTGAAATGGTGTCTCGTAAACAGAACCAGAAGCAGGAGGGAGCGAAACTCAGAGAGAAGTCAGGAAATTTGAATTGAGCAGATAATTAAAAATCGAGAACAGTTTTCCTTGCTAGCTGTATTTGTTATAAGCTTGCGGGTTATAGAAATATTGAACTTCAATTTTTGAGCAAAACATGTAATGAAACGAATTGATTTTTAGGGTTTGGGGTCATTCATATATTTTAAAGTTATTAAGAACACTTCTGGAAGGTTTTAGTTCTTTGTAGCGGATCATTTATAAGATGATGAAACTTCCTTATAATGGATGAAACCTCCATTACCTGAGGGAAGTTCCAGAATCCAGTACAGTAACAATAGTCACAAACCACACATTTAATGGGAATGATTAGCAATAAAAAATGGTGCCATTTCCCTCTGCATTGCCAGCAGACCTCCTGATGAATGTTTTATGTTAATGTGCAAATGTTCTTTTCTGTCTGCCTGACTTTGGTGAAGCAGCCTGAAAATATTTCATCCACATTTCAAATACTTTGTTCCAAGGATATGGAATAATAAAATGTGCTTCCCAGCATCTTGAATAATAAATCCATTTATTCATGAAGCAACTAATTTTGTAAACTTCATGTAATTTAGGTTTTTCTGATCTGATGTAAGAGTTTTCCAAGAAAGAGGAAGGATGTGGAGTAAATAAGAATCTGCTCTTTTCCTTTTAATTTTTCTGAGCGTCGTAGTAAACCCAAGACTCTTAGAACTGAAAAATGGGATGTTTCGCTCAGAGCCATCTAAGCTGGTGCTTTAATATCCTTAAAATCGACAATGGGATTATGTCAGTGATGGAAGACAAATGGGTAATGACTTCCAGAGAAATAGCATCTGACTTCCCTTCCATTGTGGAAGAGTGCAATTTAAAGCTTTGGTGCTATGACACAGCCTGTACAGATGACAAATGAGAAGGAGGTGGAAGTTGTGGGGAGCATCTCCTGTGGTTCTATGAGGAGGCAGGTTGAGAACCAGTCATTGCTGTCTGGAAGTCACTGGGCCAGAGGCTGACCACCATTTTGATTTGGCCTGGAGTTTGGTTGGGGTGGGTAAACGGCGGTGGCAGGTGCAGCTAGAAATGGGATTTTGGGAGTTAGTAGAAAGTGAAGGAAATAAGAAGATGATTTATATTCATTCACTCATTTATTCACCCAGCCAGCCATTTATTCAATAAATATTTGTCAAGAGGTAGTATGTTCTGGGCACTGCTGGGGACAGAGCAGTGAATGATAAAGACAGAAACACTTGCCTTCAAGGAACTTCTATTTTAGTGAAGGAGGCCAGATCTAGCATCAGAATATAAGTGTCATGGAGAAAAATAAAGCAGGAAAGGAAGTTGTGCTGATCAGGATCCAAAGGCTATTGTAAATAGAGCAGGGAAAGGTCTTGCTGTTAAGGTGACATTTAAGGAGCAACGGAGAGGACAGAGGTCCAGTCATCTGGGAAGAGGGGATGCTCAAGGGCAAGAGCCTTTCAGACATAGGGAAAATAGCATGCGCAATGGCCATGGGACAGGAGGATTCTGAGTAGTTCATGGAAGCAGACCGTTGGAGGGGAGTGGACCCTGGAGAGAAGTCTGCCATGCTGTGTGCAAGTTGGGGCTGTCCAGAGCATGTAATGCCTTGTGGATTCTCACTCTGCCTGAGAAAGAAGGCACTGCAGAGCATTAAGCTGAGGGTAATGTGATCTGATGTGGATTAAAAAAAAATTTTTTTAATGTTTATTTATTTTTGAGAGAGAGAGAGACAGAGTGTGTGCAGGCAAGAAGCAGAGAGAGAGGGAGACACAGAATTCAAAGCAGGCTCCAGGCCCTGAGCTGTCAGCACAGAGTCCGACGCGGGGCTTGAACCCACGAACTGTGAGATCATGACCTGAGCCAAAGTCAGACGCTTAACCAACTGAGCCACCTAGGCACCCCATGATGTGGATTTTAAATAATCACTCTGGGTGCTATGTTGAGACCAGACTGTGGGTGCAGGTGGGGCAGGGGCAAAACAAGGATCCAGAGATGGGGATCTTGAAGTCGTTAAGATGCAGAATGGCGATGCTTGAACCCAGGACGAAGGAGCAGAGATGAGCAGCCGTTGGAATCTGAGTAGATTGTGAAGGTAGAATGCAGAGGACTTACTGATAGACTGGATATGCAGTACCAGTGTCATAAATGATGAAAATAACCATCTGAGCACCTAGCAGGATGACGCAGGAGATTGAGAGCCTATGGATAGTGCAGCGTACAGGTTAGGACTTTCTGTCTGAACCTGTTAGATTCGGAATGCTTCAAAGTGTGAAGGGAGGGGCGCCTGCGTGGCTCACTTAAGTGTCCGACTCTTGATTCTGGCTCAGGTCATGATCTCATGGTTTGTGAGTTCAAGCCCCTCATCGGGCTCTGCACTGACAATAAGAGCTTGCTTGGGATTGTCTCTCTCCCTCTCTCTCTGACCCTCCCCCTTGTGCTCTCGTGCACACATGCACGTGCTCTCTTTCTCTCTCTCTAAATAAATAAACTTTAAAAAACCGGAATGTGAAGGGAAAACTAACAAAACATGCACTCCTTCAGATTTTAATGTGGACTGCCCAGGAAAATAGACATGTGTGATAGAAGTTCATAAAGTAGGAAGGAATGACAACCACAAAATTTAAGGTAGTGGCTTCTCCACTTGGGGAAAAAAAGGCAGAGTGTTGGCATCAGGAAGGAACCACAGGGCAATGCCACGAAACTGTTGATGTTCTGAGTTTTTAAGTGGAGGAGAACGCTAGTGTTGATTTCATTATGATTCAAAACTTACATATATTCTGTTGTATCAGTCAGATATTATATGATAAAAACGTTAAAACCGAATAAGAGAATTGGAAACATGGATTCTAGACAATTATTTTGAAGGGTGCTTCTATGAAGAGGGGCGGAGAAACTGGGTTGATGTGGGGTAAAGAGAGGTGTTTTTAAATTTTTATGTTTTTAATTTTATTACTTAAATTTTTAAAAAAGTTTATTTACTTTGAGAGAGAGAGAGAGAGAGAGAGAGAGAGAGAGCAGAATGAGGGGGAGAGAGAAAATCTCACTGTTAGCACAGAGCCTGATATGGGTCTTGAACTCATGAACCGTGAGATCATGACCTGAGCCAAAACCAAGAGTTGGAGGCTTAACCGACTGAGCCACCCAGGATCCCCAATTATTATTATTTTTATTTGAGACAGAGACAGAGAGACAGAGAGAGAGAGAGAGAAAGAGAATCCCAAGCAGACTTCATGCCCAGCATGAAGCTGGACTATTGATCTCACAATCCTGGGATCATGACCTGAGCCAAAATCAAGAGTCAGACATTCAACTGACTGAGCCACCCAGGCACCCCAAGAGAGAGTGTATTAAAAATCGAATAATGGTGCTTCACAGGGAACCTGCTTAAGATTCTCTCTCCTCCCCTCTGCCCCTCTCCTCCAGTCGTGTGGGCTCCCTCTTTGTAATAAATAGAATAGAATACAATAGCATAGAATAGAATAGAATAGAATAGAATAGAATTAAATAAAATAAAATGACTACTAAGAAAGGGCTGTGTGCGCTGCTGCGAATGCTCCAGTGGAGGGGGTGCACTGTTGGTGCATGGGGATGGTTGTGTATGTGCTGCACACTTGTCTATGAGCAGGTGAGATGGTGTGCAGAGTGCTGCCCGCCACCTGTCCATTGATGGAGTTCCATTTATATGCTAGATCCAAATCCATCACTGGTTTTAGATATCGAAGATACCTTATCCTGGTCTGTCAACTGTCCTAAGCATTCTTTGTTGAAAAGAAATTCCCATTTTTGATGCTATCAATGTAAAAAACGTTTTGCCTGTGGTATTGTTTTTGAATTTTGTTAAAAGAAGTTCTTCCCCGCCTCCAGGTCATGGAGATGGTCTCTTGTGTCTTGTAATATTAAATGTATCACTTTAGATCTTTAAGTCTTCTAGCATCTACCCTTGCTTGTAGCATTAGGTAGGGACCCAACTTTAAATTCTCCAAATGGTAAACCAATTTTTCCAACACAGTGTGCCACAGTCTACCTTTTCCCTGTCATTCATGGAAAAATAATTGCTAGTTTCCCCTCACATCATTTTCTCCAAATTGCCTTTTTGCTTTTAGTATGTTTTGGCTTCCGTACTTTTTATTTGAAGTTTTTACTCAAATGCCTATGGAGTCTCTACTGTGTGCTCAGATGCTTTAAGACTGTCACTTGAGGGGTGCCTGGTTGGCTCAGTCAGTTACATGTCTGATTCTTTTTTTTTTTTTTTTTTACTTGAAGATTAGCTCTTTATTTTTTATTTATTTATTTTTTTCTGAAATTTATTGACAAATTGGTTTCCATACAACACCCAGTGCTCATCCCAAAAGGTGCCCTCCTCAATACCCATCACCCACCCTCTCCTCCCTCCCACCCCCCATCAACCCTCAGTTTGTTCTCAGTTTTTAACAGTCTCTTATGCTTTGGCTCTCTCCCATTCTAACCTCTTTTTTTTTTTTTTTTCCTTCCCCTCCCCCATGGGTTCCTGTAAAGTTTCTCAGGATCCACATAAGAGTGAAACCATATGGTATCTGTCTTTCTCTGTATGGCTTATTTCACTTAGCATCACACTCTCCAGTTCCATCCACGTTGCTACAAAGGGCCATATTTCATTCTTTCTCATTGCCACGTAATATTCCATTGTGTATATAAACCACAATTTCTTTATCCATTCATCAGTTGATGGACATTTAGGCTCTTTCCATAATTTGGCTATTGTTGAGAGTGCTGCTATGAACATTGGGGTACAAGTGGCCCTATGCATCAGTACTCCTGTATCCCTTGGATAAATTCCTAGCAGTGCTATTGCTGGGTCATAGGGTAGGTCTATTTTTAATTTTCTGAGGAACCTCCACACTGCTTTCCAGAGCGGCTGCACCAATTTGCATTCCCACCAACAGTGCAAGAGGGTTCCCGTTTCTCCACATCCTCTCCAGCATCTATAGTCTCCTGATTTGTTCATTTTGGCCACTCTGACTGGCGTGAGGTGATACCTGAGTGTGGTTTTGATTTGTATTTCCCTGATAAGGAGCGACGCTGAACATCTTTTCATGTGCCTGTTGGCCATCCGGATGTCTTCTTTAGAGAAGTGTCTATCCATGTTTTCTGCCCATTTCTTCACTGGGTTATTTGTTTTTTGGGTGTGGAGTTTGGTGAGCTCTTTATAGATTTTGGATACTAGCCCTTTGTCCGATATGTCATTTGCGAATATCTTTTCCCATTCCGTTGGTTGCCTTTTAGTTTTGTTGGTTGTTTCCTTTGCTGTGCAGAAGCTTTTTATCTTCATAAGGTCCCAGTAATTCACTTTTGCTTTTAATTCCCTTGCCTTTGGGGATGTGTTGAGTAAGAGATTGCTACGGCTGAGGTCAGAGAGGTCTTTTCCTGCTTTCTCCTCTAAGGTTTTGATGGTTTCCTGTCTCACATTTAGGTCCTTTATCCATTTTGAGTTTATTTTTGTGAATGGTGTGAGAAAGTGGTCTAGTTTCAACCTTCTGCATGTTGCTGTCCAGTTCTCCCAGCACCATTTGTTAAAGAGGCTGTCTTTTTTCCATTGGATGTTCTTTCCCGCTTTGTCAAAGATGAGTTGGCCATACGTTTGTGGGTCTAGTTCTGGGGTTTCTATTCTATTCCATTGGTCTATGTGTCTGTTTTGGTGCCAATACCATGCTGTCTTGATGATGACAGCTTTGTAGTAGAGGCTAAAGTCTGGGATTGTGATGCCTCCTGCTTTGGTCTTCTTCTTCAAAATTCCTTTGGCTATTCGGGGCCTTTTGTGGTTCCATATGAATTTTAGGATTGCTTGTTCTAGCTTTGAGAAGAATGCTGGTGCAATTTTGATTGGGATTGCATTGAATGTGTAGATAGCTTTGGGTAGTATTGACATTTTGACAATATTTATTTTTCCAATCCATGAGCAGGGAATGTCTTTCCATTTCTTTAAATCTTCTTCAATTTCCTTCATAAGCTTTCTATAGTTTTCAGCATACAGATCCTTTACATCTTTGGTTAGATTTATTCCTAGGTATTTTATGCTTCTTGGTGCAATTGTGAATGGGATCAGTTTCTTTATTTGTCTTTCTGTGGCTTCATTGTTAGTGTATAAGAATGCAACTGATTTCTGTACATTGATTTTGTATCCTGCAACTTTGCTGAATTCCTGTATCAGTTCTAGCAGACTTTTGGTGGAGTCTATCGGATTTTCCATGTATAATATCATGTCATCTGCAAAAAGCGAAAGCTTGACTTCATCTTTGCCAATTTTGATGCCTTTGATTTCCTTTTGTTGTCTGATTGCTGATGCTAGAACTTCCAGCACTATGTTAAACAGCAGCGGTGAGAGTGGGCATCCTTGTCGTGTTCCTGATCTCAGGGAAAAAGCTTTCAGTTTTTCCCCGTTGAGGATGATGTTAGCTGTGGGCTTTTCATAAATGGCTTTTATGATCTTTAAGTATGTTCCTTCTATCCCGACTTTCTCAAGGGTTTTTATTAAGAAAGGGTGCTGGATTTTGTCGAAGGCCTTTTCTGCATCGATTGACAGGATCATATGGTTCTTCTCTCTTTTTTTGTTAATGTGATGTATCACGTTGATTGATTTGCGAATGTTGAACCAGCCCTGCATCCCAGGAATGAATCCCACTTGATCATGGTGAATAATTCTTTTTATATGCCGTTGAATTCGATTTGCTAGTATCTTATTGAGAATTTTTGCATCCATATTCATCAGGGATATTGGCCTGTAGTTCTCTTTTTTTACTGGGTCTCTGTCTGGTTTAGGAATCAAAGTAATGCTGGCTTCATAGAATGAGTCTGGCAGTTTTCCTTCCCTTTCTATTTCTTGGAATAGCTTGAGAAGGATAGGTATTATCTCTGCTTTAAACGTCTGGTAGAACTCCCCTGGGAAGCCATCTGGTCCTGGACTCTTATTTGTTGGGAGATTTTTGATAACCGATTCAATTTCTTCGCTGGTTATGGGTCTGTTCAAGCTTTCTATTTCCTCCTGATTGAGTTTTGGAAGAGTGTGGGTGTTCAGGAATTTGTCCATTTCTTCCAGGTTGTCCAATTTGTTGGTATATAAGTTTTCATAGTATTCCCTGATACTTGTTTGTATCTCTGAGGGATTGGTTGTAATAATTCCATTTTCATTCATGATTTTATCTATTTGGGTCATCTCCCTTTTCTTTTTGAGAAGCCTGGCTAGAGGTTTGTCAATTTTGTTTATTTTTTCAAAAAACCAACTCTTGGTTTCGTTGATCTGCTCTACAGTTTTTTTAGTTTCTATATTGTTTATTTCTGCTCTGATCTTTATTATTTCTCTTCTTCTGCTGGGCTTAGGCTGCCTTTGCTGTTCTGCTTCTAGTTCCTTTAGGTGTGCTGTTAGATTTTGTATTTGGGATTTTTCTTGTTTCTTGAGATAGGCCTGGATTGCAATGTATTTTCCTCTCAGGACTGCCTTTGCTGCGTCCCAAAGCGTTTGGATTGTTGTATTTTCATTTTCGTTTGTTTCCATATATTTTTTAATTTCTTCTCTAATTGCCTGGTTGACCCACTCATTCGTTAGTAGGGTGTTCTTTAACCTCCATGCTTTTGGAGGTTTTCCAGACTTTTTTCTGTGGTTGATTTCAAGCTTCATAGCATTGTGGTCTGAAAGTAAGCATGGTATAATTTCAATTCTTGTAAACTTATGAAGGGCTGTTTTGTGACCCAGTATATGATCTATCTTGGAGAATGTTCCATGTGCACTCGAGAAGAAAGTATATTCTGTTGCTTTGGGATGCAGAGTTCTAAATATATCTGTCAAGTCCATCTGATCCAATGTCTCATTCAGGGCCCTTGTTTCTTTATTGACCATGTGTCTAGATGATCTATCCATTTCTGTAAGTGGTGTATTAAAGTCCCCTGCAATTACCACATTCTTATCAATAAGGTTGCTTATGTTTATGAGTAATTGTTTTATATATTTGGGGGCTCCGGTATTCGGTGCATAGACATTTATAATTGTTAGCTCTTCCTGATGGATAGACCCTGTAACTATTATATAATGTCCTTCTTCATCTCTTGTTACAGCCTTTAATTTAAAGTCTAGTTTGTCTGATATAAGAATGGCTACTCCAGCTTTCTTTTGGCTTCCAGTCCCATGATAAATAGTTCTCCATCCCCTCACTCTCAATCTAAAGGTGTCCTCAGGTCTAAAATGAGTCTCTTGTAGACAGCAAATAGATGGGTCTTGTTTTTTTATCCATTCTGATACCCTATGTCTTTTGGTTGGCGCATTTAATCCATTTACATTCAGTGTTATTATAGAAAGATACGGGTTTAGAGTCATTGTGATGTCTGTATGTTTTATGCTTATATTGATGTCTCTGGAACTTTGTCTCACAGGGTCCCCCTTAGGATCTCTTGTAGGGCTGGTTTAGTGGTGACAAATTCCTTCAGTTTTTGTTTGTTTGGGAAGACCTTTATCTCTCCTTCTATTCTAAATGACAGACTTGCTGGATAAAGGATTCTTGGCTGCATATTTTTTCTGTCTAGCACCCTGAAAATCTCGTGCCAATTCTTTCCGGCCTGCCAAGTTTCAAAAGAGAGATCAGTCACGAGTCTTATAGGTCTCCCTTTATATGTGAGGGCACGTTTACCCCTTGCTGCTTTCAGAATTTTCTCTTTATCCTTGTATTTTGCCAGTTTCACTATGATATGTCGTGCAGAAGATCGATTCAAGTTACGTCTGAAGGGCGTTCTCTGTGCCTCTTGGATTTCAATGCCTTTTTCCTTCCCCAGTTCAGGGAAGTTCTCAGCTATTATTTCTTCAAGTACCCCTTCAGCCCCTTTCCCTCTCTCTTCCTCCTCTGGGATACCAATTATGCGTATATTATTTCTTTTTAGTGTATCACTTAATTCTCTAATTTTCCCCTCATACTCCTGGATTTTTTTATCTCTCTTTTTCTCAGCTTCCTCTTTTTCCATAACTTTATCTTCTAGTTCACCTATTCTCTCCTCTGCCTCTTCAAGCCGAGCTGTGGTGGTTTCCATTTTGTTATGCATTTCGTTTAAAGCGTTTTTCAGCTCCTCGTGACTGTTCCTTAGTCCCTTGATCTCTGTAGCAAGAGATTCTCTACTGTCCTGTATACTGTTTTCAAGCCCAGCGATTAATTTTATGACTATTATTCTAAATTCACTTTCTGTTATATTATTTAAATCCTTTTTGATCAGCTCATTAGCTGTTGTTATTTCCTGGAGATTCTTCTGAGGGGAGTTCTTCCGCTTGGTCATTTTGGATAGTCCCTGGCGTGGTGAGGACCTGCAGGGCACTTCCCCTGTGCTGTGGTGTATAACTGGAGTTGGTGGGCGGGGCCGCAATCGGACCTGATGTCTGCCCCCAGCCCACCGCTGGGGCCACAGTCAGACTGGTGTGTGCCTTCTCTTCCCCTCTCCTAGGGGTGGGATTCACTGTGGGGTGGTGTGGCTCGTCTGGGCTACTTGCACCCTGCCAGGCTTGTGATGCTGGGGATCTGGCGTATTAGCTGGGGTGGGTAGGCAAGGTGCTCGGGGGCAGGAGGGGCAGGCTTAGATCGCTTCTCCTTAGGTGATCCACTTCAGGAGGGGCCCTGTGGCAGCGGGAGGGAGTCAGATCCGCTGCCGGAGGTTTGGCTCCGCAGAAGCGCAGAGTTGGGTGTTTGCGCGGAGCGAGCAAGTTCCCTGGCAGGAACCGGTTCCCTTTGGGATTTCGGCTGGGGGATGGGCGGGGGAGATGGCGCTGGCGAGCGCCTTTGTTCCCCACCAAACTGAGCTCTGTCGTCAGGGGGCTCAGCAGCTCTCCCTCCCTTTGTCCTCCAGCCTTCCCGCTTTCCGAGCAGAGCTGTTCACTTATGACCTCCCAGACGCTAAGTCGCGCTTGCTGTCGGAACACAGTCCGTCAGGCCCCTCCGCTTTTGCCAGCCAGACTCGGGGGCTCTGCCTGGCCGGCAAGCCGCCCCTCCGCCCCGGCTCCCTCCCGCCAGCCCGTGGAGCGCGCACCGCCTCGCCGCCCTTCCTACCCTCTTCCGTGGGCCTCTCGTCTGCGTTTGGCTCCGGCGACTCAGTTCTGCTAATCCTCTGGTGGTTTTCTGGGTTATTTAGGCAGGTGTAGATGGAATCTAAGTGATCAGCAGGACGTGCGGTGAGCCCAGCGTCCTCCTAAGCCGCCATCTTGCCGCAACTCTCTACATGTCTGATTCTTGATTTAGGCTTCGGTCAAGATCTTGCGGCTCATGGGATAAAGCCCCACGTCGGGCTCTGCGCTGACCGTGAGGAGTTTGCTTGGGATTCTTTCTCTGTCTCTTTCTGTGCCCCTCCCCTATTCACGGTCTCTCTCTCTTTCCCTCTCTCTCAAATAAATAAATAAACATTTTTTTTTAAGGCCATCTCACAAACGAGCTGATTGGAAGCTCTGGTGTTCAGGAGGACTGCCTGCCTGTAGGCACCTTGTAGGAAGGTCTGGTGGTCTGTGTCACTGAGTGGTTGTCCACGTCAGTGTCTCACTGTGTCTTCCCCTGAGGGGTCAGATTCCCCCAGGAAGGGTCTTCTCTATCCTGCCTGGAGGATACAGTGAGCTGCTTGCTTTTAGAAAAGGGTGAGGAAAAGAGCCTGGGGAAATGGTAGTGTTGAGGGAGGGGTCCAAACTAGAATATGCAACATTTTACACAAGCCTACTAGTTTTTTTTGGGGGGGGTACCCCCGACTTATACCACGCCTGCATGTCCATGAGCCCAGAGACTGTCAGTTCCCACTGTGAGAGAGTAAACGTCCAGCCTTCTTTCTGGGTTCAGATGGGCGTGCTGGTCTGGCTAACCAGATTTGGGGGGAATGTATGTGGTTGTAGATTTTTGCAGAGACTTAGGCTCAGTCGCCTTGTTTCAGCCCCATAATTGCCACACCCCAGGTGTCCTAGGGGACCCTGGAGAGTTGCTGGAATAACTCTGTGGCTCCATGGCTCTCACTCTTCAGGTTAGAAATCAGCTTTCTTGTGACTTCTAAGTCAGCATTTACCTATTTATTTCCTGCTTCTGAAATTTGGGGCACTCATTTTTTCTCCTTTTCTATGTCTTCTTGTGGGGCTAGAGAATTTCAGTTCCCAGCTTTCAGTCATTCTTGTGGAAAAGCCATCTCTGCTTCCCTCTGGGCTGAGGCTTCACTCGCTTTCCCAGCTGGCCCCAGAGCTACCTGGCATTTATGGGAAACGCCACCAAGGTTAGAGGACATCAACTCAACTGTCTACGATGACAAACAGAGCAAAACAGTGAATGCCCCACAAAAGAGATTTCACCTGACACAAACTGAGCAAACACCCCTCTGGACTGAGCCTGGGTGAAGGCGGAGAACATGATTATGGCTGTGAGCTTTTCTGGAAGGGGACTCAAGCCCTGGAATCTAAAATTGAGAGCCCAGCTGTGCGGCAAGAAGCTGCGAGGCACACACTGTTTTGCAGAACTCTCTAGCAGACCTGTGCGCAGATGCAGCTGGTTAGAAAACAAAGGTCTTTGTCTCCTACGTGTATGACTGCACCCGGCATTCTGGCTGGAAACAGGTGGCCATGCGTTCGGTGCTTCCTTTTGAAAGGGTAGAAATGTGATATTCAGGTCCCTGCTAAGAGGAAGGCTGTCCTCCTTGACCTCGTGCTAAGGGATTAGCAGCGACCTGCCTGGGACTAGAAAATGATTTCCAGCTTTGTATCATTTTTCTTCCAAAGAGCTTTGAAACACAAAAACACATTTAAATCCCACCCCACTCCCAGTTTGTGGCTACAGAACCAGATGAACGAAGAGATCAGACATGCTAGCTGTAACTCTGCATAGGAGATGGGTAAGGGAATAGGGTTCAAGCCATTTGTCTTAGCTGACTCCCGCAGAGACCCTAGCTTTGCTAGGAAAATTGTGTGAGAGCACAGATAATTTTCAAAATGCTCTAACTGCTTCTTGGAATTTTCAATGTTTGTTTATTAAACTTCCTGACCTGAGGCGATGGTGATGGATTTCCAGGATACTTTTTAATTAAAAAATAAAAAAGTTAAAAAGGCACCGTACATCTCATTGGCAAAGCTGAACCTGAATAGGATTGAAAGTTAGAGAGTAATCTTTCATGAAGGGAGGATTTGGATGATGAATTAATAATGCACTAATGATATTAAGTTCCTAGGATAGAAATTGGGTCCATTGCACGTGCTCTGGGAAAGCTGGAAGAGGTGACTCAGTCAATTACTTACGATCTCACACAGAATTCTGATGAGTTCATTTCTTTCCTGTAGTCCTAGCAAAACAAAACACCTAAATGCTCTGTCAAAGATGCCTCAAAACTACGCCAGGCACAGTACAGTGACTGTAAATTGCCCTAGATTAGTATCATATTTCATAAAATGAAAAAGAGCAGTTACAGCTGAGACCGTCGAGGCTTAGCTAGGACCCCCAGCCCTGGTTCTTTTTTTAAATTTTTTTTTTCAACGTTTATTTATTTTTGCGACAGAGAGAGACAGAGCATGAACGGGGGAGGGGCAGAGAGAGAGGGAGACACAGAATCAGAAACAGGCTCCAGGCTCCGAGCCATCAGCCCAAGAGCCCGACGCGGGGCTCGAACTCATGGACCGCGAGATCGTGACCTGGCTGAAGTCGGACGCTTAACCGACTGCGCCACCCAGGCGCCCCCCCAGCCCTGGTTCTAATCACAGAACTCCCACTTCCGGTTTTTCTGAACTACTGTTTATTATGTGTTAGGTTTTTTCCTGGTCAAAGGTGCCCTCTGAAGCTGAGCCTCTCAATCTGTTGTATTCTGAAAGTTAGGAAATATCTGGGAAAAAGTGGGGGTTGATGTGATTGCCACCACGTGGTAGACTGAACTGTTACAGTTTCCCTCCCCTGAGGTGTGGTTCTACCTATACAACCTTGACACCATGGAGGGTGGAAAGTACTTCCCCACTCTTGACTTTGGCCTCAGTGATGTGATGCACTTTGGCCAAAGGAATGTTTGGGTTTGCTCTCTTGCTTGTCTGCCATTATCATGGGAAGAACATGTCCCAGCTAGCCCAGTGGCCTAGAATAAGAGGCCCATGGAATGGAGCTATACCAACAATCTGTAAGAGTAGCCAAGAAATAAATGCTTATTTTTATATGCCATTGAGCCCTGGGAATACATTACATAGAATTGTGACAGATCTACTCAATATTTTATTTTATTTGCCAAACAAGAACAGCAAAGGACAGAAGTTCTTATTATTATTTACCATCATTTCACACTAGACAGACATCTGATTACCAAAAACCAGAAAGAACACAATTTAGAATAAAGGATATTCCTCCAAACTGAAATATTTAACTGTATAAAGAACACATTAAAGAATTCTCATTTTCCTTATAATTTTTTTAATGGGACCTGTGCAAATTTTATCATTGGCTTGTAGCAGTTGGGGACTAACTATAAGGAGTGTTTATGCAAAGAGAAGGGTCTAGTTGGGGGTCCCCCAGAAGGTTTCCTTGGTCGCCCCAGCCATGCATGAGTCAAAGTTTCCGCATATTTCTTTTCCTGTAGTTCAGGGTACCATTCGGTGTGGTGACTTTCCTACAAATCTCCTTTCTTTAACTCTTCAAAGGGCAAGCAACACCCCTGGCATTTAAAGTTTGCTATTCCTGAGACGCAAGGGTGTGCTGAAATAGCCTGGTGGGGGTCCTGCAAGAGGTGTCCCTAAGTGGAGCAAAGTTGTTTCCTTGTTTCCTTTGGTGGTTTTGGCTGCTGATGCCCAGTGTCTGCGACCTGTGGTTCTCAGTGAGAGCCACCTAATCAGCATGGCTTAGGCAGTGTGACATTTGATTTGATTTCTCCACTTTCCTTTCTCATTTTTAGCATCACAGTTCACAAAGAAAATAAAGAAAATCACCCAGAAGACTGAACATTGAATTTCAGGTTGCAGAATATAAATTATAGCCCAAGAGAAGGGATTTGGCTTTTCCTCTTGTTATAAAGCATGAAAGTGGTTATTCACTCAGGAAGTCATGGTTTAGGGGAAACAAAAAACAAAGGAAACTCAAGTGGAGACCTTCCTCAGACAGGTGGAAAGCTGAGTCTTCTAGGTAAGAGCGGAACCAAACCTACTGGTTTTCACCAGACATGATGCCTGTAGTCTGTGGATTCAGCCAGGCCCTTGAATGAGCCACCAGTTCTGGGGCATACCAGGCAGGGACTAGGAGTGGGTCTTGTAGGTTCTGCACCGCAAAGTCCTCAGGTTCTTCTGGCTCTTGTTTTTGGAATCAAAAATAAAAAGCAAACTATATACACATATACAAATGAATACATGTAAAAATGGTAAAAACTGAATAAGGTCTGAAGTCAAATTTTCAATATCATGCCAGCATCAATTTCCTGGTTTTGACATTTACACTGAGGGTTGCCACATTTTACAAATAAAAATATAGGACATTGAGTTGAATTTGAATTTCAGATAAACAACAAATTATTCTGGAACATACTTATATTAAAAATGTATTCGTTTTTATCTGGAATTAAAATTTAACTGAATATCCTATATTTTATGGGGCAATCCTGGTTAGACTGCAGTTATCTACATTGTCACTATTAGAGGAAACTCATTGAAAAAGAGATCCATGGACTTTTTTCTACAACTTCCTCTGAGTCTGTAAGTTTTTCAGATGAAAAAGCTAAAACTTACATCCTCTGCTATCTACCATACATGTAAAAATACAATTCGGGAATGCTCAGATAATCTGGGAATTAAGTGAACTCTCTGCTTTTGTGGTCTATATGTTATTCATTGAACTACAGGGGTTTTAAGAGGCTAGCTACAATTCTCTCAACTGTGGGGCAGAGCAGTGAAGACAATTGGCAAAGATAAATTGCATGTGGCAAGCTTCTCATCCTGATCTGTTAAGGTCCTGAATGCCCCTCACCTGCTGGCAGTTAGGCAGCAAATAGCATTTCACTCTGATGTGTAGAAGTGAGCTCTCTTTGATTTCCTGCATCCCCATTGACAATCTGTCATGGTTACCAAAGTAATTTGGCTAACTAGGAACTAGGAGCTGAATTTCTATTTCTTATCCTAGAGGAATTGCCTTTAAGACTACTAACTATGTTGGGATTCACTGTATGATCAGATTGCTGAATTCTAAGGGACCAACACCAAGGTGGCACTCCAAGGAAACATATATTGTCCACCTTGTTAGGCATTTGGCTTTGCATCCATGGTGGTCTCCTAGACTGATGAGGTCTGGGGCTCCCTTTCACTCCTGTGATTTAAAACCAACACAAGGGGCCTAAGTTCTTGGCTCTTTTTTCATGGAATTGTTTACTATGTTAGCACTCAAATGTGGGTGGAAAAATGAGTAAGCTTGGGAAAAGATGACTAGAAATCCTTGCCCAAAGCAGCATTGTTTGAACACCCCAGGCCACATTTTCCTGTTCTAGTATTCAGAGATGATTGAAATATTCAATAAACATGATCAATGAATGACTGATATACCTATGGTCTACATTCTCTATGATTCTCTCTGATCACCTCTTTATAGGACAGTTTTATAGCATTTTTCACCAAAGAAAGATAGGCCAGTCTTTCCTTTTGTATGTCTCAGTAAAAAAATTTAAATCATATTTGTAGTTTAGAAAACTTTCTTTGGGCTTTGCAACTCACTGTTAGCAATGCCTTGCTAATTTTTTAGAATTATTGTCAAATTTGGAAAAATCGTATGAAATTGCTTTCATATATGAGCAGTGAGATTTTAGGGACTTTCAGTTCTCTGGTTTGATAACTGCTCTTACATACTCTAAATTGGTGACAGTGACCAGGTATCAAGCTATTCTTGGCAAGATGTAGGTGAGTTGCCCCAAGCATTTTATGAATATCCCTGGGAACCAACCACATCAAATAAGGCCTAGCAAAAAAACCTACCTGTATGTGGAAGTGAACTGCAAAGTACACAAATATATTCTACTAAAAGCAAATTGATATATCCCCAATTCAACTTTCGTATAATGTTTGCCAAACTGATGTGAAAAATGGTCATCATTTTTATTTGTATTTGGAGTCCTTGTGAGGTTAAACCTTCTTTTCTTTTTTTGCTTTTTTTCATTGTTTTATTGTGAATTCCAGTTAACATTCTTTGCTTATTTTTCTCTTTAGGTGTTTTTTTTTCTTTTGATTTGCAAGACTTTAAAAATATATATTAAAGATATGTTTTGTGTGTGTTACAGATGTAACTATCTGTTTGAGTATGAATCTTGTTTATGGCGCTCTCTGCTGCATAGAAAGTTTTCATTTTTTATAATTAAATCTACAAATCTTGTCTTTTATGGGGCGCCTGGGTGGCGCAGTCGGTTAAGCGTCCGACTTCAGCCAGGTAACGATCTCACGGTCCGGGAGTTCGAGCCCCGCGTCAGGCTCTGGGCCGATGGCTCAGAGCCTGGAGCCTGTTTCCGATTCTGTGTCTCCCTCTCTCTCTGCCCCTCCCCCGTTCATGCTCTGTCTCTCTCTGTCCCAAAAATAAATAAACGTTGAAAAAAAAAATTAAAAAAAAATCTTGTCTTTTATGGGTTCTACTTTTGGCATCATTATTAGTACGTCCTTCTCTATTGCAAGATTGTAACAATATTGACCAAATAAGAGAGGTAGCCATGAGCGTAGGGATAATAATAACACTGGTAGCTGCTGTATCGATAATAATAACACTGGTAGCTGCTGTATCTGTCTATTTAGGACATGCTATTTGCCAGACATCTCACTGAACATTGAACTTCCGTGATGAAACTGAATTCTCTTTAGCCCAGAAACTGAGGAGTTGTCAATTTCAACAAAAGGGATCTCTGGAAATTTGTTCGACATTAAAAATTGAATCTTCCTGTGTAAGATCATGCCCTGCCTCTTCATTTCTTTAGGTTTTCTTTCATGTTTTCAAATAAAATTTTATAGTTTTCTTTATACCAATATGGCTCACCTGCTAAGGAGAGTTTTTGTTGTATTATGAATGAGCTCTTTTTAAACACTATACTTCTAGCTGGTTATTATTAGCATAGGGTACACCTTTTGATTTTTTTCTATGTAGATCTTATATCCTGCCACCTTACTTGACTCTCTTCATTGTTCTAATAATTTTCCTGATGATTATCTTACAGTTTCTTGGTGGACTGGCATGGAGTAACAAGATTTCTATCATCCTGCAACTTAACATTTAAGAGAAAATGTAGTTTCTTTCTTTTGCCCATAGCTGACTTGGTCTTCCTATTTGCATCAGGAACGTTTAACTGAAGGCTCTGTGTAATTTAGTCCAACCTAGTAATTTAAATGCACTCTCTAGAGTATTCTCAGTCTCTCCAGGAAGAACAGCAAAAGCACAGTTGTTTGGCAATCTGCCCCTTTGCCCTTCATTTCCCCAAGATGGGATCTGGATAGAGGAGGAACCCTGACCAGTCTTCATGGTGGTGCTGCGAAGGAGGACTTGGCTGTGCATAATATCCTTGATCTTTCTTCTCCATGGCAATCTCGTTGTCTACTCTGCTGGGCTCACTCAGTACTGTAATTTGTGCCTGGGATTTGCAATTCACTCTTCATTCACTGATGCTCCTGGTTACACTCTCACTCGCCCTCCTCCCCAGACCAGGTATCCCAGAGTCCCCACACTACTATATGCCCCTCCCCCAGTTCATGCTGGCTACATCCCTGACCCCCTGCCTCTTCCTCTGCCTGCTTCCTGGCTTGAGGGTCCAGCCCAGCCTCTGTTTTTAGGGCACAAGCCCCCAGGCTCTCCACCGAGCATTCCACTGGATGGGAAGATGGTGTGGCTCATGAAAGCTTCACGTCAAAGCTTCCCTCTGCATGTATCTCCAGGGCCCTTTGGAGTGTTTGAGTACCATCATGGTATGGGTACAACCTATGAGGTGGACTCCCTGAGTCTCAAATGGGGAGCAGGAGACAAGAGGACCCCTCTACCCTCAGTTTCAATCTCACCTGTCTTACACATGTCTCTCCATCCTTGTCCAGAGGGGATCACTGGAACAACATTGGCCTGCTTTTCTCTCTTGAATCTCTTTCCTTTCCCAGCCCAGGAAAAGAAAAGATTTCTTTGAAATTTGCCCTTCACTACTTTTTTTTTTCTTTTCCTGTCATGTCTTTGCATTCATAGGAAGATATGGTATCTTTTCTGCCCCAAAGCACACTAATCTTATTCACATGTTAGAAGCCAAATAGTACTGTATTCTTTGTTTTTGTAAGATGAAATTATGCCTACCTGCCCTTCATCAATTAGGGCAAATATCATGTACTAAATTATTTTCAAATATTGCCCTATTTATAAGATAATCATAATAATTGCAAGTAATTTCTTGTCATTTTTCTTAGTGCACTAAGCAGGGTCCCTAGGACAATGTTGAATAATAGGACTGATAGAAGACTTGCCTTATTCTGACTTTCATGGTGTTACTTTTAATATTTTGCCATCAGGCTATGATGTTTTCTGGCAGATATGCTTAAGTTGAGCAAATTCCCTTTTATTTTTAGTTTACTGAGAATTTTTTTTCAAATTAGGAATAAGCATTGTAGGTTATTTTTTTAATTCCTGTATAATTAGCATAGAGAGTTATATTAGTGTCAAGTGTACAATATAATGACTCCACAGTTCTATACTTACTCAGTGCTCATCATGATACATGTGCTCTTAGATGCACTTTACCTATTTCACTCATCCGCCTACCACTGCCCCCTGTAAACACCTGTTTGTTATCTATAGTTAAGAGTCTCTTTTCTTTGATCGTTTGTTTTGTTTCTTAAATTCCACATACATGTGAAATAATCTCTCTTACCCTGACCCTTATTTCACTTAGCATTATACTCTCGAGCTCAATCCATGTTGTTGCAAATGGCAAAGTTTCATTCCTTTTGTGGCTGAGTAATTCCATCATATATACACATCTTCTTTATCCATTCATTTATCAATGGCCACCTGGGCTGTGTATGTGGTTTGGCTATTGTAAATAATGCTGCAATAAACATAAGGGTGCACGTATCCCTTTGAATTAGTTGGTTTTTTTTTTTTGTATTTTTAGGGTAAGCACCCATAAGCACTGTATTGTAGTTAGTGCTTTTGTAAGTGGCTTCTATTGATAGCTCAGAAATCTATATAATTAAATTATATTTCTAGATATTCTAATTGTTCTGGTTGAATTTCTCTGGTGGCAAACAATTAAAAATAATCCTTGAATAACAATTTAAAAATGGTGCCTTGGAAATATAGTGGAGGTATTTTGCAGAAGCAAGGTAAAAGCGATTACAGCTCAAGACAGGCAGGAATCAGGGCTGCTCCAAAAAACGGAGTAACACAAACCAGTGGACCATTTTTCTACTATGGCGCCATTGTATAATTGACCCTGCCTGCTTTTGTTGCTTTATGACACTTTTCAAAAACCAGATTTTAAGCAGAGAGGATCTGATTGCTCAGACTCAGGGCACATGTTCACTACATTTTTGAGCAGGAATAGTGTGTGCAATTTTGGAACGGGGACAGGATAACTCCTTAAAGAAAGTGACACCATTACCAAAGAAGGTCAGTGGTTCCTGATGAGAAAGAGATGTGTTAGGAAAAATACTAGTTACCATGATACATGCTGGATTGGATTCCCGGTTTTAGAAATAATCTACATTGTGTATATGTATTTGCATCTCTGAGGTTGAATGAGTTTTAGTTTTTTGTGCTGTTTGAAGTTTTCTTTTTTTATATGTGAAAAAGTTTAATTAATAGGAAAAATTTTTTCTCGATTGAGAGAATTTGCCTGAGTCTGATACATTATTATCATTGGTTAATTTATAATATATTTCATGAATAATGGTACTTTTAGGCTTTCTTGCCTCTTGAGCAAGTTTTGACTAATTATACTTTCATAGAAAATTGTTCATGTGGATTGTCAAATATATGTTGTCATAAATTTGCGTTTAATATTTATTCATACTTAAAAAATGCTTTCTTGTTGTGGTTCAGGTATTTTACCTATTCTTAATCCCACTTACTACTTTCTTCTCTTTCTTTCTAAACAGATCTGTCATAAGCTTTTAAATTTATTGGACTTCAAAAAAAACCCTCTGCTTTTGCTTTTGTCATGTGTTTTGTAATTAAATGAGTTCGTTTATCTCTTGTGTTATCTTCATTGATCCCCGTCCTACTTTCTTACAAGGTTATTCTGTTGCTCACTTTCCAGCTTCTTTAGTTGAATGCCCATTTACTCATTTTTAACACATTACTTAAAAAATCCATTTTATGGTCATAATTATTTCTGTGAATAGTTCTTTGGCTGCTTTTCATAGGATTTTTCTGAGGAACTTCGACGAAAATCATGTCAAGAACTAAGTTTTTTGTTGTTTGTTTTTATTGTTTATGATTTGCTGGGCTGTGCTATTTTGCTTACCCTGTCCCAGCCCATTAACTCAAGACTTCTATAAAATGAACTATACACACACACCCATGCTCATGCACACACACACACACACACACACACACACACAGATTTGAATTGATGGCAGTTTGGGCCGTGAGGTAATGGGGGTGATAGCCTTTGGTGGTGCCTGGTATATCAGGTGCAGAAGAGACACTGCACATGCGGGAAGAATTTGATGGTGCTGGGACGAAGCAGGTGTGTGAAGCAAGTATGAGGGCTGGGAGGGTTGTATATCAGCCAGGGCTCTCCCCAGAAACAGAACCAATATGATGTGTACAACAAACAACCATTTGTACAAATGAACATCATTTGTCTCAAGGAATTTACTTACAGGGCTGTAGGGGGCTGGTAAATCTGAAATCTGCAGGGCATATTGGTAGGCTAGAGACCTAGGGAAGAGTTAACATTGTAGCTCAAGTCCAAGATTCATCTGGAGGCAGAATTCCTTCTTCTTCAGGGAACCTCAGAGTTTTTTCCCTTAAGACCTTCAGTTGGTTGAATGAGACCCACCCACACTATGGAGGATAATCTGCTTTACTCAAAGTCAGGTTTAGATGATAATCTCATTAGGGGCTCCTGGGTGGCTCAGTGGGTTAAGTGTCCCAGTTCGGCTCAGGTCATGATCTCACAGTTCATGAGTTTGAACCCTGTGTCGGACTCTGTGCTGATAGCTCCGGAGCCTGGACCCTGCTTCAGATTCTGTGTCTCCCTCTCTCTCTGTCCCTTCCCCGCTTGTACTCTGTCTCTCAAAAATAAATAAACATTAAACAAAATAAATGATAATCTCATTAAAAAAAATACCTTCATAGGGGCATCTGGGTGGCTCAGTTGGTTAACCATCTGACTCTTGATTTTGGCTCAGGTCATGTAGGTTCGAGCCCACTGTTGGGCTCTGTACTGGCAGCATGGAGCCTGCTTGGAATTCTCTCTCTCCCCTCCCCCACTCTCTGCCTCTCTCTTTCTCAAAAACAAATAAATAAACTTTAAAAAATACCTTCAATAGAAATATCTAGATTAGGGTCTGGCCGACCACTGAGTACCATGGCCTAGTCAAGTTGTCATAAAATTAACCATCACAAATCCACCCTTTGTCAACTTGGCACTCATACACATCTCCTTAAACCCATACTTAATCTCTAAGTAAAGACAATAACAAGGCTCTACTTCCTGTTAACATGATACAATTATTCCTCATTCCACTGAAAATGTACTAACCCTTTCCCCAGAAGAGGATGCAAAATTCTTGGTGATGTTTACTCTTCTCCTCAATGTCCTATGGGATGCAGATGTATCTGTGAGCAGCATCACCCACTTAGTCTTCCACCTTCCCCAAATCTTATAGATACTGGAAGGGATGCTAGCTGTAAGCTGCATTTTTCTTAGAAATAAAGGACAATATTCCCAGAAGCTGACTTCTGAGCTTTATAGACTTAGCCTATTTCACAGTTTTGCCAAGGACCAATCTTGCTTTGACCATTTTTAATACCTATATCCAACTTCAAAATAAATGGGCAAATTAGGAGCATTCCAAGCCTCTCCAGGACTATTTGAATTCCTTTATAATAATTCTTTTTACTTACGGGGCACCTGGGTGGCTCAGACAGTTAAGCATTGACTCTTGATATCAGTTCAGGTCATGATCTCACAGTTCATGAGTTTGAGCCCCGTATTGGGCTCTGCACTGACAATGTGGCGTCTGCTTGGGATTCTCTCTTTCTCTATCTCTCTACCTTTCCCTCACTTGCTCTCTCTCTTTCTCAAAATAAAAACATGAACATTAAAAAATTAAAAAAATCTATTTACAGCTAACTAATATCAGTCATAAAATCTTAGATTTAGAAGGGCTTTCATAGGCCACCTAGTCTGTTGTTTTATAAATCCTGGTCTATCCCAAGTATTTCACCAAGAAGATTTTAGATGAAGGGGCTTTGCTGTCCTAAGAATATTTGAGAAGCTCTTTGTCTAATCCAACCCCTCTGGCTCCTGGATGCTCCATTCTTCCTTCCATCAGGTGTCAGTGCCTTGGGGAGAAGCTCACATGGTCCCCGGGGCTGCCCATTTCATCTTCGTATGACTCTTAAAATCACTTAAAATTGATTTTACATCATATCCACAGCCCTATATCTTAACCAATTATAGGAATTGGTTCTTTTCTGGTTACTCAAATAAAGCAGAACCTTAGCATTCACAGATTTAACATCAGCAATTTCACCATGGTCCTCAAAGATTCATGAAATGACCTAACTCATAATTTTGTTAGGACATTAACTTGAGTAATGTTTTCTGCTAGGCTGCTCTGTAGAATTGAGTCACTTAGCTGGCAAGTGGACCCATCCAGAAAGTCAGCACTCACTTTTGATTTTTTTTTCTCCTTTTTTATGTTCACAGTAACTCTCACGAAAGGAGTAAATAGTCTTATAAGTGACTTTGGTCCTATATTTATTATTTATAAAGGATTGAAAGCAGTCAGATTTTTAAGCTATTTAATTTTATGGGAAAATATATGCTCTAGTGGTATTTATGTACTTGAATATTTGAAGGCCTTGAGAAATATTCCTAGCAGATGCCAATATTCTACCAGATAATCAGTTTCCAAGGGCATTTTTTTCAAAGAACTCTGAGCACTGCTTTAGCATTTCTTTACTACTAGGAAGAAGGTGAAAAGAGAGATATATATTGAATCCCATAAAGATTTTGACATGTCAAAAATTAAATAGCGTTTTGAAAGAAAACTAAAGGAATAACACTGGGATTAGCATAGTAGGGAGCAAGCCCATAGTGTGCTATGACCAATGTGTCCCTCAATTCTGTTGATGGAAACCCTCAAGATAAATATTTGTGCAAAAATTTACATGATGAGACTTTTTTTTTTTTTTAATTTTTTTTTCAACGTTTATTTATTTTTGGGACAGAGAGAGACAGAGCATGAGCGGGGGAGGGGCAGAGAGAGAGGGAGACACAGAATCAGAAACAGGCTCCAGGCTCTGAGCCATCAGCCCAGAGCCCGACGCGGGGCTCGAACTCACGGACCGCGAGATCGTGACCTGGCTGAAGTCGGACGCTTAACTGACTGCGCCACCCAGGCGCCCCTACATGATGAGACTTTAAATTTAGTAATTCTTCTTTCCAAAATCAATCTATATATTATTTTATTTATTCTCCCTTTTAGAATTGATTTGAACTGGCTTATAAAGCTATTTAATTATTTGATAATACAGCATGAGTAAAAAGGTAGCAACAAGATGGGTGACTTTATAGAAGTAGATTTATCAGCAAAAAAGGAAAAATGCATTCAAAGACACTAGCAAAGGATATCACATCAGCAAACTATGGCCTATGGGCTGAATCTGGCCCTGTTTATGTACAGCGTGCAAGATAAGAAAGGTTTTTATAGGGGCGTCTTTTATAGGGGCACTCAACAGTTGGTTGAGTGTCTGACTCTTGATTTCAGTTCAGGTCATGATCCCAGGGTCATGGAATCGAGCCCTGTGTTGGGCTCTGCACTGAGCATGGAACCTGCTTAAGATTTTTCTTCTCTCTCTTTCTGTCTTTCTCTCTCTCTCTTTCTCTATCCCCCTCTGCCCCTCTTCCTGGCTGTCTCTCTCTGTCTCTCAAAAAAGGTTTTTATAATTTATAATGGTTTTAAATGAAAAAGAAACCCAAACAAACAAAAGAAGAACATTTTGTGACATTTGTGTAAATTATATGAAAGTCAAATTTCAGCATCCATAAACAAAGTTTTATTGGAACACAGCCATGTTCAATCATTTACATATTGTCTACAGCTGCTTTCTTGCTCAAATGCCAGAGTTGAGTATGTGAGACAGAGACTGAATGGCATGCAGAACCTGAAATATTTATTGTTTGGTTCTTTATAAATAAAGGTTGCTTACCCCTGATGTAGATTATTTAGAAATACCTCCTGCATGCAGAAGGTTAAAAGGTTGGCTTGGATGACCGTTTGATCCCTGCCTGTCTCTGTAATAGCTTAACTGTTCTCTGAGTGATTGTGATGGGGTGGCAGCAACATGGTAGTCAGGGCTTAGGTGTTTTGACTCAGAGACAGGGACAGAAAGGTGGTGAGGTGGGAACCATAGGTAGTTGGTTCTGATGCTTCATGAGTGTCTACTGAGGCCCAGCAATGAGATGAGCTCAGGGGACTTTAGCTGGAGTGCAATGGAAGGCTTGAGACATGAACAAGGAGAACAAAGAACAGAATAAAGAAACACGAATGGGAGAGAAGAAATGTGAGATGAGGAAGGAAAGTGGTGAATATGGAAGAGAGTCATTGAGTCTGGCTAAGTTTGCTAACTCATCTCTGCATTATTGGTGAATGGGGTTGAGTAGGAAGAGGAAAATACACAATGTTTAAAAAAAGATGACTCTATTTCAGTCACATTGGTTTAGACTGACCTGTTCAAATGATTGATATCGTGCAGTCAGATGAGTTGACTGCAATTCTTGAGGTGACACTAGAGTATTGAAAATGTTTCATGGTATTGAGATTAGAGACCCTGAATGGCCCAGACCTTGGCCAGCTAGTAATTGTTACTCAATGCCCCCCTCCCTGCCCCATCTGATCCACCCCAACTGCCATCCTTCTGCCCTAGGAGTTATATTGCCCAGGAACAGCAACCAAATGAGAGTAAGGTTCTAAGCCAGTGCCCCAAACTTCTGATGGTAAAAGGTGGGTTACAGGACAAAATTTAAGGCCTACATGGGCACCACCTGATTGCCCCAAGCCTGAATGGAGACTTTGGGATCTTACTACCTTCAGCGTCCCATGGTAGAGAAGGCCATCACACAACCAACAGACAGGCACACATGCAGAGCATACCACCCAAAAGTTAAACGCAGGTTCCAAGTTTACTAACACAAAACCTCACTGGAAAAAGAAGTTCAAAGAAGAGAATGGAAGATATAGGCTCTTGGCCTGCCCCACTGAGTCAGAGTTCACAGTGGCCATTAATGCCAATGATACCAGCCACTAGTGAAGGGGTTATATCAATGACTTGGATTCTTGATCAGTTAAATTAGCAGCTCTTCCTTGTTTGTGTATTTGTAGATTGGGAAGAGGGCAAGGTAAAGCTGGGAAAAAGTAGTAGAAAGTTCTTCTTAACAACTACTCCTCAGTATTTTATTTCATTTTTTATAAGTTTATTTATTTGTTTTGAGAGAGAGAGAGAGAGAGAGAGAGAGAGAGAGAGTTGGGGGTGGGGTGGGGAGGAACAGATTGAGAGAGAGAGAGAAACAATCCCACGCAGGCTCCATCAGTGTGGAGTCCAACACAGGGTTCTATCCCACAATGGTGAGATCATGACCTGAGCTAAAATCAAGAGTCAGACACTTAACTAACTGAGCCACCCAGGTACCCCACCTCAGTTCTTTAATCTGTAAAATAAAGATGAATAAGTGATTTTTAAGGCACCTACTTGTTTTCAAATTCTATATTCATAACTTTCACAAATGAAGAAACTGCTTCAACATTCTTACTATTCCACTAAAGAATCTTTTCCAAAAAATAGAGCTGATTAAAAGCTTGAAACAGACAAATATGACCCCAAATTATCTCATAAATCTTACTCTAATGAGTTCTGAAATAGCATACTTCACACAGACTTAGTGATGCTGACATGTTGAAATATTTGCAATTCAAAATATCAAGATATTGATTTAAATACATTTTATGGTTCCAGTCCAAGATAGTGACATTAGAGCCTCTTTAACTCCCCTGCTCCCATGGACACACTGAGTTTACAGCTACACACAGAGCGATTTCCTCTGCAAGAAATTCAGAAACTACACATTGACTCATACACATCAGGCAAATGAAAAAATATTCACATAAAAAGGTAGGAAAGACTGAGACACACTTTCACCATGAAATGCATCCCAGGCAGAGTGCCATACAATCATGAGGGAACTCTCATTCCCAGCTTCCCCCTTAGGAGCAAAGATTTGGACTGCACATCTAGCATCCTAACTTCGAAGACTCCCACCTAAGGGGTGGGACCCCCAAACACCAAGCTCTGAAAGCCAACAGAGCTTGCATTCACAAGATCCACAAAACTATAGCAAACAAACAAACAAAACCAGTTTTCAACTGGCTCATGAGATCTTGGTATGGCAATGCCTCAGGCCTCAATGTAGGGGGTGGAGGCAGAAACCACCAATCTCCCAGCTTTTTCTTGAAAGATAACTAGTTATAAATTTTGACAGGTACTACCTATATCAAGCTTCTAATTTAGCACACATCTAGGGGTTGACTGTAATCTTCTCCAGGGAAAGGGAAAGCCAACAGACACCACCTCAGCTTTCTTCCTCTAGCCCACTGCAAATTGCCAGTATCTCTCTGGAAGGGGCTTGTATGCACATATGGCACCTCAACTTTTGTAGCTGCCACTGAAGGGATGGGCCCTTCGATTGCCTGGCTCTGAGAGCAAATGGAGCTTGTGTTTCCAAGTCCCACAGCATTTTAGCAAACTAAGAATGAGTACTAAACAGACACAGGAACACCCCAATATAGTTATACACCTGGGCCCAGTATGGAAGAAGAAGGCAACAATGTGCATCTCTAGTTTCTCCTTGGAAAAATCCTAACTACATTCTCTCCCAGAGTCTGCCTGAAGGTTTTCTTCTAGTCATCCTGCACATAGGTTCTGACTGTGTTCCTCTCCTTTGGGACACTGACAGGTCTTGGCACATCCTTAACAATGGGGGACCACTAAGAACAAACAAGGCATTATAGACAATCACAAAGGTTTCAGAGTCAACCAAGAGCTTGGTCAGGTTGATGGGTCATGCGTATCCCCTACATGAAACTACCACTCAGTCAAGACTAGCAGAGGTGGTTGTTTTTATCTAGTGCACAGAAATCAATGGAGAGAGGCAAGGAAAATGAAGAAACAGAGGAATGTGTTTCAAACAAAAGAACAAGATAGAACTGCAGAAACAGATCTCAATGAAGCAGATATAAATGATATATCTAATAAAGAGTTCAAAATAATGATCATAAAGACGTTCACCAAGGTCAGGAGAACAATGCATGAACAAAGTGGGAATTTCAACAAAAAATTATCAGAAAGTACCAAACAAACCACAGAGCTGAAAAATACAATAACTGTACTGAAAAATTCAACAGAAGGGATTAACAGCAGACTAGATCAAGGGGAGAAAAAGATCAGTTTATAGCGAGAAGGACCTACATTAAGAAAAATGAAAGATATCGAATAGACAACCTAAATTTACACCCTAAGGAACTAGAAAAGCAAGAACAAATGAAGCCCAAAGTTAGCAAAGAAGTGAAATAACAAAGCTCAGAGCAGAAATGAATGAAATAGAGACCAAAGAGACAATAGAAAAGATGAATGAAACTAAGAACTGGGTTTTGAAATTATAAATAAAATAGACAAAACTTTCGCTATACTTAATAAGAAAAAAGAGAGAGGACTCAAACAAGTGATCTCTATCAAAATTCCAATGACATTTTTCACAGAAATAGAAAAGATAATCCTAATATTTGTATGGAACCAAAAAAGACCTTGAATGTCCAAAGCAATCTTGAGAGAAAACAAAACAAAGCTGGAGGCATTAAAATTCATGATTTCACAATATATTATAAAACTATAGTAATCAATCAGTGGCATTTGCATAAAAAGATACACATAGGTCAACAGAATGAAATAGAGAGCCCAGAAGAAAACCCATGCCTATAGGGTTTGATTTGTGACAAAGGAGCCAAGAATACAAAATGGGAATAGTCTCTTTTATAAATGATGCTGGGGAAGCCAGAAGCTACATACATATGCAAGAGAATGAACCTGGACCACTATCATATACCATACACTAAAACTAACTCAGAAGGGATTAACACATTGGATGTAAGGCCTGAAACTGTAAAACTCTTAGAAGGAAAACAAAGATGATAAGCTCCTTGACATCCATCTCAGCAGTGATTTTTTGGTGATGATTTTTTTGGATTTGATACCAAAAGCAAAGCAACAAAAGCCAAAATGAACAAGTAGCATTGCATGAAACTAAAATACTCATGCACAATGAATAAAACTACTAACAAAATGAAAAGTGGGATAAACCCACTTTTGGTTGGATATCCCAACCCATCAAGTGGGATAAAATATTTATAAATCATGTATCTGACAAAGGATTAATACCCAGAATATATAAAAAACTCATATAATTCAATGACAAAACAAAACAACACAAACCCAGATGATCTGATGAAAATGATAGGTAGGGGCACCTGGGTGGCTCAGTCAGTTAAGTGTCCTACTCTTGATTTTGGCTCAGGTCATGATCTTATGGTTTGTGGGTTTGAGCCCCATGTGGCTCTGTGCTGACAATGCAGAGCCTGCTTGGGATTCTTTCTCTGCCTCCCTCTCTCTGTGCCTCTCCCCTGTTCATGCTCTCTCTCTCTCAAAATAAATAAAACATTAAAAAATAATGAAACAAAATAAAATAAAATAATGGGTAGAGAATCTGAGCCATACAGATGGCCAAGAAGTATATGAAAAGGTGTTCAGCATCACAAATCATCAGGGAAATGAAAATCAAAACCACAATGCAACATCACCTCACAAATGTCAGAAAGGCTGTCATCAAAAAGATAAGCAATAATAAGTGTTAGCAAGGATGTAGAGAAAAGGGAACACTTGTGCACTGTTGGTGGGAATGCAAATTGGTGCAGCCATGTGGAAAACAGTAGGGAGGTTCCTCAGATGATTAAAAGGAGAACTACCATATGGTTCAGCAATCTCACTTCTGGGCATATATTGAAAAGAAATGAAAACAGAATATTGAAGAGATATCTGCCTTTCCATGTTCACTGCACCATTATTCACAACCAAGATATGGTAGCAATCTAAGTATCTGTCAGTGTATGTGTAGTTAAAGAAGGTGTTTTACACACACACACACACACACACACACACACACACACACACATGCTTGAATATTTTTCAGCCATGGGAAAGAAGAAAATCCTTCTATGTGTGACAACATGCATGCATCTTAAGGGCATTATGCTAACTGAAACCAGCCAGACAGAGAAAGGCAAAATAACACATGGTATTACTAATATGTGGGCTCTAAATATATATATATATATATATATATATATATATATATATATATATATACTTCAGGGGTGCCTGGGTGGCTCAGTTGGTTGACTGTCAGACTTTTGTTTTCAGTTCAGGTCATGATGTCAGGGTCGTGGGATTGAGCCCCAAGCATAGCATGGAGCCTGCTTAATATTTCTCTCTCCCTCTGCTTCTTTTCCCCATTTGTGAGCACTCTGTCTCTAAAATAAAATAAAATAAAATAAAATAAAATAAAATAAAACAAAATAAAACAAAATAAAATAAAACAAAATAAATAAAACAAATAACATAACATGACTATATACTCATCACATCAAACTCATAGAAACAAACTCATCAAACTCATAGAAACAAAGAATAGAAACTCATCAAACTCATAGAAACAAAGAATAGAAAAGTGGTTGCCCAGGGTTGGGGTTGAGTAAACAGGGTGAGGTTGGTAAAAGTGTACAAACTTTCAGCTATAAGAAGAATAAAGTCTTAGGATCTAATGTATAGCGTAATTACTATAGTTGATAACACTATGTTGTATAATTGAAATTTGCTAAAAGAATTGAAATGTTCTCACCAAAGAAGTAAATAAGTAAATAAAAACACATAAGGTGATGGATGTAACAATTACCTAGATGGGATTAACTAGATCCTTTCACTATATATATATATATATATATATATATACACACACACATATATATACTATATATATATATACATCATATATATACATCATCATGATGTACACCTTAAATATATTACCTCTTATCAGTTATACCTCAATAAAGCTGAAAATTCAGAAAAATTTCATAAAATTTTTCTCAGGTTCTTGCTTGGAGGAACAAAAAAGTAACAATAGGGGCACCTGGGTGGTTCAGTTAAATGTCCAACTCTTTTTTTTTTAACGTTTATTTATTTTTGAGAGAGAGAGAGACAGAACACTAGAAGGGAAGGTCAGAGAGAGAGGGAGACACAGAATCAGAAGGAGGCTTCAGGTTCTGAGCTGTCAACACAGAACCCAATGCAGGGCTCTAACTCACGAGCCATGAGATCGTGACCTGAGCTGAAGTCAGATGCTCAACTGGCTGAGCCACCCAGGTGCCCCTTAAATGTCCAACTCTTTATTTTGGCTCACGTGGTCATCCCAGGGTCATGAGATCAAGCCCTGTATCAGGCTCTGCACTGATAGCATGGAGCCTGCTTGGGATTCTCTCTGCCCCTCTCCTGCTTGCGCACACACTTCTCTCTCTCAAATAAATAAATAAAACATTTTTTTAAAGTAACAGTAAATGCAACTATCACTTTTCCTCTAAGCTTTGTAAATGATCATATAAGTTAAGATTATATTTGGCTGCATAAAAAATAATAACAGAAGTTTAAATGAGCTAAGACGTGTATTTCTCTCACATACAAAAGAAATCCTGCTGGAGGTAGTTTACATTCAGGCTGGTACTGTGGATCCAAAGTCAGGGATGATTAGTCAACAGTCACTTTAGTGCTGTTACATCACGCTCAGCACATCATTCCCAACCTCAAGCCACCTCATTGTTCAAAAGGGCTGCTGGGGCACTGGTCACCATGCCTGCAGGTTGGGACAAAAGGGACTCTTCCTAGGGAAGAAGCTCTCTTTAAGTAGCCTTCCGGGAAAACACGCACATCACTTACACTAATATCTCATTATCAGAACTTAATGAAATAGCTTCCTCTTGGTGCAAGGGGACTGAGATAAATATATTTCCCATAGGAGTACACTGATGTCTGGATAGAAACTGTAGACCTACTTGAAGACAAGCGAATGGATGTTGGGTGGGAAATAGCAGCCTCTGCTACAATGATGAAGAAACATAGTTGCTTTGATAAGCCATTTGTGGACCAGACACTGAAGACACTTGGGATGGATTTTCCTCGTTTGGTAGATGTTTCAGAAGCATGGACTCCTCCAGCATCCCAGGTGAACTCTCTTCAGAGCTCGTTCATTAGAAACAACATGGGGTTGGGATCAATCTCCATTCGGCCTCAGTTATTACAAGTAATAGGTCTTGGGAAAGTCACATGACCTCCAAGTATATTTCCTTACTTGCAAATTGGGAACCTTAGGACTTCCCGGGTGGCTTATTTGGTTGAGCATCCGGCTTTTGGTTTCAGCTCAGGTCGTGATCTCACAGTTTGTGAGTTCAAGCCCCTCACTGGGCTCCATGCTGATAGTGCAGAGCCTGCTTGGGATTCTCTCTTTCACACTCTCTCTCTGTCCCTCTCCTTCTCTCTCTTTCAAAATAAATAAATAAAAGCTTTTACAAAGTTGAGAATTTTATATAATATCAGCCCTACCTCCCCAGGGTTGATATAGGCTCAAGGATGCAATAAGTAAACATTTATTAAGGGTTCACTATATTCCAGTCTGTGGGCTAAATGTTTTATGTACAGTATTTAATTTCATTGAGAGGCTGGATTCACATTCAAGATTCTACTAAATATTTATGAAGTGTGTATTATGTGCAAGATATTTGGATTCAGTAGTAAATGAGACAGTGTCCTTGCCCTCCTGTAATCATATTCTGCCAGAGAGTCAGACATTAAGCAGCACATTTACAGAATTAATTGCTTCATGAGAAATACTCTATGTGCTCTGAAGGCAAAGTACAGGGTCCTGTGAGGACTGCAGAAGGGGATGTGACTTGCTTTGGGGGGTCAGGGAAGGCTTCCTGGGAAGGAGACCGGGGCTGATCCTTGAGGAGGAATAGGAATTCAACAAATTGGTGAAAGGTTTCCACAGATGAGATATCACATAAGAAAAAAAGTCTCAAACGTTTAGGAATAAAAATTCTAGTTATTCATTCTGAGGATGGACTGTACAGATCGGACTTTGAAAGAAGAGGCAGAAATGTTCTTCAATTGCCCATTTCTTCTGTCTCCCCAAGTGTGCACATTCACACGTCTTTCTTCACATAAGGAAGAAAAGTGAGCTCAGATTTGTATAGGCTTTAGTTTAATTATACAGTTGACTCTTGAACTTCCTGGGTCCACTTACACGCAGAATTTTTTTTTCCTAAAAAATGAGCTACCGTTTCCATTTGGTCCAGGACTTGAGAGCGGCTCCAGGGTGGTTAAAAAGCTGCCTACTGGCTTCAGGGAGAGACTCAGGCACAATCCCCAACACCAGGGGTCTGCTGGGCTACTGAAGCTCAGAGGTGAGCCTCTGAACAGACACCTGCGCAGCCCAGCCTGGGGTGGGGCTGACCAGCCTGCACAGGTGCAGCAGGTGGTCGCCCGACTTCCTGTTGAGTTTCACCTGCTTATCCAGGAAGTCCAGGAAGTGGCTCTCCAGGAAGTCCCAGAGATGGACGTCTTTGTGGGCAGAACCCCAGGCATGCAGATCCAAAAGAGCCTGGTTCGGGCTCTTCTCCAGGACCATAAGGGCTTCCATGGCCTCCGGGGTTTTACCCACACATCTTGAGGAGGCTTCTGCACCTGGGGGAGAAGACGAGGTCTCCCACCGGTTTTTATCTTCAGGAGACGCAGGGCGCACTCGCGCTTCTCCTTAATCACCCGGGGAAGAAGTGGCCCACGGCCTGCAGAGCCACATGTCCTTGTGGGAAATAGAAGCCCAGAGAGGCAGGCTTGCCAGCCGGTTGATGGCAGCCTCCACCTTGGTGGAATAACTCTGATGAATCTGAGAGCGCATGAGCAACAAGGAGCAAAGTTCAAAAAACGGTGTGGGCTGGTCCTGAAAGGCAGAGGGTGGCTGAGATGGTGGTTCTGAAGGTAATTACTGGAAAAGAGGTTGGAGACTGGAAGAAGGGGCGCTCCTGGGTCTGTTCCAGCCAAACACTGGTGAAGCAAGACACAGATTGGGGGGTTAGGCGCATTGCCTACATGCAGTTTTTACAGCAAAGTACTCTAAGTATATTTTCTCTTCCATACGATTTTCCTAATAACACTTTTTTTCTAGTATAATACATTGTGAGAATGTGGCATTTAATACATTTAACATAGAAAATATGTGTTAATCCACTGTTTGTGTTACTGGTAAGGCTTCTGGTCAATGGTAAGCTATTAGTAGTGAAGTTTTGGGGACTCGAAAGGTAGATGCAATTTTCAATTGTGTGGGGGTTGGCTCCCCAAAGCCCTGCATTGTTCAAGGATCAACTGTAATTACTCTTGACAAACTGAATTTCTTCCATCCCAGCCAATCGCATCCTGCCCAAACCCCCCTGAAGCTGGACTAACAGAATATCTAAGAAATGACACCTTGTACCTTTTCCTCACACAGTTGGAGGGCTGTGATGCTTCTTGCTGTCACTTTGTAAATTCGGGTGATACCCAGGACCAGGGTTCTCTGCAATTGTCTCTCTAACTCATGAGGCTGGGGCCAAGGAAACGCCTTTGTCAGGAAAGATGCTGAAGCTGCCAGTTGGTAATTTTCATTATCAGCAAACCTCCATGGTCCGCTTGCACAAAATCATGGTCTCATCCAAGAAAAGACAGTAAAAAAGAATTGAAATTAAGTCGGAAGCCAACCAAAATACCAACATTCTTCATTGGCTGATGGGGTTTTTTTGGCAGATATGAGAGAAAATAACTTACCTTGAACTTCTTCTGAGGGTTAAAACCTTCTCCAGGTCATGTGCAGGCTCTGCAAGTGACCTTCAAGATCTTTAAGACAGTAGTAAATTATTTCAAGTGGCTTTTCCATGGTCTTCAATCTTTAACAACAACAACAACAACAAAAATGGTATATTTTGTGGTAGATTTTAATTTTTCAGAGGTAAAGGTGTCTTCTTTGATGCTCCCTTTTAGCTCTTTAACATACATATCTGTATTTGTGACCCATGGGGAATGACCAAAGACAGTGCTTTAACTCAAGAAGTTGAATTTTGGTCTTTGTTTTCTTCGAAGTCCTTGGCTCGCTTTGTTTATTTTCAAGAACATGCCTGTCAAACATCCAAGTCAGCACAACCATAGTTTGCCTGCTGCTGTAAGTTTTTCATTCAAGTAAAAACAGTGTTCAGGGTGAACAGTGGGTAGATGTGCTCACAAGGTGAGCAGTTACCCTAGTGCTTTCATGTGAGGCAGCTATGAAACCCCAGTGCACAGCAGAAGTCCTTGATGTACAGCCCCCATTTTGTTACACAGCATGAAAAGCAAACAGTGTTTTAGTATTACTATGGAAGTGGTAGGATTGTGGGCATCACCAGGGGTCCAGGGACCACACTTTGAGAACTGCCATTCTAAGATGTAAAATGCTTCAGACTTTTTTAGTTCAGTCTCATTCCTCTCTTGTAGGATAAAGAGAGGCTTTTGGGATTTGGTTACATATATTTATCAAATACAAAATTCCTAGGAGTTCTAGGTCCTTTGCCTTTCCATAAAAATTTGAGAATCAGCTTGTTGATATCTATGGTAAATCCTTCTGGGATTTTGAATGAGTGTGTGTAATATCTGTAGTCCAATGTGGGGAGAAAGTGAGTCTTCCAATTATTTACATGATGTATGTTTCCATTTATTTACGCCTTCCTTGTTTCCTAAGTTGGAAATGGTGATGGTGATGGTGGTGGTCCTCCTTCACCTCCTCCTCCCCCTCCTTCCTCTCTTGTCTCTCTTCTTTCCCTCCTCCTCCTCCTCTCTCTCTTCCTCACCAACTCCTCCTTTTCCTTCTTTTTGGTGCTATTGAAAATGGCACTTAATTTTTTCCGATTCTTATTGTTCATTTCTGGTAAATAAGAATATTGTTCACTTTTTGTATCGAATTGATCTTGCATCCTGTGACATTGCTGAATTCACTTGTTTAACTCAGGACTGACTCTGGGATCATTTTGGGCATGACTGGGGATGGATGTTCTACATAGCCAATTTTTGAATTCAAACATTTTTGTTTCTTCCTTTCCAATCTATGGTTTATTTATTTGTCTTGCTTTATTGCATTTCCAATATATTGATGGATAGAAGTGGTGAGAAAGGGTATTTTTGTCTTGTTGCTGATCTAAGGGTGAAACCATTCAGTCTTTACCATTAAGAATGGGGGCGCCTGGGTGGTGCAGTCGGTTAAGCATCCGACTTCAGCCAGGTCACTATCTCGCGGTCCGTGAGTTCGAGCCCCACGTCGGGCTCTGGGCTGATGGGTCAGAGCCTGGAGCCTGTTTCCGATTCTGTGTCTCCCTCTCTCTCTGCCCCTCCCCCGTTCATGCTCTGTCTCTCTCTGTCCCAAAAATAAATAAACGTTGAAAAAAAAAAAAAGAATGATGTTAGCTGTAGGGTTTCTTTCTTTCTCTCTTTTATTTTTTAACATTTATTTACTTTTTTAAGAAAATATATGTAATTTATTGTCAAATTGGTTTCCATACAACACCCAGTCCTCATCCCAAAAGATGCCCTCTTCAATACCCATCACCCACCCTCCCCTCCCCCCCACCCCTCATCATCCTTCAGTTTGTTCTCAGTTTTTAAGAGTCTCTTAGGCTTTGGCTCTCTCCCACTCTAACCTCTCTTTTTTTCTTTTTTCCTTCCCCTTCCCCATGGGTTGCTGTTAAGTTTCTCAGGATCCACATAAGAGTGAAAACATATGGTATCTGTCTTTCTCTGTGTGGCTTATTTCACTCAGCATAACACTCTCCAGTTCCATCCACGTTGCTACAAAGGGTCATATTTTATTCTTTCTCATTGCCACGTAATACTCCATTGTGTATATAAACCATAATTTCTTTATCCATTCATCAGTTGATGGGCATTTAGGCTCTTTCCATAATTTGGCTATTGTTGAAAGTGCTGCTATAAACATTGGGGTACAAGTGCCCCTGTGTATCAGTACTCCGGTATCCTTTGGGTAAATTCCTAGCAGTGCTACTGCTGGGTCATAGGGTAGGTCTTTTTTTAATTTTTTGAGGAACCTCCACGCTGTTTTCCAGAGTGGCTGCACCAGTTTGCATTCCCACCAACAATGCAAGAGGGTTCCTGTTTCTCCACATCCTCTCCAGCATCTGTAGTCTCCTGATTTGTTCATTTTGGCCACTCTGACTGGTGTGAGGTGATATCTGAGTGTGGTTTGGATTTGTATTTCCCTGATGAGGAGCGATGTTGAGCATCTATTCATGTGCCTGTTGGCCATCCATATGTCTTCTTTAGAGAAGTGTCTATTCATGTTTTCTGCCCATTTCTCCACTGGATTATTTGTTTTTCGGGTGTGGAGTTTGGTGAGCTCTTTATAGATTTTGGATACTAGCCCTTTGTCGGATATGTCATTTGTAAATATCTTTTCCCATTCCGTTGGTTGCCTTTTAGTTTTGTTGATTGTTTCCTTTGCTGTGCAGAAGATTTTGTCTTCATGAGGTCCCAATAGTTCATTTTTGCTTTTAATTCCCTTGCCTTTGGGGAGGTGTCAAGAAATTGCTATGGCTGAGGTTAGAGAGGTCTTTTCCTGTTTTCTCCTCTAGGGTTTTGATGGTTTCCTGTCTCACATTCAGGTCCTTTATCCATTTTGAGTTTGTTTTTGTGAATGGTGTAACAAAGTGGTCTAGTTTCATTTTTCTGCATGTCGCTGTCCAGTTCTCCCAGCACCATTTGTTAAAGAGACTGTCTTTTTTCCATTGGATATTCTTTCCTGCTTTGTCAAAGATGAGTTGGCCATACTTTTGTGGGTCCCACTTTGGAGTCTCCATTCTATTCCATTGGTCTATGTGTCTGTTTTTGTGCCAATACCATGCTGTGTTGATGATTACAGCTTTGTAGTAGAGGCTAAAGTCTGGGATTGTGATGCCTCCTGCTTTGGTCTTCTTCTTCAAAATTACTTTGGCTATTTGGGGCCTTTTGTGGTTCCATAGGAATTTTAGGATTGCTTGTTCTAGCTTCAAGAAGAATGCTGGTGCAATTTTGATTGGGATTGCATTGAATGTGTAGATAGCTTCGGGTAGTGTTGACATTTTGACAATATTTATTCTTCCAACCCATGAGCATGGAATGTTTTTCCATTTCTTTATATCTTCTTCAATTTCTTTCATAAGCTTTCTATAGTTTTCAGCAAACAGATCTTTTACATCTTTGGTTAGATTTATTCCTAGGTATTTTATGCTTCTTGGTGCAATTGTGAATGGGATCAGTTTCTTTATTTGTCTTTCTGTTGCTTCATTATTAGTGTATAAGAATGCAACTGATTTCTGTACATTGATTTTGTATCCTGCAACTTTGCTGAATTCATGTATCAGTTCTAGCAGACTTTTGGTGGAGTCTATCGGATTTTCCATGTATAATACCATGTTATCTGCAAAAAGTGAAAGCTTAACTTCATCTTTGCCAATTTTGATGCCTTTGACTTCCTTTTGTTGTCTGATTGCTGATGCTAGAACTTCCAACACTATGTTAAACAACAAGGGTGAGAGTGGACATTCCTGTCGTGTTCCTGATCTCAGGGTAAAAGCTCTCAGTTTTTCCCCATTGAGGATGATGTTAGCTGTGGGCTTTTCATAAATGGCTTTTATGATGTTTAAGTATGTTCCTTCTATCCTGACTTTCTCGAGGGTTTTTATTAAGAAAGGATGCTGAATTTTGTCAAATGCTTTTTCTGCATCGATTCACAGGATCATATGGTTCTTATCTTTGCTTTTATTAATGTGATGTATCACGTTGATTGATTTGCGAATGTTGAACCAGCCCTGCATCCCAGGAATGAATCCCACTTGATCATGGTGACTAATTCTTTTTATAAGCTGTTGAATTCGATTTGCCAGTATCTTATTGAGAATTTTTGCATCCATATTCATCAGGGATATTGGCCTGTAGTTCTCTTTTTTTACTGGGTCTCTGTCTGGTTTAGGAATCAAAGTAATGCTGGCTTCATAGAATGAGTCTGGAAGTTTTCCTTCCCTTTCTATTTATTGGAATAACTTGAGAAGGATAGGTATTATCTCTGCTTTAAACGTGTGGTAGAACTCCCCTGGGAAGCCATCTGGCCCTGGACTCTTATTTGTTGGGAGGTTTTTGATAACCGATTCAATTTCTTCGCTGGTTATGGGTCTGTTCAAGCTTTCTATTTCCTCCTGATTGAGTTTTGGAAGAGTGTGGGTGTTCAGGAATTTGTCCATTTCTTCCAGGTTGTCGAGATTGTTGGCATATAGGTTTTCATAGTATTCCCTGATAATTGCTTGTATTTCTGAGGGATTGGTTGTAATAATTCCATTTTCATTCATGATTTTATCTATTTGGGTCATCTCCCTTTTCTTTTTGAGAAGCCTGGCTAGAGGTTTATCAATTTTGTTTATTTTTTCAAAAAATCAACTCTTGGTTTCATTGATCTACTCTACAGTTTTTTTAGAGTCTATATTGTTTATTTCTTCTCTGACCTTTATTATTTCTCTTCTTCTGCTGGGTTTAAGGTGTCTTTGTTGTTCTGCTTCTATTTCCTTTAGGTGTGCTATTAGATATTGTATTTGGGATTTTTCTTGTTTGTTGAGATAGGCCTGGATTGCAATGTATTTTCCTCTCAGGACTGCCTTTGCTGCATCCCAAAGCGTTTGGATGGTTGTATTTTCATTTTCGTTTGTTTCCATATATTTTTAATTTTCTTCTCTAATTGCCTGGTTGACCCATTCATTCTTTAGTAGGGTGTTCTTTAACCTCCATGCTTTTGGAGGTTTTCCAGGCTTTTTCCTGTGGTTGATTTCAAGCTTCATAGCATTGTGGTCTGAAAGTATGCATGGTATGATCTCAATTCTTGTATACTTATGAAGGGCTGTTTTGTGACCCAGTATGTGATCTATCTTGGAGAATGTTCCATGTGTACTCGAGAAGAAAGTATATTCTGTTGCTTTGGGATGCAGAGTTCTAAATATATCTGTCAAGTCCATCTGATCCAATGTATTATTCAGGGGCCTTGTTTCTTTATTGACCATGTGTCTAGATGATCTATCCATTGTTGTAAGTGGGGTGTTAAAGTCCCCTGCAATTACCACATTCTTATCAATAAGGTTGCTTATGTTTGTGAGTAATTGTTTTATATATTTGGGGGCTCCCGTATTCGGCACATAGACATTTATAATTGTTAGCTCTTCCTGATAGATAGAACCTGTAATTATTATATAATGTCCTTATTCATCTCTTGTTACAGCCTTTAATTTAAAGTCTACTTTGTCTGATATAAGTATGGCTACTCCAGCTCTCTTTTGACTTCCAGTAGCATGATAAATAGTTCTCCATCCCCTCACTTTCGATCTGAAGGTGTCCTCAGGTCTAAAATGAGTCTCTTGTAGACAGCAAATAGATGGGTCTTGTTTTTTTATCCATTCTGATACCCTACATCTTTTGGTTGGTGCATTTAGTCCATTTACATTCAGTGTTATTATAGAAAGATATGAGTTTAGAGTCATTGTGATGTCGGTAGGTTTCATGCTTGTAGTGATGTCTCTGGTACTTTGTCTCACAGGATCCCCCTTAGGATCTCTTGTAGGGCTGGTTTAGTGGTGATGAATTCCTTCAGCTTTTGTTTGTTTGGGAAAACCTTTATCTCTCCTTCTATTCTAAATGACAGACTTGCTGGATAAAGGATTCTCGGCTGCGTATTTTTTCTGTTCATCACATTGAAGATTTCCTGCCATTCCTTTCTGGCATGCGAAGTTTCAGTAGAGAGATCCGTCACCAGTCTTATAGGTTTCCCTTTATATGTTAGAGCACGTTTATCCCTAGCTGCTTTCAGAATTTTCTCTTTATCCTTGTATTTTGCCAGTTTCACTATGATATGTCGTGCAGAAGATCGATTCAAATTACGTCTGAAGGGAGTTCTCTGTGCCTCTTGGATTTCAATGCATTTTTCCTTCCCCATATCAGGGAAGTTCTCACCTATTATTTCTTCAAATACACCTTCAGCACCTTTCCCTCTCTCTTCCTCCTCTGGAATATCAATTATGCGTAGATTATTTCTCTTTAGTGCATCACTTAGTTCTCTAATTTTCCCCTCATATTCCTGGATTTTTTTTATCTCTCTTTTTCTCAGCTTCCTCTTTTTCCATAACTTTATCTTCTAGTTCACCTATTCTCTCCTCTGCCTCTTCAATCTGAGGTGTGGTTGTCTCCATTTTATTTTGCAGCTCATTTATAGCATTTTTTTAGCTCCTCCTGGCTGTTCCTTAGTCCCTTGATCTCTGTAGCAAGAGATTCTCTGCTGTCCTCTATACTGTTTTCAAGCCCAGCGATTAATGTTATGACTATTATTCTAAATTCACTTTCTGTTATATTGTTTAAATCCTTTTTGATCAGTTCGTTAGCTGTCGTTATTTCTTGGAGATTCTTTTGAGGAGAATTCTTCCGTTTTGTCATTTTGGATAGTCCCTGGAGTGGTGAGGAACTGCAGGGCAGTTCCCCTGTGCTGTCTTGAATAACTTGCCTTGGTGGGCGGGGCTGCAGTCAGACCTGATGTCTGCCCCCAGCCCACCACTGGGGCCACAGTCAGACTGGTGTGTGCCTTCTCTTTCCCTCTCCTAGGGGTGGGATTCACTCTGGGGTGGCATGGCCTGTCTTGGCTACTTGTGCACTGCCAGGCTTGTGGTGCTGGGGATCTGGCATATTAGCTGGGGTGGATCAGCAAGGTGCACAGGGGCAGGAGAGGCAGGCTCAGCTTGCTTTTCCTTAGAAGATCCACTTCAGGAGGGGCCCTGGGGCACCGGGAGGGAGTCAGACCTGCCCCCGAAGCACAGTGTTGGTTGTTTGGGCAGTGCAAGCAAGTTCCCTGATAGGAACTGGTTCCCTTTGGGATTTTGGCTGGGGGATAGGCGAGGGAGATGGCACTGGCGAGCGCCTTTGTTCCCCACCAAGCTGAGCTCTGTCATCTGGGGCTCAACAACTCTCCCTCCCGCTGTCCTCCAGGCCTCCTGGTCTCTGATCAGAGGTGTTAGCTTATAACCTTCCAGATGTTAAGTCCCGCTTGCTGTCCGAACACACTCCATCCGGCCCCTCCTCTTTTGCAAGCCAGACTCGGGGGCTCTGCTTTGCCAGCAGGCTGCCCCTCCGCCCCGGCTCTCTCCCGCCAGTCCGTGTAGTGCGCACCACCTCGCCACCCTTCCTACCCTCTTCCGCGGGCCTCTCGTCTGCGCTTGGCTCTGGAGACTCCGTTCTGCTAATCCTCTGGCGGTTTTCTGGGTTATTTAGGCAGGTGTGGGTGGAATCTAAGTGATCAGCAGGACGCCGTGAGCCCAGCATCCTCCTTCGCCGCCATTTTCCTCTGTCTCCTCTTTCTTTCTTTTTTTAATATCTTTTATCAGGTTAAAAACATCCCCTTCTGTTTCTGGATTGTGGATAGTTTTATTTATTTATATATAAACCTTTATTCTTATTTTTTATTTTTTAAAATTTACATCCAAATTAGTTAGCATATAGTGCAACAATGATTTCAGGAGTAGATTCTAATGCCCCTTACCCATTTAGCCCATCCCCCCCCCACAACCCCTCCCATAAACCTGTTTTTTCTCCATATTTATGAGTCACTTCTGTTTTGTCCCCCTCCCTATTTTTATATTATTTTTGTTTCTCTCCCCTTATGTTCATCTGTTTTGTCTCTTAAAGTCCTCATATGAGTGAAGTCATGATTTTTGTCTTTCTCTGACTGATTAATTTCACTTAGCATAATACCCTCCAGTTCCATCCATGTAGTTGCAAATGGCAAGATTTCATTTTTTTTGATTATATGTATGTGTATATATATATATATATATATATATATATATACTTGCAAATCAAGTAAATCATATATATATATATATATATATATATATATATATATACATATATATACCACATATTCTTTATCCATTCATCCATCGATGAACATTTGGGCTCTTTCCATACTTTGGCTATTGTTGATAGTGCTGCTATAAACATGGGGGTGCACATGTCCCTTCGAAACAGCACACCTGTATCCCTTGGATAAATGCCGAGTAGTGCGATTGCTGGGTCGTAGGGTAGTTGTATTTTTAGTTTTTTGAGGAACCTCCATACTGTTTTCCAGAGTGGCTACACCAGCTTGCATTCCCATGGATAGTTTTTATCATTAACGGATGTTGAATTTTGTCAAATGCTTCTCCGTTTCTTTTTCAATTTCCTTATAATGTATTTCTTTTAATTCATTAATATAATGGATTTATATTGAATTATTTTAAATGTAAAGCCAACCTTGTATTTCTGGGGTAAAGCCATTTGGTTGTGATGTTTTATCTTTTTATATGTTGTTCAATTTGATTTCCTAAAATTTTGTTGGGTATTTTTATATCTATGTTTATTAGAGATATTGGTCTGTAGTTTTCAAAGACAAAATTTCTTTGTCTGGTTTTAGTATTAGGGTACTGCTGACCTCATAAAATGAGTTGGGGTATTCCTGTGTCTAATTTCTGGAAGATATTATTTAGAATGTCTATATTTTTTCCCTTAAATATTTGTGTTACTAGTGAATTGGCTGAGCCTGGAATTTTGTCAGTAGTTTTTAAATCACATTCATTTTTAAAAGTATAGACTGAGAACTCTTAAGATTCTTTATTTCTTTCTGAGTGAATTTTGGTAGTTTTTGTCTTTCAAGGTATTGTTCCATGTTGTTTAAATTGTTGAATTTATAAATTATATTTAATTTAAAAGTTGTTGAATTTATGAGCAAAAATTTGTTGGTAACATTTTTCTTTAAATATCTACATGGTCCGTCACAATGTTCCCTCTTCCATTGCAAATATTTTGGGGATTTTTAAGATATCTTTCTGCTTTTATTTTCTAGGTTACTTCTGTTCTGGTCTGAGGTCATACTTTGAATAATTTCAATACCTTTAATTTTGTTGAGGTTTAAAATATGTACTCTATGCTTCTTGGGTAGATGGTTCTATAAATGTCTTCTTTATCCTTACTGATTTTGTGTCTGTTCTGTCAGTCACTGAGAGAGGCATATGAACTCTCCAAGTGTATCTGTGAATTTGTCTGTTTCCACTTTCAGTCCTATCTGTTTTCACTCTATGTATTTTGATGCTCTGCTTTTAGGCATTAGTTACACTGAGGAATGGTGCTTGTTCTTAGAGGGCTGACCTCTTTATTATTATGTAATTAAGTTCTTTATCCCTGGTATTATGTCTTTCTCTGAAGTTTACTCTTTATTATTTTGAAAATATTATAAAAATATTAATACAGCTACTCCAACTTTATTTGATTGGGGTATTTATAGTGTTTTTTCTCTCATTTTACTTTTAACCTATATATGCATATATTTCTTTTTCTTTTTTAAAATGTTTACTTATTTATTTTGAGGAGAGAGTGAGGGTGGGGGGAGGCAGAGAGAAAGAGAGAGAAAATTCCAAGCAGGCTCTTCTGTCTACATTGTGCCTGATGTGGGACTCTAACTCACAGAACTGTGAGATCGTGACTTGAGCTGAAATCAAGAGTCAGACACTTAACCAGCTGAGCCACCCAGGTGCCCCTCTATGCATATATTTCAAATGAGTTTCTTGTAGACAGCGTCAGTTGAGCTATCCTTTAAAAAAATTTTTTTTTCAACGTTTATTTATTTTTTTGGGGACAGAGAGAGACAGAGCATGAACGGGGGAGGGGCAGAGAGAGAGGGAGACACAGAATCGGAAACAGGCTCTAGGCTCTGAGCCATCAACCCAGAGCCTGATGGGGGGCTCGAACTCACGGACCGTGAGATGGTGACCTGGCTGAAGTTGGACGCTTAACCGACTGCGCCACCCAGGCGCCCCAAGCTATCCTTTTTAAAAATCCAATATGACAATCTTTTAATTGGTGTTTCTAAGTTTGTTGTGTTTAGACTGTTTGTAGTTGATATAATTATTTATAAGGCTGTATTAAAATCTACCATCTAATAGGTTTTTAAATATTTGTTCTATTTATTCTTTTATGTTTTATCCTCTTCTGCCTGTTCTTTAGTTCATGGACTGAATTCAGCTAAATTATTACATTATGATTACATTTAAAACAAGAACAAGTATTATGTTGCTCTTTAAATTTATTTATACTTCTCTTTAAAATATTGTTAGTGTTTGCCATAGAGTTTATGATCTACATCTTTAATCTAAATCTATCTTTAGTAGTACTACCTTTATAAAAGTAAAATATATTGCTACTATTATTGCTTTAGATAGTGGTCCTTTGGAGAAATTAAAAGTATGAAAAATAAATATTATCTTTATTTCATTTCTGACACCTTGTATGTCTTTGCATAAATGTAAATTTCTATCAGGTATCATCTACCTAAAGGAAGCTCTTTTAAAGATTTTTTTTGTAGTGTGGATCTGACAGCGATGGGTTCTCTCCATTATTGGCCTGGGGAAAAAATCCTTATTTCTCCTTTATTTTTTGAAAGATACTTTCCCTACAGATAGAATTTTGGGTTGATGGTTTTCTTTTTTTCTTTTAGCAACTTTACTTACGCTTCATTATTTGCTCATGGTTTTCATGGTTTCAGACAGATTCTGTTGTACTTCTCTCCTTGGTTTCATCTCTCTAGGGCCACCTGTCTTTCTAGTTCAGCCTAGTTGGTTGCCTTGAAATCTCAGGTTCCTGATGGATTTAAGGAAAGTCATGAAATTATACTCTGCCAGGCTTTTTGTTTTGTTTTTGTTGTAAGGATAAAAGTAAAATTCTGTCTAGTTCTCCACGCCCCAAGCAGAACTCATAAATCCCCCCCCCCCCCAATTTATGGAACTAAGTTTGCAGAGAAATAAGTAATGCAGTGAGCTGATGCACAGTATTTGTGAATATTACTGTGCACCTATTTCTTAGAAGCAACTGTTCTTAGTGAAAGTATCACTGACATATCAGTAAACAATGGACAAGAGAATATTTAAGGTTAGGGAACCATCCTGCAGATTTCAGTGTGCTCAGTTTCAGTGGCCAATACATTGTCCGATTTCTTCCATAGTCAGAATGGAAGGATCATCCAGCCTGAGGGTGAAAATTATAACACACCTCATTTCCTTTTCCTTGCAACCCTGAATTCTACTGGTTTATATCTTAGTTTATAATGGGTAAATAGGGGCCAACCTGGTTGGCTCAGTCAGTTGAGCATCTGACTGTTGATCTTGGCTCAGGTCCTGATGTCACAGTTTGTGAGTTTGAGCCCTGTTTTGGGCTCTGCACTTGTCAGTACAGTGCTTGGTATTCTCTCTCCCTCCCTCTCTCTCTGCCCCTTCCCCCACTTACACAGTAACTCAATCTCTCTCTCTCAAAATAAATGAATAAACTTTAAAAAATAATGAATTAATACTATCTCTATCGGTTATGACAAATATTCCATTTAGTTCAATGTTGCAAACTGCTATCTGTCCACTCAGAGCTCCTTATGCCATACCATGAATATGGAACAGACAGGGTTATCATGTTGATTGCACTGATTCATCTCCATTATCCAGGGGGAATAGGGTTGTCCCTACACAATGGCAGCAGGGAGATCATGCCCTGAAAAGGAGTGATTCTCTGGAGCAATTCTTGCTGCCATCAGGTGCAAAGGAAAAGTTAATTGACATCTGTAAGAACATACAGACAGGAAAAGGGTCTCAGAAATTCTGGGAATGAAGTGTTAGGTCTCCCTACCGTGTATAGAACCCTAGCTTTCTTTGGTGCTGGCTGAAGGCAGTAGGAACTTAGAATAGAAAATAGAGAAAGAGAACCATTAAACCAACGACAGCCTTGTGAAGAGCTGTAGAAATAGGAACATAACACTTAACTGTACTTATCTCTTGATGTGCCATGTATATATTCTAGGCTTTTAACTACTTTTATTATTCTTTCCTATATATTTTCCCAATGTTGTGAATAAAGGTTATGTTGTGATGATTAATTTTACAATTTGGTTTATAAGCAATGGACATCAACAAGAATCACAAAAGAACTACATGTTTTGTTGTTTAGTGGGGCTCATGAAAACAGAGTTAGGGATAATCAGTGGGGTGAATCATAATCTCTGAGCTTCCAAGTCTGTGGTCAAAAGGTTACTGGCAGATGCCTGGATGGCTCAGTCAGTTAAGCTCCCAATTCTTGATTTTGGCTCAGGTCATGATCTCACAATTTATGAGATTGAGCCCCGTGTTGGGCTCTGTGCTAATGGTGCAGAGTCTGCTTGGGATTCTCTCTCTCTCTCTCTCTCTCTCTCTCTCTCTCTCTCTCTTCCTCTCTCTGTCTCTGCCCCTCCCCTGCTCACACACACACACACACACTCTCTCTCTCTCTCTCTCTCTCTCAAAATAAATGAACTTAAAAAAAAGGGTAGTGGCAGAAATAGTAAAACTCACCATATATCCATGTGTTGCCCATCATTTCCAAGCCTTCTTGCAGCTGAGTCTGTCCTGTGTGACTCGTTCTAGCTAATGATCAATGTGTGAGAGTGACATGGGCTTTGGGCTAAGGCAGTTTAGAGCTGTGTCACTTCTGTGTTTTCTTCCTCCACTACTAAAATCTTGGAGGCCATGTGTCTGAGGTGGTGTAGCCACAAAAGCAGGCTGGGCACTCTGCATATTTATTTTATGAGTAAGAAATAAATCTTTATTGTGTTAAACCACTGGAATTTTGAGGTTATCTTTTTATCATATATAGCCTTCCTATCCTGACCCAGACTGCAGCATTGATGGCCCTCCCCCCACACTCAATTATAATTTTATTTTATGATATAATGGTATCATATATGGCATATAAATAGAAAGTTGTGAGCAAACCTGTTATGCATTGCTTATTTGCTACCATGTTAACCCAGAAATCTCCATTTCTATGTCATGGATTTTTATGTATGTGTATGTATGTGTTTGTGATACACACGCATACACACACACACATTCCCATAGCACGTACATATACACTATGGAGATATAGATCTAGATATAGAGACAGATGTAGGTCTCAAGTTCTTTCTTTACTGGGAGCGATGGTTCAGAAATCAGAACAAGATAATATAGGTTCTTCCACTGTTACCAAATGAGGCCCTTGTTTTCTTAAGCAAAATCAAGTTATGCTGTCTCTTACTTTGAATAAGCTTGATTCAAGAGACCGACTCAAATAACGTATACAAAGACCGAGATGCATGTGGCCTCCAAGTCAGTGTCTCTCTAAAATGCCTAACAGTGAGCACCTAACAGTATAGTCCTTTTTTATTAAGATTTTCCCTATAAAAAAATAACATGGTGGTTAGAGGCATAATGACTTTTTCTAATTAAGCTTTTCTTAGAATATGCCAAACTTTTACCTTTCTTGTCTGTTTTCTCTGCACGAAGTTTAAAATGGAATGAAAAAAGTTTTTGTGCATTTTTTGAAAGATCAGGAAACTTACAGGTTGAAAATACTTTGCTGGTTCCCTCACTTGCAAAATGAGAACAGTTAGACCAAGTAATCCCAGAGGTTCTTTTCTGCTCTAAAATTAAGTGATTCTGCTATTGAAAAAAATACAGTTTTGTGGTGCCTGGGTGGCTTAGTCGGTTGGGCATCTGACTCTTGATTTTGGTTCAAATCATGATCCAACAGGTTGGTGAGTTTGAGAGTGGCTGGACTCAGAGTCTGCTTGAGATTCAATCTCTCTCTTTCTCTCTGCACCCCTCACTCACTCTCTGTCTCTCATGCATGTCCTCTCTCTGTCTCTCAAAGATAAATGAACATTAAAAGAAAAATTGCAGTTTTCATGAAATGTATCCAAGGTTAATTTAATTTGGGGTGATCTTTATTATCTTTAGATTTTCTAAGTGATGTCATAGGATATATTACCCTCTGGAGGAGGGAATCAGTCACCAGGATATGGGAGATGAGATCCTAGTGTAACCATTTTTATCTTCACTAATGGTACCTGGATACAAATCTACCACTTGGCAGCAGACATACCTTTGAGGTCCACTGGATCTGGCCCCAGGGGTGATGGGGGAACCTGCTGAAAGGCCTGCTTGACCAGAAACATTTCTTCCCAGCCCTACCCCAGGCTGTGCCCATACTCCATGGCTATCATGCACTGCATTTGGGGTTGCTCTGATAGGCTGTTAACTTCACTGGAAATACAAACAACTACCAATGACTGCCTTAAATGAAGTGAGAAGGTCAGGGAAATCAGTTATTCTACCTATAGGCAGTGCTTCTCCAGTTTCTTTCTCCACTTTACAATTGAGGATTAAAGACTGTCCCTCCAATCAGGGAAAACGTCTTGACAAACTCATCCTTATTATGTTATAAGGAACTTACTGTACAGTCTCTCCAAAGATAATTATATTTTAAAATAGACGTAATGGGAAAAGATAGACTCAACACAAACAAATGAGCCTCTAATGCTGTAATTTCATACATTGAATGGTAGGGCTCCTAGCAATCCCGTTTTTTTAAGTAAGGAGACTATTTGACCTGCCCCAGGCTGGCTCTGCTCTTTGGATCTAATCACATGTAGCTTAATCTTTGAGCAAATTTATTAAACCACCCACTGTTTCCAAGGACTTTCTGACATTTCCAAAGAATTCTTGTAAACCAGATGTATTAGTAAGCAGATCAACTCTCACGGATAAGATTTCGTGATCCTAGGTCAATGTCTTGTCCCTGTTTTGACTCATGTTTTAATGATCAACAATCATCTTCAACCCTGGCAAAGAGGCAGATAAAATAAGTCCTCTGTCTTAATAGCTGTTCTCATTATCTTGGCAAAATCCATCATCCAGGAGTTGAAACCCATCCAAAAGCAAATTCCATTGTCCAGGACCTGAACCTCATCCAATAGCTAGCACCCTCCCAGACAGAGCGGGCCTTGGAAGCGAGTCTCTGAGCCCCGGCTGGCTGGAGCTGTGTGAAGTCCTTAGGTACAGTTGGTTGTGGAGGACTTCATTACAAGATAGAAACCCTAAAACCCAGCAATAGAACTATACCATCTCCCACTCTTAACCTAGGTAAAACCAGAGAAGAATAGAATTTGATTTTAATTGTCTGGTGCAGACTCTTTGATATAATTAGACAACAAATAGGCAACATTTTAGTAGGAAAAACAAAACAAAACAAAACAAAATAAAGCCATGAGGTTTGGAGCCAGAAATCCAGGTTTTAAATTCTGTCAGTTTGGTGATTATCTGGCCTCAGATAATTAACTCATCCTTCCTGAATGTCTGTGTCCTCATCAAGAGCAAGAATGAGCATTGAAGCAGTGACAGAAAACAGAATAATCCCCACTCCTCATTGCATTTGTGTGCATTAATTGCTGGGAATATAAGACTGTCAGATGCAGTGCCTGTTTCTGACAGAGCTCATCAGCTGTCTTGCCCTTCCCCCAACACTTCTGTCCTTCTCCCTTGAGACAAAGTGGGATCAGCATTTTATTCCTTAGCACACACCATTTTTTACAACTGCTGCCTTCCAGTGGATTAACAAGACATTCATAAAGCACGCATTATATAAAAAGCCATTTTCTCTGTGATGTGGAAGATATAAGAGATATGAGCTTGAACTCAAGGTATTTGAACATGACAAGGTTCACATACGAAACTGTTCAGTTGCATAGGAAGGCACTGTATATAAAAATTCTCTAAATTAAAGGGGTGGACAGTGCAAGATCTTAAAGCCCCAGGAGGTCCTATCCTCGCTTTGCTGTGGCAAGGTAAAGGAGACACACTTCATTCTTCTGCATTCAGACAAAGTATCCTTTTATCCACAATAACAATTTCCAAGGTCGGATGGGCTCATGTATATGCAGAATCAGTTGGTACATGAGGACAGTTCCACTGGAGAAATGAATAGCACAGTCATTCTTCTTCCCCTGAGTTGGTACCTTGCATGGCCTCCAGTAGCTGCCAAGAACCTCCACAGAGGTGGTCCCATGCCTGGCTTCAGGTATGGCTGGCTGGCACATTGCTTACGTCAGAGCCAAGTTTTCCAGCGAGCTCATACGGCTGTGATAATTAGGCAATTGGACTTTAATATGGATGGAGGATTCGGAGTAAAGTTTAGTAAACTTATCCTCAGGAAACACACATATTAAAATATTTTAAAAAATGAGTCAATGCTGAATTCAGTATATTTTAAGTGGGTAGGTAATTTTTTTAAAAACTGATTATTTGATTAAGAGTGTGTATGAGATTTGGAAAGCCCGCCTGCACATCCAAGGAGGGCATGTACTGCGTGTGGAAGAAGCTGGAATTCTATCACCCTGGCAGAACCACTGGGGTCTGCTGTTCTGCCTCTCTTCCTCATACTGGTCCCACAACACCTTCCACGTCAACCTTGGAGAGAGAGCATTTATAAAAGATGTATTCTGCTCTTTTTTCTTTAAAGATTTTATTTTTAAGTAATCTCCACACCCAGAATGGGGCTCGAACTCACAACCCTGAGATCAAGAGTCACATGCTCTACTGACTGAGCCAGCCAGGCGTCCCTAAAAGATATATTTTGTAAACAAATTTTATTTTAGGATGAAGAAATTTTCCTTTCTGAGAAAGTCTCTTTTGAGGTCATAGCCCTCAGGCAACACTAGAATTTTATCATAAATATTGGATTTCTTTTTAGAGCAGCCACATCCTAGAGCAAATAGTAAAGTGGAAATGGTTCACTGTTAATGAAAATAGTAAAAAAAAAAAAAAGCCCAAGTCACAGATAAACTTCAAAATCAATTCTCTTTTCATTTGTGTTATGAAATATCTGATACAAAGGAGTGTGATATGGATATACATACATATGAAAATTTACGAATCTGTACACTTAGGACTTGAGATTTATATACTGCACTATATGTAAATTGTATCTAAAAAGTTAAAAGCATAGACTATAATAAATAGTCCAAGCATAAAACATGGTAATCAAACAAAAATTTCCATTTCCAGCACCCCAGTTGATACAAGGCCCCCTCCTTCTTCTGCCTAAATGTGCCCTTTTGTCTGCCTTTCCAGGGGAAACTTTCTCCTGAATTATGTTTTTTCTTTCTTTCATCTCTTTGTAGGTTATTATGCATGCAATTGCACCAAGTGGCTTCATTCACTTTCACCTGGTTTTGAACTTCATGTAAATGACGTTGAACTATTTCTCCTCTTCAACAACTCACTTTTTTCATTCAACACTGTGTTGGTGAGATTTATCCATTCTGATCTTTGCAGCTGTCATCTCAGCACTTAGAAAAATATGGAATATTTTATGTCCCACAAGGGTAAAGGAATTACCCTGTGGGCAAACAGGACTACTCCTGGGGCTTTAGCACTCCTTGGCCATGTGCAGAGCCGTGTGTGTGTGTGTGTGTGTGTGTGTGTGTGTGTGTGAAAGTTTTGTTAGCCTCACAAAATGAGCTGGGGATTACTCCTTTTTCTATCATCAGATAGTTTCTGAAATATTGTAATGTTCTCTTTAGCAACTATTTGATAGAATCCTCCTATAAAATCATTGTGACCCTGATATTTTACTTGTGGGAAGATTTTAAATTATTGATTCAATTAATGTGGGGTTGTAGGACTATTCTGTTTTTCTATTTCTTCTAAAATTAGTTTATATTATGCCAGTTTTTAAAAATGCCTTGAGACATCTCATTTAGCTTGGCATACAGCTAATGTTCATGAATGTTACAGGTGTGCTGGAAGAAAGTATGTCTTATTCATGTCATTGGGCAGGATTCTATGCATATTTATTGAGCCAGTAATCATGTTTTCATTTATTCATTGTTTATTTTTCTTTCCTTAACCTATCTAGAGTTGTGTTAAAATTATCCACTCTGATGGTGAATTTGTCAGTTTCTCTTATTTTGTCATTTTTTGTTTTATATGTTTTGGAACCATATTATTCATTGCATAGTATTATAGGATAGTTATATTTTCCTGAGGAATTAATCCTTCTGTCACTTGAGCCTCTATTTATACTAATGATTTTTTTTAATGTTTATTTATTTTTGAGAAAGAGAGAGACAGACAAACAAACAGAGCATGAGTGGGGAAGAGGCAGAGAGGGAGGGAGACACAGAATCTGAAACACGTTCCAGGCTCTGAGCTGTCAGCACAGAGCCCAACACGGGGCTCACACTTGGGAATGGTGAGATCATAACCCAAGCCGAAGTCGGATGCTTAACTGACTAAGCCACCCAGGCACCCCAATATACAAATGACTTTTATCTTAAAATTTATGTTATTTGATATTAGTGTAGCTACTTCTATTCTCTTTGGTTTGGTATTCTTTTCTTTTACTTTTAATGTACATTACATGTATATATTTGAATATGTATCCTAGCTATCCATTGGCAAGCCTCAAGATCTGTTAAGTCATGACAATATTGTTTCATCTGAAACCCCATCCACTCCTCCCTGCCTCCCTCCAGATTATTTTGAAGTAAATCTCAGGTATCTTGTCAGTTCTTTTGTAAATATTCAATAAATATTCAATGTGCTTTCTTAAAAAATATGGATACTTTCAAAGACATAATAACACTATTGTTACTACACTTAAAATTTAACCTCATTTCCTTAACATCATCAGCTATCCAGTTATTGCTGAAATATTTCTGATTATCTCACTTTTTACATGCTTATTTTTAATTTAGATCCAGATAAGATCCTCATGTTGCAAGAGGTTAATATGCTTCTCAAGTCTCTTTTAATCTACACATGTCTGCTCCCACTTATGTCTTCTTTTTATGCAGTTTATTTATTGAAAACTTCCTTGTTTGTCTGGTAGACTTTCCCATATTCTGAATTTTCATAATTCCAACCTTGTGAAAGATTTCAGTTCATTCCTTTGTATCCTTTGTTCTAATGGGTATTTTTCTACCTTTTTATTTTGAAACGTTGTATATTCTGTTTCAGGGTTGACAGTTTTAGACATGGTATATCTGGGTTTTGTAGTCCATTTACAATTATTTTGATGATGTTATTTTGGCTTTATGTTCATCATTGTATCTTTTGTTCTCTATTAGTTCAACTTTTTCTGTTTGGTCTTTCTTGTTCTCATTTGAATTGATAGTGGTTTTTTTTAAAGTCCCTGCATTTATTTTATTTTATTTTATTTTATTTTATTTTATTTTATTTAAATTTTTTTTAACATTTATTCATTTTTGAGAGAGAGACAGAGAGAGAAAGAGAGAGAGAGGGTATGAGTGAAGGAGGGGCAGAGAGAGAGGGAGACATAGAATCTGTCAGCACAGAGCCCGATGCAGGGCTTGAACTCATGGACCATGAGATAATGACCTGAGCGAAGTCAGATGCTCAACCGACTGAGCCATCCAGGTACTCCAAAAGTCCCTTCATTTAAAAATGTCTGTGGGTTACGTGTAGCACCTCACTTCCCCACAAATGTCTATCTCAGAAACCTATGCATTTCTAATTTAGCATATATCACAAAGCAGTGTTATCACAATGTAACGGTAAACATTGATTGAGTACTATTCCCAAATGCTTATGCAAATGAGCTATGTCCTAGTTATTATTATCCATTCGCATATGAGGAAATTGAGTATGGAACAGTGACATGATTTGCCCATGATCCCATGGACAGGAAGGGATGCATTTCAAATTTGAGTTCACAGTTGAACTCCAGAGCCTTTGTCTCTTGCTGGGAATATTAGCTCCTTGAGGACAGGGCTGTGTTATTCACACATGCTCAACACAGAACCGGTGCTCAGTTTTTTGAAATAAATAAATCTCTGCTATATCTCTCCCTGATCCCAATATGAAGGATTTGGGGCAAGGGAAGCCCTGGATTCTGGGGTTCTAGTCTCCCTCTGGCACTACTGTTCTAACGGTACATGCTTTTCCTTCCAAAATTAGCGTGGTGATAGAGTTGCCAGGCTTAGCAAATAAAAATCTAGAATTCCCATAAAATTTGAATGTCAGATAAACCACAGGAGAATTCTAAAGTACATTCCATGAAATAGTTGGGACGCAGATATAATAAAGAATTACTTGTTATTTGCTTGAAGTTTAAATTTATCTGGTCAGCCCGTATATTATCTGGCAGCTTGACACAGGGATGGCTTGGGAGAAACCTGTTGCTCCTGAGACTGACCTATGGCTCCAGGCTAGTCCCTGCCCTTCTTTCTCTCAGCCTGAAAATGGCCGCCCTGAGCAAAGGTTGTACATGTTCTTACGCTGCCACTGTGTTCAGTCACTAGCCTAATTTACTCTCCTGTTTTGATGGATTAAAAACACATACCACAAGTGACTATAAATTATAGATCTGTTTCCTAATTACCTAGCTACTTCTACTCAGTTATGCATAAGAGAGTCTGCTTTCAAAGCCGTACTCCCATTATTCATTATCAGAAACATTGTTCTATTCTAAAGCCTTAAAGTGATAAATTATTTACTAAAGAAAATCTAAAAGTAATAAAGAAAAATGGAAAACACATGGACATGGAAAGAAGGGAAAGTGATGATCTTCGATGCTTGTATTAGTGATAGACATAGTGAACACTCGTTTTTAATCTATGTCAAGCCTTTAAAAATACTTAAACAGTATATAGATGGCTCAGTCAAGCACCCAACTCTTGATTTTGGCTCAGGTCTCAGTCTCATGGTTGTGACATCAAGCCCGCATCAGGCTCCTCGCTGGGCATGGAAGCTGCTTGAGATTCTCTCTCTCCCTCTGCCCCTCCCCTGCTTACACACACTCTCTCTTTCTCTCTCTCTCTCTCTCCCTGAAAGAAGTCATTTCTATTCCCTTTTTAGTATCCATGTATGTGGCAGTCACTATTCTCTGCCCTGGAGCTACAACTGTGAAACTGACCGTGTCTCTACCCTCAGACAATTAATAGGGGAGATAGAAAGTTACCAAATATATAAGAACACATATAATATATCAGGAAGTGATAAGTGATAAGAAATTGAGAGAACAAAGCAGTGGAGAGAGAAGAGGGTGCTATTGTACTTATTTAAAAACATTTTTTTAATGTTTATTCATTTTTGAGGGACAGAGACAGAGTACAAGAAGGAGGGGGGCAGAGAGAGAGAGGGAGACACAGAATCCAAAGCAGGAGTCAGGGTCTGAGCTGTCAGCACAGAGCCCAATGCGGGGCTGGACCCCACAAACCATGAGATCCCCACCTGAGCAGAAGCTGGGCGCTCAACCAACTGAGCGACCCAGGTGCCCCTGAAAACATTTTTTTAATGTTTATTTATTTTTGAGAGAGAGACAGAGCACAAGCAGGGGAGGGACAGAGAGAGAGGGAGGCACAGAATCTGAAGCAGGTTCCAGGCTCTGAGCTATCAGCACAGAGCCTGATGTGGGGCTTGAACTTGTGAACCATGAGATCATGACATCAGCTAGAGTTGGATGCTTATCCAACTGAGCCACCCAGGAACCCCTAAAAACATTTTTTAATGTTTGTTTATTTTTGAGAGAGAGACAGATCATGACCTGAGCCCAAGTCAGATGCTCAACCAGGCACTCCTAGGTGTGCCTTTTATTTTAAAAGAAGTGGGGAGGGGACACCTCCTGAGAGGTGTCATTCAGGCAGCGATCTGGATGAGCAGAGAGTGAGCCATGGGCACACATGTGGATAAACATTCCAGGTGGCAGGAACAGCAGGTACACAGGCTGTAGGACAGTAGTTTGCCCAGTGCTCTTTCCTGGTTAAGGCACAGAAGAAAGACCAGCTTTGCTGGACTGCGGTGCACAAGGGGGAGTGTGGTGGAAGACGTGGCCAGGAGTGGGTTTTATTTCTCATTACAGTGAGAAGCCAGGTGCGCTTCATATGTGGGATGCCCCTGGACACACCTCATTCTGGCTTCTATGTGAAGGGTTGGAGTGAGTGTAGGGACGCAGTTAAGACGCCATTGCAGAAGGCTGAGTGGGAACGATGGTGGCTGGGGTTGAGTTTATGGTAACGGAGCTGTGAGGAGTCGATTCAAGATAAATTTTGGAACTGCTGTTGCCCGAACTTACTGATAGATTGGTGTGGGGGGAGAAGGAAAGGTGGAATCAAGGGGGATTCTGGCTGTAGTGTTTTTCCTGAGCATGAATGATGGTGCCATTCTCTGAGATACAAGAAGACTAGAAGACTAAAGTTCTATGTGTGGGGGTGGGGAGGGGAGACGGGTGGGGAGAGTGGTGGAGCATTGGCAGCTGTGTTGGGCTTGTTGAGCATGAGATGCCACTTAAATATGCAAGCGAGGATGTTAGTGGACAGCTGGTGCTGTGGTCTGAACGTTAATGCCACTCCACCAAGTTTGTATGTTGAAGTCTTAACCTCCAAAAATAACAGTATTAGAAATGGGGTCTTTGGTCAGTGCTTAAATCAGCCATGAGGTTCTACCCTCATCAATAAGATTGATGCTTTAGAAAAGACGTTCCAGAGAGATCTGTTACCCCTTCCACCATGTGAGGGGAAGGTGCAGGCAACAACCAGGAGGAAGGCTCCCTAAAGAGCATGACCATGCTGACAATTTGACCTTAGATTCCCGGCCTCCAGACCTGTGAGAATAAATGTTTACCATTTCTAAGATACCCAGCCTATGGTGATTTGCTCCAGCAGCCCGAATGGACCCAGACAGTTGCTATGCTCTGTAGTTCTGTAGCTCATAGAGGAGGTCAGAGCACAGCCCTGTGCTGAGCCATGAAATGTGTGATACTGATTTTTCTATAAAATGTTGATATTTCACTCATGATACATTTGAGGGCCTTAAAATAAATTTTGCATTAAAATATGCTTTACTGCTGATAAGTTTTTTTAAAAATTATTATTTATTTATTTTTAAGACAGAGAGACAGAGCATGAGTGGAGCAGGGGCAGAGAGAGGGAGACAGAATCCAAAGCAGGCTCCAGGCTCTGAGCTGTCAGCACAGAGCCGACTCGAGGCTCAAACCCACCAACTGTGACATCATGACCTGAGCTGGGGTCTGTTGTTTAACCGACTGAGCCCCCAGGACCACCGCCCCCTTTTATAAATTTTATTTTTGTTGCTGTTGATAAGCTTTCTGATACTCTTGCATTTAAGCTCGAGGCTCCAAAGGCACCAGCCTCTTCTGGAGTCCACTCCAGGGGCCCCAGTGAGCCATCGAGCGAGGACCTGGGACAGAGAACTCCAGAAGAGTATACCCAGCAAGAGACGGTGGAGGAAAAGACCGTGAGCTGGAAAGGAAACAGGAAGGTCCTGGAGGTTGGAGAAGACAGTGTTCAACCAGGAGGGAGACGTCAGCTGCGCCTACCTGGACGGAGTGCAGTGAGCTGTCTGTCCCCAGGGGCCTGACCAACCAGGGCCTTTGTTCAGACTGAGCTCGGGGCAACTCTGGGAAATGCCATTTCCGTCAGGGGACAGGGGGCTGTGAAAGTTCAGTCAGAGAATTGGCATGGGTTGTGGAGAGAATGGGAAATGAGGAACGCAAGCGTAGAAATTTCTAGAGGTTTTCCTCGAAAAGGGAGCAGAGAAATGGAGTGGTTGCTAATGGGGAGCATGGGGTCCACAGAGGGTTTTCCTTTAAAGGTGGGCGAGATGTAGGCAGTTCATGTCTGGTGGGGTCAACCCAGTGGGCAAGGAGACCGATGGTTCAGGGGAGAGAGAGGGAGGTTTATAAGAAGAGTCCTAGGTAGAGGGAGTTGCATGTGCAGCACATGCCGGGGAGCTGGCCCGGGCAGGGCCTGGCGTCCACTCCTTGGGATGGGGCGGAGACAGTATAAGGGGCAGCAGAGTGTGGTCTCCTGGGTTCGTTGTGAACACGAGGCTATTCTGGTGTGACTGTGCTATCAGAGAGGTGTGAGGAGGGAAAGGTTGTAAACTGGTCATCATGGAGAAAGTGGATCTCTGTGGGCAGGGTGACAGGCCTGTCTTTACTGATCTTCTCAGGTTCAGTCATTTTTCTGCACTATTTCTGGATTTCCCAGCTAAATAACATTATCATCTCTGCAGACAGTCAATGTTAACCATTTTCTCTTGTCTGTTTTGTGCCTTGTGACCCAAGACGGAACTTCCAGAGGAAGATGATGGTGGGCATCTTCGTCATTTTAATAGATACTCCCTTGGTCTTGCATTGTTAATTATGGTGCTAGCTCGTGTTTGTAAAGAGATATTTTTTACCAAGATGTAACAACATCATCATATGACCAATTTATTAAAATGTTGTGTTAGCAGCGATTGTTGAATGTCCATTAATTTCTGATCGTTATGTAAAAGCTTTTTCTTTCCTTGTTTTAAAGCTTTAATTGTATTGCTTCTCAACCTTTTGGCTAAGATCAACTGTGAAGCTTTAATTGTAGTTTTTCCGGTCCCAGTGGGTGCCCTCTCTTTCTCTCTCTTGCCTTCCAGCTTTAATTTGATCCTTATTTAGACTTACCTAATATCTGGTTAGGGACTCCTCCCAAATGCTCCCATAGCACCCCATGCCACATTTTCCTAATGATCTTTCTCCCTAGGCTTTAAGCTACCTCAGGACCTTTTTAATTTACCACCACATCATCAGGTCCTGGCACAATAGTGTTTGTTGAATGACTTAATGAGGTAGCCAGCGATGTGCTGGTTCTCTCTATCATCAACCCCCTGCTACACTCACCTTAGCAAGTGGGCAGGGAATGTGCATTGATTATCAGTAACAATTATAACCACCACTGTACAAATGTATTATATTTATTAGCTGATTTAATCATTACAATGATTATACAGAGATAGTATTATTATCCCCATTGTGTAGATGAAGAAATGGAGACTCAGATAGGTTCAGTTGTCCAATTCCAATATGACCTAGAACCCATTCCATATGCTCTTGAGACTCGTGTTCTGCTGCTTTCTTTTGTTCATATATACATTTCCCTCTTTATTGGGGTCTTCTCTGCAAATTTTGACACAACAGCTCATACCACAGGAGCCACATCCTGAATTAAATTGGGTGGTAAGATGGGCACCTGTTCTGTGAGAACTCTGAGTCATTAAGAGATAGTTAATGAGATGGACATTTGCTGGATCGAAAAGTCTGAAATATTTTGTTCTCATTTCATCTTCTTAAAAAAACCCTTCTCTTTGCTTTATTGTATGTTGTTTGTCTCCCCATCTCCGTCTTTTCTGTCTTCCAACCCAAATGTTTTTCTTTAACAGTCTTAGATGAAATATTTGTCTACACTTCTTTACTTTTCTCATGTCCTTTCCTTCTTAAAACAATCCTGTGAACTAGAAACTATTACTATCCACCTGCTTCAGACGAGGAAAATGAGACATACGGTGGTTAGATAATTTGACTGAAGCTGTAAGACTAGTAAGTGACAGTCTGAATTGAACTCTCAAAGTCTGAGTTCTTCAGCACTTGCTACCACAGCCCTTGTTATAACCTGCCCTTATTATCATTGGAAAAAATTGTGTGGTAGGCACTGTTATAGAAAATTTAGGTGTAGACCCATCTCTAAATGACTTAGTCATTTTTCAGTGTGTCTCTTCCATTACCTAACCCCTCTAGAATTTTGTACGCTCATTCATAATAGCCTGAAGTGGCCAATATTGATAACTCCAGGGTTAATACATTCCTGCAGTGACAACACCTGTTTATTCCTTTCAAATCTTGCTGGCATGTTGCTTTCCTCTTTTAGACACTCTTAAGTCAGCACTCTGCACCAAACAATTTTCTCAAATTGACCTGGCCCTTCTGATAAACCTGGCAGTTCTTTTTAAGTATATACTTAGAGTCAGAAAAAAAAATTTTTTTTTCAACTTCAGCTGGCAGAGAGTGAAAAGCTGCTTATCTTCTGTTTTCTCAATGGCTTTCATCGCCAACAATAAGCCCAGTGTAAGGCAGAAGAGCCATAGGCCCGGTAATGATTTCATGACATCTGGATATGGAGGGAGGAAATTGCTTTATGAAGAGGAAAGTATTTGTCTTTAACTCTCAGAAAAATCTCAGGCTGGACAAAATTCCAGTGTCCACCTAAGACATTTTGGCTCCTCATATCTTCTAAGTCATTTTGCAGTGGTGATTGTGCTGTCCATCAGGGTGTCTGGGTGAATGACTTAATATCTTCTCATCTATGGAAATTTGGTCAACTTTCTTAGCTTTTCTAGGTATTGTTCTGAATATTTTCCCTCTAGCCTGGAGAAATTTGTGTGTCCCCATAATCAAAGATCTGATTCCCAGAGAAATTGGCCAGTGGGAGTTTGCCGTGAAATAAATGAGCTGGTCATCAAGTCTGCCAGTGTCTTGGAGTGCCTTTTTTGCAACCTGAGCCCTAAGTGGTCATATTCTTCTATGGGCACCCTCATATTCCCTTCCTCTCAATGGTTCACAAATGTTTCTCTTTGGGCAGACTGGATCAGAATCACCTTGGTCACTTATGAAAACTACAGATCATCAGGTCACATCTGAGATCTACAGAATCAGATTCTTTAAGGACAAAATGGCCCTAGAATTTGTGTTTATAATAGACTCTCCGGGTGAGTTATTTTTAAATCAAGCATCCTGCTCTCTGCTGCTACTTAACTACTCTGCTCACACTCCCTAGAATCTCTTCCTTGACATCTTCCAAGCACAGGGACCTTGGGTCCACTGGTGCCACTACTTTTTCTCCATCTCTCCTCTTCACTCATGTCTTCACTTTGCTTCTTACACTATTAGCTACCAAGACTCAGCAACATCAATTCCTGACATCTGTTCCTCATTCCTTCATCTCTCTCTCCCTCCATGCAACTTTCTCGGAAAAATCCTAATTCTGATTTTGTCTAACCATTTTCCTAATCCTGTGCCTGTACCTAACAGCTAAATATTTTAGAAGAAAACCATGAAACTAAGCTGGGTGGTCAAATTTTAAGTTATCATAAATTTCACGTGGATATTCCATGCCCTTAGAAAATTCTAGCATCCCTCCCCCACTCTACTATTTCACACCTTTTTGCTCCTGCCTTAAGTCTCTAAGCCTCTTCCTCAATTCTCAAAATAGAAGCAGTCGGATGGGCAATCCTTCATCTTGCCACTAAATAGTCCAACAGGCCACGTGCATCTGCACCCTTATGCCCACACCTGCTGTGCTGACAGATGCATCCACTTCCGGCCAAAGCCAGCCCCTCCCCTCCTTGTACTTGGCACCCCATTTACTCTCCATTTCTCAAGAATTTCATTTCTACAATCCCCTTCCCAGTCTCCCTTCTACATAATTATGTTTTTCTCTCTTCTTGATCATTTCTATCAGTGGATAAACATGCTTTCATATCTTCTATTTTAAAAAGACATCTTTGATCCCATTCTCTGATTCCTCCTCCTCCCCATTTTCTGTCCTTCCTATAGCAAAACTCTCTGGAAGATTTCCGAGAGTGCTGTCAATCCCCACCACCATCTCACTGAATCATTTAACGAGGTCCCTGGTAGGTCCTGTCTTCACAGACCCCAGCTCCAACCCTCTGTTCTTCCCCTTACTCAGCGTCTGGTTTGACTTCGCTTATGCTCTTCATCACTGTGATCTCTCTGAAGTACCTTCTTCTGTAGACCCCAAAGTTTTGCAGTTTTCTATCTGCCAAAGATTTCTCCTCAGTCTCCTTCATCAAAAATTTGGAGTCATCTTTGGTGCCATTCTCTTCTTCAGACCCAGCATCTGACCTGTCAGCACTACCTCAACCTTCATTCTCAAACCAGCAACTACTCACCATCCATATCGCTATAAGTTTAGGTCAAGCCACTGCCACGTCTCACCTGGACTACTCAAATGGCCCTTTTTCCTCTAGATGTAAGCACTTCAAGTCATTCTCCACAAAGCACCGATTGCAACCTTGCTAGAAAGCATAAATCTAACACTTTCTTTGCCCTGCTTGGTTAAAACCCACTGTTGGCTTCCTATTTCAGTGAGTTAAGAAGGAAACTCCTTACCATGTCCTGTACAGCTCTGCCTTCACTTGCCATTCTAGAAAATGTATTGAGTATCTATGAGCCAGATACTGTTTCAGGTATTGGGAGAATATTACTGAACAAAACAAAATCCTTCCCTTATAATGGGGATGGCAAGCAAAAAAAGAAATTAACAAGTAAACTTATATGGATGTCAGATGATGATCAGTGATCTGGAAAGAAAGAAAGCAGGGAATGGGGAAGGGATTTCAGGGATGTAGCGGTGCTGTGATGGATGGGGGCCTCCCTGAGAAGGTGGAAGATGGCCTCTGGAAGACACCTGAGAGGAGAAGGGAGAGCCATGGGGCTGTGTGAGGGGGAGAGAGCTCTATACAGAGGGACATTCAATGAGAGGGTTCTGATGTGGGAATGGACTTGTGGTGGGGTCAAGAAATGTCCGGAAACTGGTTGATGAGCTCCAGGAAGGGAGCAGTTGTAGGAGGAAGTCAGAGTGCTAACCAAGTAAGGGAGGAATAGGAGATAGAAAATGTGGGACATTGTTGGCCATGTTGAGAAGATCGGTTTTTAGTCTGCGTGAGATGGGAAGATGTTGGAAGGTTTTGACCAGAAATGACTAACGCTTTAACAGGATCTCTATGTTAAGAATAGACTGAAAGGGACAAAGTTGGATCCAATTAGAAGACGTTCAATAATCACCCTGACAGATGCCAGTGGCTTGTATCCAGGTAGTAGCAGTGGTGGTGGTGAGAAATGGTTAGATGCTGGGTCCATTTTGAAGATGGAGTCATCAGGGGCACCTGGGTGGCTCAGTCAGTTAAGCGTCTGACTCCTGATTTCAGCTCAGAGTTTGTGAGATCGAGCCCTGCTTCCAGCCCTGCACTGACAGTGTGCAGCCTGCCTGGGATTCCCTCTCTGCCTCTCTCTCTCTCTCTCTCTCTCTGCCCCTCCCCCAGTCATGCTTACTCACTCTCTCAAAATAAATAAATAAATATTAAAAAATAATGATGAAGTCACCAGGATTTGCTGACAGATTTGATGACGGGTACAAGAGAAGGGAAAGAGTCAAGGATGACTCCAAAATTTCTTGGTCTGAGCTATTGGAAGAATCAAGTTGCCATAAACTATGACAGAAGATGTAGATAGTTTATGGAGAGGTGGGGAACAAGAGTTGCATTTCAGCTTTATTTTAGGAACACATAAGAAAGTATATGACCTGCCACTGTCCATCTTTCTGATGAGACAGAGGCCCTGGTGACACCTTGGTGGCAGTCTTGTGGGACCCTGCAGCAGGAGACCCAGCTAAACCATGCCCAGTCTCCTGACCCACAGAAACTGTGAAATATCAAATTGTGTTGTTTTAAGCTGCCAAATTTGTGGTAATATTATTGTGCAGCAAATCATAGCTAAGGCAATGAGAGTGTGCTATGATTGGTTTGATTTTTTTTATTTATCAAAAATAAAGTTAAAATTTATCAGACAACGATAAATGAGACAAAAGACAAAAGATGAGGTATACTTGCCTTAAGGCCAAAACATTAGCATTTTCAGAACTTTTAGAAGTAATTTTTCTCGGGGTGCCTGGGTAGCTTAGTCAGTTAAGTGTCAGAGTTCAGCTCAGGTCATGATCTCTCGGTGCACGAGTTTGAGCCCCACATCAGGTTCTGTGCTGACAGCTCAGAGTCTGGAGCCTACTTCAGATTGTGTGTCTCCCTCTCTCTATGTCCCTCCCCTACTCGCACTCTCTGTGTCTATGAAAAATAAATAAACATTAAAAAAATTTTTAAAGAAATTTTTCTTTGGCAATTTCTATTTTCTTCATCTTTCAAGGTTCTTTCTAGAAAGAGTGTGCAGGTTTAATCTGGCATATTTCACATTGGTTTAGTCAAAGATAACACCAAGGTGGTTATGGTATAAAGTCCTGGAGAATTAAATTTTGAATTCTTATGACCTTAAAATGTTTTACAACATGAATGTGCAAGTATATTCAGCAGATTGCAACTTAAACATATTGCACAACTCATGAGGAGCCAGTGAGTGGAAAATGTGGTTGTTCTGAATTCTCAGGAAATCTGGTTCCCCAGCCTTGCTGGTAATAAAAGAGCTATGAGAACAACTGAGTTGGGTAGGGCAGCCTGCTGAGGCATGCCAGAGAGGAGGGGGGTTCCCAGAGACACCAGAGGCTGACAAGGTAAGGTTTGGTTTGGGGTGGGTTGTTCATTACTGCACTTTTCACGGTACAAACAAGTGAATTTTTTAAGCATATAATTAGACCAAAAAGCCATCAGCTACCACATATCAGTCCAACTTTCTTGCCTTGATTGCAATAAACCATTAATTGAAAAATTTGCAACTGTACTTCAATCTATTTCCTAGTCACTGATTTTGCTAATACCATAAGGTCGCCTCTCCCCAAACTTAATTTTTTTTTCACAAATCAATGTCCGTTTTTATCTCCTAAAAGAGAAATAACTTCCAAAATTTTATTTTCACATGGGGACACTAAAAACAAAGAAGTTACCTTGGCTTAAACCCAGAGGGAATGCTCAGGATCACACTGGGTCAGACAGAAGGAGAAAAGCCCCCGTGGTCTATCCAACTGTGCAGACAGGAATGTCCCTCTGGCCTAAAGAATCAAGGGTACTAGGGGCGCCTGGGTGGCGCAGTCGGTTAAGCGTCCGACTTCAGCCAGGTCACGATCTCGCGGTCCGGGAGTTCGAGCCCCGCGTCGGGCTCTGGGCTGATGGCTCAGAGCCTGGAGCCTGTTTCCGATTCTGTGTCTCCCTCTCTCTCTGCCCCTCCCCCGTTCATGCTCTGTCTCTCTCTGTCCCCAAAATAAATAAACGTTGAAAAAAAAATTAAAAAAAAAAAAAAGAATCAAGGGTACTAGTGTAGCTGGTCCAAAAGTTTGTAATTTTTATGGAAATGCAAAGAATATCAAGCCATGTCAGAATTTACTGTACTAATAGCATGAAACCCATAATTCAAAAATTAGTAATATTAATTTAGAATAAAATGCTGTAATTGAAAGAGACAGATCTTGATTAGATCACCCAAGGAGAAGAGTCATTAAATACACAATTTTTTTTTAAGTGTCTTGAAGCCTCTGATGAAGTCCTTTGCAGTATTGCTCTCTAGGGTCTACTCACCCAAAAGGAGACCATGGGATGAAACCTTGAATCTGTTTGGGTGGAACATGGCTACCAAGCTTAAAGAAGGCAATTATTAAGTGATGCTACTATATGATACATTTAAATGTGCTCAACAGACTATTTAAACAGCTGGCTGACATACTAGGGTTGACCTGATGCCTTCCATTACAGGTGGCTGAAGGCATGGCAGGACTAATATGCTTATTTTACTGGCCTTGGGTTCCCACATTTATGATGATGTTGTCCGTGAAGGTGTTAACTTAAAAAGGACTTTTGGCAAAATAACTGGTGAAGACATTCTCAAGATGTATGAGATATGTAGCAGGCACTCTATCAATTACAAAAAAATTGTAAGAGTGCATGGCCATGTTCACAGATGGAGCTATATCTGGAAAGGCAGAGCCGAGATGAAGAATGTCTCCTACCAAGGCTGTTAGTACACCCAGGAAAAGACCAGCATCCACCAGATTCTTTACCAAGGCACCCCATCTCAGAAAGTATGCCACTTTCTAAGTGTGTTCAATGGGAGTGGAGGAGACCAAATTATGACTTCTCTAAAAAAATAATTGCTTAGAATTCTTATCTTTTTAAAATAAATTTGTCAGGAAACCAGAAATGTCTTTGAAAACTGGCTTGCCGTTTGCACAGAGGTAAGCTGGCTTAGCCAAAGAAAAGTAAATGTTTGTCAGAATTTATTTTTCCTAAATGGACCTCAGGAGTATAATACTGGTGAATCACAAGCCTGTTTCATATCATACAGTCATCTTTAATTTACTTATAAGCCACTTTTGTATTATTTACTTAAAAATATATTTTAATAATATGAACACCTGTAAACTCACAACCCAATCCAAGAACTAGAACATTAATGACTTACATCCACCAATGACGTTTCCTTCCATTGCCCTGCCCCATCCTCAACATCTTGAATTTTGTGGTTATTGATTCTTTGCTTTAAAAAAAAAAAAAAGAAATACATATGCATATCTAAAGTACATTGTTGGTTTTAGTTGGCTATAAAAAGGTTTTTATACCACATGTAGTTCTCTGGGTACTTGCTTTTTTCCCTTCATCATTCCAAGAATTATTAAGAACCTTCCATTTTGTTTCATGTTGCTATAGTTTATTTTCACTAAGATACACAGTAGTCCCCAGTATGCACCATTTTGTGTGGTTTCCGTTACCAGCGGTCAACCCTGGTCTGGAAGCAGATGAGCCTTCTTCTGACATCACTAGAAGGTCAGTGGTAGCCTAACACTATGTCACAACGCCTATGTCCTTTATTTTGCTACATCCGATCGTGTAGGTGCTTCGTCATCTCACATCATCACGAGGAGAAGGGTGACTACAGCACAAGAAGATGTCTTGAGAGAGAGAGATAAACAGACCACATTCCTGTAGCTTCTATTACAGTATATTGTTATCATGGTTCTATTTTATTCTTAGTTATTGTTGTTAATCTCTTACTATGACTGATTTGTAAATTAAATTTTGCTATAGGTACAAGTGTATAGGAGAAAGGATAGTATATAGGGTTCCCTACTGTCTGCAGTCTCAGGCATCCATTGGGGGTCTTGGAACATGTCCTCTGCAAATATAGAGGTAGGGGACTACTGTAATATTTCATTATGTAAACATACCAGATAAGATAAATTCAGTTTATTTGTGATGTAATATCTCCTTTATACACCACTGAATTTAGTTTGTGGCTACACAGTCATGGGTTAAAAGTGCCAGTTATTTTCCTTTTTTGGGTTGTTCCTGTCCAATTTTGGTATCAAAGTTATATTGGCCTAATGGTATGAGTTGGCCTAATAGAATGAGTTGGAAAACATTCCCTTTTTTGATTTAATTGTATGTATTTTATTTATTTTATTTAAATGTTTATTTATTTTTGAGAGAGAGAGAGGGAAAGGGACAGAGAATCCCAGGCGGGCTCTGCAGTGCCAGTGCAGAGAGTGATGCGGGGCTCAAACTCACAAACTAGGAGATCGTGAACTGAGCCAAAACCAGGAGTCAGACGCTTAACCGACTGAGCCACCCAGGCGCCCCAATATTCCCTTTTTTCTTAATTAAACATTTTGTTTTGAGATCACTATAGATTCACAAGTAGTTGTTAGAAATAATACAGAGAGCTCTCATATACTTTTATCCAGTTTCCCTCAAGAGTCACATTCGGCAAAACTGAAGTACAATAGCACAAGCAAGATATTACTATCAGAACAATAAAATTCAGAATATTTCCATCACCAGAGATTCCTTATGTTGCCCTTTTATACCCACATCCACTTTTCTCCTACACACTTCCCCCAGTCTTAATCTCTGGCTACCACGAATGTGTTCTCCATTTGATTTTGTTGCTGTAAGGATGTTATACATATGGAATCATGGGGTATGTAACCTTCTGAAATTGGACTTTTTTACTCATCGTAATTCTTTGGAGATTCATCTAAATTGTTGCATATTTTTTTAAATTTTTTTAATCTTTATTTATGTTTGAGAGAGAGACACAGAGCACGAGCAGGGGAGGGTCAGAGAGAGGGGGAGACACAGAATCCAAAGCGGGCTCCAGGCTCTGAGCTGTCATCACAGAGCCTGATGTGGGGCTCAAACTCACAAACTGAGAGATCATGACCTGAGCCAAAGTTGGCACTCAACTGACTGAGCCACCCTGGTGCCCCATTTGTTGCATATTTTAATGGCTCAACAGTTTGTTCCTTTTTATTGCTAATATACCAACAGTATGGATGTGTCAAGGTTTGTTTAACCTGTGTGTTTTTTGACCCACTGAAATACCTCTGGCTTATTTCTGGTTTTCCACCAGTACGAATAAAGCTGCTAAACATATGTGTAGAGGCGATTGTGGGAACATCAATTTTCATCTGTCTGGGATAAACACCCAGATGTGCAATTGCATATTGGGTATTGCATATTAACTTTTTAAAACACTGCCAAAATGTCTCCCAGGGGGCTGTAGCTGTTTGCATTCTCACTAGCAATGACCGAATGCTACAGTTTCCCTACATCCTCGACAGCATTTTGTGTTGTCACTATTTTTTATTGCAGACACTGTGGTAGGTGGCTGGTGTTCAGTTCATGGTGGTTTTAATTTTTATTTTGCCAGTGGTTCCTAAGGTTGAAGATCTTTGACTATGATTACTTGCCAAACACCTATCCTCTTCAGTGAAATGTCCATTCATGTCTTTTGCCTACTTCCTAACTGGATTGTTTCTGTTTTTACTCCTGTTTTAAGAGTTCTTTACATATCCTAAATATTAGTTGTCTATTGGATATGTGGTTTGAAAATGTTTTCTCCTATGTTAATTGTCCTTTTATCATCTTAACAGGACCTTTTGCAGAACAAAAGTTTTGCTAAAGTCAGAGATCTCAACTTTTCCTTTTGTGGACCAGGCTTAGACAGGTCATGTCTAAGAACTCTTGGCTGAGCCCTAGATCCAGAAGATTTCTCATTGATTTTTCTAAAGGTTTCATGTTTTCATGTTTTTCATTTAAGTCCATAACCCTTGAGTTACCTTTTGTTTTTGTTGTGGGGTTTAAAGTTCTTTTTCTCCCCCTCATGGATGTTCACTTGCTGCAGCACTGTTTGTTGAAAACTCTATCTTTCCATCCACGGAAATGTTGTATCTCTGGGCTCTGCATTCAGTTCCAATGATCTATGTGTCTGTGCCTCTGCCAACACCACCAGACTTAATTAACTTAGCTACATAATAGGTCTTGAAATTGTGTACAGCCCTTCTTCCCATTTTCTTCTCCTTTTTCAAAAGTGATTTTAGCCATTCTAGTTGCCTTGCCTTTCCATATAAGGTTTAGAATGATCTTGCTATAGCTGCAAATATCCTGCTGGGATTTCAGTGGATTTATGTGTTTTGTTACTGTTGGTGTTATTATTTTGATACATTTGGAAAGTCTACAGTCATTATTTCTTTGAGCACTTTCCCAGTCCTGCCCCCTTTCTTCCTTCTTCCCTAGACACTGTTGACACAAATGTTAGATCTTTGTTATATTCCCATGGGTCTCTAAAGGCTCTAATCGGTTTTTTTTTTCCTATTTCCACTCTTTAGCTCTGAGTGGGTAATAGCTTTCGTTGTATCTTCAAGTTCACTGATTCTGCCCTTTTGCCCTCCCATTCTACTATTGAAACCAAGCATTCAGTTTTTTATTTTGGTTATTGTATTTCTCAGTTTTAGTGTTGATTTGGCTGCATTTCAGGGATGAGAGATGCAAAAAAACAACAACAATAAAAAAAAAACAACAACAACAAAAAAACTTCCATGCTCTTCTGCCAACTTAGCCTCTCCTGTATTTCTCAGTTTTAAAATAACCATTTGATTCTTCTTCATATCTTCTATTTCTTTGTCAGGGCTTTCCATTTTTCTCGTTTGTCTCAAGGATTTTTGTAATTGCTTGTTGAGGTGCTTGTGATGGCTTGTTGATGGTGTTTTGTCAGATGATCCTAATATTTCTGTCATCTTGCTGTCAGCATCTACTGATGGTATTTTATTATTATTATTATTATTATTATTATTTGATTTAGATCTTCCTGGTCCTTGGCATCATTAATTATTGTCTGTTGAAACCTGGGTGTTTTGGGTATTACGATGTAAAATCTAGGTATCATTTAATTTTTTTAATTTTAGTTGGCATCTTCTAACACTGATCTAGCAGAGGAAGGAGGGATACCTGGTTACTGTCAGATGGGGGTAAAAGTCCAAGTTCCCCAGTCTCCATTGACATCCTCAGGGTGGTGTTTCCTATGATTCTTCAGTGGGCTGGGAGCTCCATCCTCCCATTAAGCTTCTTCCAATATTATGCCAGTAGGAAGGGGAAAGGTCACCTGGCTCCTGGAAGGTGGTCATGGCAGTTCAGCCTCCTCACATGGTCTCCACTGACATCATGGTGGAGGGATTTGTTACTTGCTGTAGGATGAGAGTCCTAACTCCATTGGCCTTCTCTGACACTACCTTGGAGGAGGGTCTTGGTACAGCCTTGTGAAAGCAGAAGTCTAAGCGGGTCACCTTGCCTTTGCTAACATGGGTGAAATGGTACACAGTTTTTCTGTGGCTTTTGGCTGGGGTAGATCGCTTACTGTCTGAAGTTTTTATTTTGATAGACTGCACTTTCCTGCTCTTTCAGCGAGAGAAGGCAGGCTTTCATTGGGACTATTTCCTCTCTGTCCATTGGTGTTTCCAGCTTTTTCAGTTCCAAGTATGGAAAGTTTGAGGCAAAAAGAAAACCCAGGGAACTTACCACTGTGTCATTCCTTGGATAGTGAGATCTCTAGCCAGTCTGTCTCAGAATCGTCCTATATTTGGATTTATATATAATGGCTAGGGCCTCTGGTTTTGCTTAGCAGAAAGAATACAGAAGAGTACATCAACTCCATCTTTTTTTCAAATTTTCATTCCTCAAAAAATATATAGAAGAGGAGAGAATATATCCAAACTCATCTTATGACCATTACTCATTCATTATTATATATTAATTATTTAGAATGAATATTACTCATTCTAGCATTACCCCGATACTGAAATCAGACAAAGACATCACAAGAAAACTAGAGACCAATATCCCTTGTGAATATACATGCAAAGATCCTCAGCAAAATACCAGCAAACTAAATCCAACAATATATAAAAGTGACTATATTCCATGATCAAGTGGAATTTAACCTAGAAACACAAGGTAGTTTCAACTTCTGAAACCTATCACTGTAATACACAATATTAACAGAGAAAAGGATAAAATCCACATACCTATCTTAATAGACACAAAAAAAACATTTGACAGAGTTCAACACTCAGAATACTTTTATGATAAAAACACTCAAAATACTAAGAACAGAAGATAACTTTCTCACCTGACAAAAGGCATCTATGAAAAACCCATAACTAACATCACACTTAATAGAAAAAGTCCTAAAGCTTTCTCTCTAACATCAGTAATAAGACAAGGATATACATTATTGCCACTTCTATTCAACATTTAAACAAAATTTTTTAATGATTATTTATTTTTGAGAGAGACAGACAGAGCATGAGCAGGGGAGGGTGAGAGAGAGAGGTGGAGACACAGAATCCTAAGCAGACTCCAGGCTCTGAGCTGTTAGCACAGAGCTCAGCACAGGGCTCAAACTTATGAGTTGTTCAAGATCATGACCTGAGCTGAAGTCGGACTTCTAACCAACTGAGCCACCCAGGCGCCCCTGTATTCAATATTTTAATGGCAGTGTTAGCCAGCACATTTTTGCAATAAAATGGGGGGGGGGGAGGCCTCCAGATTGGAAAGGAGAAAATAAAATTCTCTATTTGTGGAAGATATGATTGTGTATATAGAAAATCACAAGGAAACCACTAAAAGCTTTAAACATATAAACAGAGCATATAAACATGTAACACAAGTTTGCACAATACACAATCAATACACAAAGGTCAGTTGTGTTTCTACACAAGAAATGCACAAGAAATGAAAAACCCAAAAATTAAATTAAAAAACAATTCCACACACAATAGTATAAAAATAATAAAATAGGGATTCCTGGGTGGCTCAGTCTGTTCAGCATCCGACTCTTGATTTTGACTCGGGTCATGATCTCACGGTTTGTGAATTTGAGTACCTCATAGGGCTCTACACTGATGATGAAGAGCTTGCTTGGAATTCTGTCTCTCCCTTTCTTCCTGCCACTCCCCTGCTTGTGCGCATGCTCTCTCTCTCTCTCTCTCTGTCTCTCTCAAATAAATAAATAAATAAATAAATAAAATACATAGGAATACATTTAATGAGTAAAATATTTTTTTTAATTTTTTTTTCAACGTTTATTTATTTTGGGGACAGAGAGAGACAGAGCTTGAACGGGGGAGGGGCAGAGAGAGAGGGAGACACAGAATCGGAAACAGGCTCCAGGCTCCGAGCCATCAGCCCAGAGCCTGACGCGGGGCTCGAACTCCCGGACCGCGAGATCGTGACCTGGCTGAAGTCGGAGGCTTAACCGACTGCGCCACCCAGGCGCCCCAATGAGTAAAATATTTGAACAAGAAACCATAAGACCTCATGGAAAGGAACTGAAGGAGACCTCAATGAATGGAAAGACATCTCATGTTTATGGATTTTGTTTATGAATATTGTTACCACTATAATATTCCCCAAATTGACATGTAGATTCAACATGAGCTCTATCAAAATCCTAGCTGTGACTTTTGCAGAAAGTCATTTCCTACAAAGCTACAGTGGTCAAGACTGTGTGCTGCTGGCATAAGGATAGATATGAGCTCAATGGAATAGAACTCAGAGTTCAGAAATACACCCATATATCTATGGTTAATTGATCTTCAACAAAGGTACCAAGATAATTGGGGAAGCAATAGTTTTTTAATAAATGGTACTGGGACAATTGAATCTTCAAAGATAAAATAATGGTTTTGGGCTTCTTCATACTATATACAAAAACTAACTCAATATGGACAAAAGCCTAAATATAAGAGCTAAAACTAACAAATCTTAGAAAAAAAGACATGTATAAATCTTTGATACCTTTGGGCAATTGTTTTTTAGATGTGATACTCCAGGCACAAGAAACCATGGAAAAAATAGGTAAATTGGACTTCATCAAAATTTTAAACCTTTGTATTTCAAAGGACATCACCAAGAAAGTGAAAAGAATGCACAGAATCAGAGAAAATATTTGAAAACCAAATCTGATAAGGATTTAGTATTGAAGGTATATATAAAACAACTCAACAATAAAATGACAAGTAACCCATGACACCTGGGTGGCTCGGTAGGTTGAGCATCTTTGATTTCAGCTCATGTCATGATCCCAGGGTCATGAGGTTAAGCCCTGCGTTGGACTCCATTCTGCATAGCTAGGGCTGTAGAACGCAGCCCTATTTTCCACATGTGATGGTTTCAGCACCCAGGATACTTCACTATTAACCAATGAGCCTTGGAGAAACCTGTTTCTTTGCCCTCATGATAAGTGGAACACATGGACATTATGAAATAGAATGCAAAAATTATGGAATTTGGAGATAGAGCACCCAATTTGCAGTACACCATTTTAGTCTAAACAGACATCAGACCTACTGAGGTCCTGTTACCTGTGCTAAATAAATATTTTTGGTAGAAATGTTTGAGAAACAGAATTCTAATTCAATAATCTGCCATCCCTTACTGGACACCAAGGTTGAGGCTGAGTGTTACCACACCCTAGCAAGATCGTAAACCCCTATATATTGACTCCTAAAACCCACATTGTAGTTTTGGAACCTGACTGTATTTTTGCTTAATTTAACTTGATGTTCTTTTTCAGTAAGTACTTTTTACAGTTCACGTTTAAAAATGATCAAGTTTCCTCATTTGCAGTGGCCACTTGATCATAGTTCCTGATGTAATCTTTGGCACAAGGGCCTCGCTGAAGAGTTCATTTTCATTTCCAAATGCAGGAAAATTGCATAATGCAGTTTACAGTGATTTTTGAAGATCTCCAACCCCTCTAGCAGTGTTTAGAAATATTAGTCCAAATATTTGGCTTTATCATACTGAAAGGTAGCGTTATGAGAGGAAAATAGCATAGAAATTGAAGTTTTGAGGTATTTTTCAAAGAAAGGGCTAAAAGGGGTTGGTGGCAGGCATCTCTAGAGAACACTGCTAACTAAAATAAAAACTCATTCTCCAGATTTCCCATCTGCTATGTACTGGATTTCTTCTGAAAATACCATGTCTAATGAAACATATATCCTGAATGTAAAATACGTTGAACAGGGAATAGCAGTTACCAACTTCTGCCCAGTTAAATGTTTGCTCTAATAAATGAGTTGCCTGCACAGATATTCAGTTATGATTTCTGGTGATGCCTAGTCTTAATTTCTATCTTTAAAGTATGTTTTAAAAATCCTGGAGTGAACATTGGGTTTTTTAATTGAGTAGATTAGTGGTACTCTTATTAGCAATCTGATAAGTAATTTTTCTTTAGTAGGTGATTTCTCTGTGAATCTTGGGAAATCCTGGGAATTCATTGTCCCTAGACTTTCTGCTCAAAATTTTCTTATCTAAGTGGAAAAGTCTGTGTGGCCATGCTGTTGTGAGCGGGGGTTGCTGAAGGAACTGGTAATGTTGACAGATACCTTAAGAGTGATGAGGTAGAATGTATCAGTCAGTTTTTGCCACAGTAATGCTGCATAACAAACCACCTCAAAGTATAAGAGAAAGTATATATTACTAGTTTTTGAATATGCAAGCCTACCTATCTGGGCTCAGCTGGGTTTGACTCCAGGCCTTGGGTTCAATTTAGATCTCCTCCAAGAATGTCATTCCTCCAGGATAAGTGGACCAATAATCCTCAAGGCATGTTCTTCTCATGGTGATGGCAGAGGGCAAGAGGATGAGACTAGTTATGCAGGTACATCAGATAATACCCCATCTGCCAAAGCAGACATGCTGCCCAATCCAAAGTCAAGGGGCAGGCAGATATATTGTACCTCTAATAGGAGGGGCCGTGAAAACACAGGGCACCATTGGTAAAGGAAGGGGTGAAGAAATAGAGCCAGTATTTCAATCCGCCAGGAATTCAGTGCAGGCTTCCTTGGAATGTGTCAAATTATAATAAAATAAATTCTAAATTTTCTTACCATGTAGTTGTGGCACATGTACACCCTTTCCTTGTTTCAACGTGTATTTATTTTTGGGACAGAGAGAGACAGAGCATGAACGGGGGAGGGGCAGAGAGAGAGGGAGACACAGAATCGGAAACAGGCTCCAGGCTCTGAGCCATCAGCCCAGAGCCCGACGCGGGGCTCGAACTCCCGGACCGCGAGATCGTGACCTGGCTGAAGTCGGATGCTTAACCGACTGCGCCACCCAGGCGCCCCACCCTTTCCTTGTTTGATATACTCAGAGAGAAAGCTCATTTGCTACAGTATGGTGGTGATCTTCAACTATTTGCTCATTTTAATTTTTTAAAGCAACAGAAACCCCTGTTCATGCAATTTTATGTAGAACCTCAACTTATGAAATGGATAGTGGTGGGAGCTGCTTCAGTGTGAGGGCAGAGAAAAAGGAAAGTTGAGGGTAGGATTTCCAGGTAAAATATGGGATGCCAGCTGAATTTGGATTTCGGATAAACAATGAGTAATTTTTTAGTATAAGTATATCCCTTGGTGCCTTCTCTTTTTCTTCTTTTTTTCCCCTGCTTTTCCGTTTTCTTGTCTCTTCTCTCTTCCCCTCCCCTCCCCTCCCCTCCCCTCCCTTCCCTTCTCTTCCCCTCCTCTCTTCTCTTCTTCTCTCCTCTAGTTTTCTCCTCTTTTCTCTCTCTTTCTTCCTTTCTCTCTTCTCCCTTCCTCCCTTCCTTCCTCCATTTCTTTCTCTTTCCTTTCTTCTAAATCTGGCAACTCTGGGCAAGTTCAATACATGAGTGTACCCATTTCACCTACCCTTTTACTACCTACTCCTCTAAAACATGCCTCGATGCCCGTGGCCTGCTTGGACAGGGTCATGCTTCTCTCCTGCTCCAGATTTCTATGCCCTCACCTGTCTTCCCAGGGCTCTTCCATGGAAAACACAGCTCAGAAGTGCCTGTGTCCCCCAGTGCCTTCTGGGCTCCATAGGGGAAAGCTTTCGGGGGGGAGAAAACTAACACTTGGCTAAGCCTACAAGAGCAAACCAGAGACAGACAGAAGCTCTCCAACAGCCACCAATGCTATATTGTGGAGTGAGTGCTAAAAAAAAAAGAAGCTGCATGAATCATTTGGAAAAAGAGTTTTCCTGCTTTAAAAAGAAGGAATGATTGAAAGTCCCGCACCATTATAGTTTCTGATCAGTGAAGTGCTTGATTCCCTACCCAGCACCTGAAAAACTCATTTTCCCCGACCCTGCCCACTGGAACAGCACCCATCACACCTGCACCTCGCGTTACTGAGGTTCTGAATAGTCCTGCTTGAGAATATCACAGGATCTGGTGGGCAAGCAGGGAGTTGCCTCTCCTTGCCTTCTGGACATTCAGCTTCTCTGACCCTCTGACCACACTGAGTTTGCACAACAGTGAGCACCTGTTTACACAAGGCAAGTCAGCCCTATTAGAACTGATGCAATTGATTTTCTTCCTTCAGTGTAGGGATTTAAATCATGGGGAGTCAGGGGAGGCCTCAGGCCACAGTGAGAGTAAGTTGCTTTAGATCTGTGTTCTGTAATCAGCAGATGGGCACATAAGAGCCTGAAGACTGTACGTTAAATACTGCTCCCTTAACAGCATGCCAGTCTTCCTGACAGTTTTAATGAGTGGGAAATATTTCATCTACTTTCAGGCAGACATCAACAGTAAGCTCAAAAGTTCTGGGGAAAAAGAAAGCTACCTAGAAGCTGTTAAATGCTTTTGCTTTTGTTGGTTTAATTTTCTATCTGCAAAGGAAGTCCAGAAGGTAGAGGTCTCTGGAAAACTTAGATGAAGGCCTCACTGCAGTCGGTTCTGGTGGGGGGGTAGGGGGGATAAGGCATAGAGGGAAGCTTTGGACTCCCTCCCTCACTTCCATCCCTTCCCAGGGGCAGGCTGAAGCCCCTGACACCAGTGTATTCTTCAGCCTTCTGTCTGTCCGTCCAGAAGATAAATAATACATTGGTCTTATTTATTTGCTTGAAACAGTAACTGGACAAAGTAAAAATCTTTTCTTTCTTTATTTTAAGTTGTATTAATTTATTTTGAGAGAGGCAGAGACAGTGTGAGCCGGGGAGGGGCAGAGACAGAAAGAGAGAGAGAATCCCAAACACACTGCGCACTGTCAGTGAGAGCACTATGCGGGGCTGGAACGTACAAAACTGTGAGATCATGACCTGAGCCGAAATTAAGAGTCTGCCGCTTAACCGACTGAGCCACCCAAGCGCCCTGATTTTCATGTCTCAGAAGTGATCAAAAACTGCATATGCTTTGAAGAAAAAAGCCTACACAATGAATGGAGACATTTGAGCAGAGTAAGGGGATTGTACTGAGAAATCAGACAGTAAACACAGGAGGACAGCATCCGCAGTGAAGACAGTGTCCTGTCTCTTTGAAGTGTATGGAGACAACCCACGATGTTTGTTCTCCTTGAATCCTGCCCTTCAAGACCAAAAGATTTATTTTATTTTTTGTTTGTTTTAGGGGCAGCAGTGATCCGTTGTTGTTAAGAATGGCAGAAGTGGGTTCTCCTTCTGTTTTGCAGAGGCCAGTTAAAGCACCCGCAGCCGCCAGCATGGAATTTCTGTAACCTTGTTGGACGGCCCCAGTACATTTTCTGGGTGAAAGGAATATTATGGGCATGCAGCGAAGGGCTTTGTGCACGTGAAATGCACTGGAGCGGCAAGCCCACTTCTGATTGTGTGTTTACCAACGGTTCTTCCTCCGCGGATAAACAAAAAGCTTGGCCAAGAAGTGCCCAGAAACAGGATGCAATTTCATTTCATGACTTACGGGAAAGATATTCAGGAGATCCTATTGTGTATGTGGTCCAGAATCGTAGTTACAACATTAACGTTGTAAACTTTTCCTTAAACTGCATGACGTATTTGATGCTTCTAATTATTACAAGAATGGCAAGACTGTGGGATCAATCAGTGCTATCAGCAAAGTGAGAAATCTCATAGATGTGTATAATGGCCACGCGGAAGGAATGAGAGAAATCCGTGGACTCTTAAATGTGTTGCCGGTCATAGCAATGCTCCTGTTACATCAGGGATGCTTTTGTGGAGCTGTTTAATGCAGATCGACTTACTTTCATGTTTGATCACTCATTGAAGATGCTAATATGAGTAAATTTTTGTCAAAATGGGGCAATAACCTATATTGCTTACTTTCTGGACATTTCATATTTATTTGATATAAGTTTAATATAAATTTATGTAATATACATTTAACTATTTAATATTAATTTTATTTAATGTAAATTTGTCCATAAGTACTTTTCCACCTTTTTCTAGAATTCGTTTTTCCCAAAGGCCTCTGGGTGGAAAAGTATGAAATCCTCCTGGTCGCCAAGGGAGAAAGATGGCCTTACTCTCCATTTATGCGTCCAGTTTGCTGAAAACTCTGTAAAAAGGGGTCTTTCACAGATATGTTTTCTTTTGAGAGTTTTCAGTGCGTGGCAGAATGATGCGTTAATTGTGACCACATGTGGTTTTTTCTTTCACATGTTCATTTTTCAAGTAGCACTTTACTTACTCTCTTTTGACCCTGAGGAAAAGACACAGTCCCTCCAAAATTAATGGTTTTATAGAATTCCACACAATATGAAATGTCATGCTATCCCCTGGGAAAAGCCCCATGCTAGATCTCTGGAGACCCAGGTTTTGGGCCCTGCCTTGACGTTACTGCACATGCAACTTTTAACAGTGACTCTTCTATAATGTCCTCATCTGCAAAACATGATAGATGGGGGTCCCATGAGTTTACTGGATGCAGCCTATTTGGGGGGTCCTTCGAAAGCTCATGAGCCTCCCCTGCTCTGACCTCTGAGCAAGCTTTGAGGAACCCCTGCTAATTACACGCATGTGAAATGTAATTAGAAGCTACACTCTGCTCCTTTTGGCTCCTTGCGGGATACGACTCCTCTGTAACATAGCTTCTTCACAATTATTGTGCCTAGTGTTTAATTTCTGAAAGTCCATTTGATCAAGGTTGCCCTGAACTGTTATGATAACTTCATTTTATCTGTACTACTTGTTGGGGGAGGGGAAGTAGTAGTAATCCTATTCGATATGGACATGGTTATAACTGAGTATGTATTTTTTTTCCCCTCTGGGAGAAGTTATCAAGTTAAAAGAAAAAGACTGTTTTGTGTGTTTGTGAACGTGTGTATGTGTAAGAGAGACAGAGACAGAGAGAGAACAAACAGGTCATGACAGGGTCTACTCACTGGCCCAGGTTTAAACAAAAGATCCCCAGAAAGAACTAGAAACAATTTGGGCTGCAGAAGAGGCAAGGTTGGTCTCCAAGAATGGCTCTGTACTCACATATTTCTCTCAGAATATAGAAGAAGTGAGATCTGAAGAATGACTTCACATATGACTGAGCAAGCCTGTCGAAAGCAGCATTGTCCATCAGAAACTTTCTATGGTGATAGAAATGTCCACCACGGTAACCACCAGCCACATATATGGCTGTTCAGTTCTTGAAATGTGGCTGGCACAACTGTGGAACTGATTTTTTTTTCAAATTAATTTACATTAACTTAAATTGAAAAAAATTTTAATGTTTATTTTTGAGAGAGAGAGAGAGAGAGAAAACACAAGCGGGGGAAGGGCAGAGAGAGGGGGACAGAGGATCTAAAGCAGTCTCCATGTTGACAGCAGACAGCCCAATGCAGGGCTTGAACTCACAAACCGTGAGATCAAGACCTGAGCCCAAGTCAGATGTTCAATTGACTGAGCCACCCAGGTGTCCCTACATTAACTTAAATTTAAATCTAAATGGCCACAGGATCTAGTGACTACCATATTGAACAGCACAAATCAAAAGAGACAACTTTATTTTCTTTTCAATTTTTTATTTAAATTCTAGTTAGTTATCATACAGTGTAATATTGGTTTCAGGAGTAGAAGTCAGTGAATCATCACAGCACCCAGTGCTCATCATAACAAGTGCCTTCCTCCCTCACCCATCTAGCTCATCCCCCACCCACCTCCCTCCATCAACCCTCAGTTTGTTCTCTATCTTTAAGAGTATTTTATGGTTTGTTTCTCTCTCTCTCTCTTTTCCCCCTTCCATATGTTCATCTGTTTTGTTTCTTAAATTGCACATGAGTCAAATCATATGGTATTTGTCTTTCTCTGATTGACTTATTTTGCTTAGCATAATACTCTCTAGTTCCATCCACATTACTGCAAATTGAAAGAGTTCATTCTTGTTGAAGGCTGAGTAATATTCCTGTGTGTGTGTGTGTGTGTGTGTGTGTGTGTGTGTATGTATACCACGTCTTTATCTATTCATCAGTTGGTGGGCATTTGGGCTCTTTCCATAGCTTGGCTATTGTTGATAATGTTGCTATAAACATTGGGGTGTATTTACCCCTTCAAATCTGTATTTTTGTATCCTTTGAGTACCTAGTAGTGCAATTGCTGGGTCATAAGGTAGTTCTATTTTTAACTTTTTGAGGACCCTCCATACTGTTCTTCAGAGCGGCTGCACCAGTTTGTATTCCACTAACAGTGCAAGAGGGCTCCCCTTTCTCTGCATCCTCGCTATTACCTGTTGTTTCCTGTGTTGTTAATTTTAGCTATTCTGACAGGTGTGAGATGGTATCTTGTTGTGGTTTTGATTTGTATTTCCAAAGGGACAAATTTATATACAAAAACAACTGCTCTTTGATCCCTCCTTGCTGTCACTTAGCCAGGTGATCTTGGCATGGTCAGTTTCTGTCCACCCTCAGCTCTCTCAAGTGGACTTAGAGAGGATTTCTGATCTGAAATTCCTTCTGCTCCAGGAGCCCAGCTGAGAAAAGAAGTGTGAAGAATAGAAAAGAGAAACTAGGAACGCCTGGGCGGCTAAGTCGGTTAAGTATTCGAGTCTTGATTTTGGCTTAGGTCATGATCCCAAGGTTGTGGGATTAAGCCCCTTGTTGGGCTCTGCACTGACAGTGTGGAGCCTGCTTGGGATTCCCTCTCTCTCTCTGTCTCTCTGTCTCTCTCTTTCTGTCTCTCTGCCCCTTCACCCACTCACACACTGTCTCACTCTCTCTCAAAATAAATAAGCAAACATTAAAAAAAGAAAGAAAGAAAAGAAAACAGAAACTTGCCCTGTCACCACTGCATGTAATTCAGTTCCTTTCTTCTCTCCTCTGTGGTCTCCTACCACAGACTGAACAACTGGGCCTCCAAATTGTGGAAAGGGAACATGTCATCTTTTCTACACAGCACCCAAGAGATTTTCCTAAAACATAGACTCAATCCACTTAAACTCTTTGCAGGTTCTTCCCGGCACTCAGGGTGAAGCTCCTCCCTCTTGGCGGTTCTGTGCTCCCCTCGCTCCAGCTGTGAGCCTTTCCCACAGAGGCTGGTGGTGACATTCCTCAGCCACATAGTGGAGGCCACAGGAGCATGGGCAGGCTGCCAGCAGGCATCAGAACCAGGACTTTTGCCCATGAGCCCGGCCCAGGTAGACACGATTCCAAGACCACATGTGGAGATGTGGTGGTGGTGTTCATGATGGGGGCCATGGATACAGGTGGGCTGAACAGGGTTCAGAGTGAGCCCTGATGGTGGAGTCAAGGTTGGTCGGGCCAGGTTTGGGGCCCAGAGACTCAACTGTGGTGGAGGCCTTGAGAAGGTAGACCTGGTGGTTCAGGTTTCAGGACTCAGGTTCTACCTTGGAGCTTCTGAGTGTACCTCATCCAAGATCTCCCAGTGCTCCTGCTTTCTCCTCTCCCATCCCTTTCCTCTCATCTGTCCTGTCCATGGCTCCCTGTCCATGGCTCCCTGAGCATGGATCCATCTTGCCAAGCCAAGCCTGACTTAGGCCCCATGGTGGGAAGGAGTCCTGAGTTATTTCCAGAATCATATTCTTTGTCAGTCAGATACAGGACCCATTTCCCACAGCCCAGTGGGGGTCAGTCTCTCCAAGCCCTGCTTCTTGTCCTCATGTACTAGCCCTGTGCCCATCCTGCTATCTTTGTTGGCTGAGGGAGGCCTTTCACTAGAATCTCAAAATATGTCCATGAGGGAGGGCATTCAGCCTGGGAGCCTGCAAAGTTTCCCAGGCGGCCAGATGAAGTCACATAAATGCATGTGTGACTGTGGCTGCTGATTCCAGGAGAAGGGCTTCTGCACAAACATGTACGTGCTTGTGACTTCTGTCTTTGTGGTGAATCATTTATTTAGGAGGGAATCCCAAGGGTTTTCCTTTGGAAAATGTCCAGCTTTATCATGGTCAAGAACTCTGACAGGTGGGCTCTCCTGGCATAATGGCTGAAGTGGCTCTAGCTTTGGGGCCCACAGATAAGCACCAGTTTCTCTGTAGAAAAAAACAAGTAGATATAAAGACCGGGTTTAAGTTCCTGAAATCTTTTCAAGACATCACAGTGCCTTTTTAGGCCCTACTGTGCATGGGATCTATGCTGTGTATGATCCCAAATGACCAGTAATCCTCATGCCGTGAGTCCTGAAACCTGGAATATGTTTGCTGATCTTTGGGATGTGGGTGTTATCTGACGTAGATGTCCACAAGGAAGGGCATGGGATCTGCTGATTCCCAAGGACCTGCCATGTGCTGGGAATTGTACTTGGGGAGCAATGTAACCTGACTCCCTTCTTTCTCTAGCAGTCTACTTCGAGGTCTTTTTCTGTCCCCTCCACTGGAAAGGACACCAGTATCCATTAGACAGATGCAAAGCTGTCATCTGGAGCAGAAATGCCCAGCCATGGAAGAGCAGAAGTTAAAGTTTATTTTCTAATGACTGACAATGAACTTATATTTTACCAAATGAAATCTTACCTGGGATAGTAAACAAATTAAAAAGAAATAAAAATTTTAACCAAGTAGAGATGCTACCCTGGTTGAAGAGATTTGTGAGTGGAGCCTGGACCCCCAGCCCCCAAAGGCCTCCAAGCACACCCCTCAGGTCTTGAGACCTTTGGGGATGTTCAGTGAAGCACAAAACCATCAACAGCACCCACCATTACACCAAGGGAATTTTCTGTGTGTGAATGTTGCTAACTTTTTTCATGTACTATTCCTTTGCTATTCATAACACCATGAGTTTTGTTATTATTGTTAGTCGCAGTATTAATATTATTTTACCATTCCCTTTCTGCAGAAAAGGAAACTGAGGCTTACGATCAGTCAGGCACAGGGTAATGGTGGTTTGCAAGTAGGCTAAGGTATTGGAGGTGGTGAGCAGTCAGGGTCAGGCTATTTTGGGGGACAGAACTGACTTGTTTATGAATTAAATGATTGTCATGTAAAGGAAAGAATGGAATCATGCTTATTCTTAGGTTTTTAGTTCTAGTTACTAGGTGGATGATGTTGCCATTTACTGAGGGATCTACTTTGTAGAGAAAACATTGAAAATGTTTATTTTTACCTGTGAGTTTTGAGGTTTTTGTTAGACATCCGATTGGAATTCTTATTTTAATTAGGTGGAGATCAAGGCTAATAAATACATATTTGGGGGGCTATGCTTATAGGAGGTATTAAATCCCTTGGGTCAAGGTATGATCATATAGGAAAAGAATATAGAGAAGAGGGGCCACCATTGAACCCCGGAGCACTGCAGTACCTACAAATCACTCAAAAAAAGCCAGCAAAGGAAGCTGAGAAGGGACAGCATCAAGGTAGAAAGGAATGCAAAAGATTATGCTGTCTAGAAAATCTACCAAAAAAGGCATTTCAAGAGGACAGGAGGTACAAGTGTGTCAAATATTATTGAGAGGTCAAATAAAATAAGGGGGAGGGGGGATGGACCATTAGATACTAGTGAGTTGTTTCAATTATTTTTTAATATTCATTTTTGAGAGAGAGAGAGAGGCAGACTGTGAGTGGGGTAGGGGCAGAGAGAGAGGGAGACACAAAATCCCAAGCAGGGTCCAGGCTCTGAGCTGTCAGCACAGAGCCCAACCCGGGACTCGAACTCACGAACCTTTGAGATTGTGACCTGAGCCGAGGCCAGACGCTTAATCAACTGAGTCACCCAGGGTCCCCAGTAAGAGTTGTTTTAAGAGATAGTGGGGAACAATGCCAAAGGGGTGATTGAGGGATGGGAAGATAAGTTTGTGGGGTTAGTCACTTCTTCCTGAGTGAAACAAAGAAACAGGGGTAGTTGAAGAGGCAAGGGTTGCTGAAGAACCATCCATTTATGTAGTTACTAGTTTTTGAATGGTGAACATGCCAGTAGAAAGGGAGAAAATGATGAAATTGAGAAATAAAAAATCGCAAGAGAAAACTTGTCGGAGAGAAAGGATGGAATCAGAGCAAAAATGTAAAGGTCAACCCTTCATTAAGACCAAAGCTGCATTTTGCATTGTAACAAGAGAGGAGGCAGAGTTATACACAGAGCCAGGTAGACAGTTGGATTGTACAGGGAGAAGATGGGATTATCAACATAGAACTCCAGCTATTTTTCTTCCGTGGATTATTTTTTTTAAAGCTTTTATTTTTAAGTAATCACTACGCCCAACATGGGGCTTGAACTCACAACACTGCAATCAAGAGTCACATGCTCTACTGACTGAGCCAGTCAAGCACCCCTCTTCAATGAGTTATTAGTCATCAGTTGGTGGTGGGCTGAGGATGAGTGCTGATGGGGGAACATAGAGGAGAAGGCGTGCAATAGGTTTCGAAAGAGTGAGAAAGTGAAGTTACCCCACAATCACAAAGAGTAAACGGAAATAGAAATATCCACTTGAGATTTCCAGTAAGAAGAGTGAGGACGGTACTGTGATTAACTCCAGCAACCTGTAAGTACGTGGGTACAAGTGTGCAGTTGTTGGCCTCAACTATGGCTGAGGCTTTGCTGAGCATATAGGAGGGTGGCATGTAGAGAACTGAAGATGTTTGCAAGAGACTTACAATTAACTCTGGACCCTGTGCCATTGAAGCTTGTTTAGCAGAATCGGCTAGCTGTGGAACAAAATTCATATTCACCTCTTATTCCCCAAAACTCAACTAGACCTGGAGTGATCACCCATCCCAGTATGCCTGGGATTGAAGTGCTTCCCTAGATGCAGGAACTTCCATGCTAAAACAAAAAGGTAAGTGGTACAGTCTGATCACATCCATGTGCCTTCAAGGAACTAAATCATCTTCTGATTGCTATGTTTGCAGCCAAAGCAGCAGGGGTCCTCTGACCTAATCCTGGATTATCATCATCTTAGAAGACCATCTACAGGGTTGGATTCGAAGTTTTGCCCAGAGAGGTTCAAGTCTATCTAGAGAGCCTGAGTCCTCAAGCCAGTGCTGAAACTCACACCATGGATAAATGATACCTCCACTGGTCTCAACACTCCAAGTGTCCAACTTACTGAACGAACAAACTTTTACACGTACCTAGTATGATGTCTGGCAAGAGACTCCCAATAAATATGATTTATTTTTTGTTAGGCTCCCCAGAAGCACATTTCTTTTTCTGTCAACACAACTGATGGTACCTATAAAGAATGCACTTACCTCCACCCCCCAAAACTACGATTCTAAGGAGAGGCAAATTGTTATTATTGCCACTGTTATTATCACACTTTATTATTGTTATTAAACTCTTTTTCTGCCAAACCCTAAAGAGAAATTCATGTTAGCAGCTGTTCTAATTCTGTGCACTCAAATAACTGCAATGCCAATTTGTAAATATTAAATGTCATATAAATGGTAAGCAAGGATAATAATAATGGATTTGGATTTATTTAAATGGCATGCAGCACATGAAATACATAGCTTAATTCTGTTTCAAATCTGAGAATGAATGGAAGGAGTTGAAAGTACTCAATGGAAGAAGATCAAAAGTCCCTACACTCTTCAATAAATATTTTCAGCAAATTGTTATAACATGAATTAACTTACAATACAATAAAAAATATTTATATGGAGAATACAGGGAATCAAGTGAAACCATTCTAATTAACTATGAGCTGGTACATCATTGCCCAGGAAAAATCAGAAAATTTAGAAAGATGGGACAGAGAAAATCCTAAGCAGACTCCCTGCTCAGCGTGGAGACTGATGTGGGGCTTGATCCTATGACCCTGGGATCATGACCTGAGCTGAAATCAAGAGTCAGATGGTCAACCCACTGAGCCACTCAGGCACCCTTAGATTCTTAAAGATAGAAGAGATCTTTGAAATACAGTTGAATCCTCTTTATAGCTGAGAAAACTCTGACTCACAAAATTGTATGCCCTCTGCTCCTAATTGGTAATGAATTTGAAGTGTAGCTTCATAAATCTGATGGCTTTTGAAAAGCACTAAGATCTTTGATAACCTACATGGGCAGAGGGGCAGGGAGTGAGAGCTGTAGACAGGTAATAAGGAAGGGACCTCACTGCAGACTCGAGTTAGAGTGTTTCAGTGACTGGTGGGATAAACACAGGTTGGAGAGGGGAGGCTGAGTACCCATTGTCTTTTGTGGCATACTTCAGTCAATAGAAGACAGGACCCAAAATTTTCTACTGCATGCTCTCTCGTCAGCTCCAATTTCCTGGCTTCCTAACAGGTAAGGCAAATTGTCTTTTCCCAACTATGACAGCAGGGGCTCTAAAGCAGGGTGTGCACAACCCTTATAAATCATTAGGACACATGAAGAAGAGATGGAACTTTTATATAGATAGATAATATACCAAAACTTTAAAGAATTAAGCTTTGCTAAATATTTTGTATATGAGTCAATGCTATACAAGTGCTATATACGTTTCTTCTATAGAAACACAAGTGTTTCAAATGTGTGTCCAAACAAAAAGATCCTAGAAAAACTCTTAACAAATGCAGTGAATTTGTCCCTTCACTGTAAAGGTGACTTTTGAGAAATGAGTGAGAAAAACTAATTTTCAAGAGAAAAAAAAACTTGTGTGATGATGAGAACGTTTAAAAACTGATGTTTACAAATATTTCCATTGTTTCAAAATTTTGTTACCTAAAACAGTGCATATAACTTATAAGGCCTCTCATTTCTGCACACTTAATACTTGGAATACAAATTTTCCAGCTTGTTAAAAACAGTCTTCCAGATGAAACATTTTGGTGAGTTTTAAATTTATTAGGCAAATATGGGGTGCCTGGGTGGCTCAGTCGGTTAAGCGTCCGACCTTAGCTCGGGTCATGATCTCATCGTTGGTGGGTTCGAGCCCACATCGGGCTCTGTGCTGACAGCTCAGAGTCTGGAGCCTGCTTCAGATTCTGTGTCTCCCTCTCTTTCTCTGCCCCCACACTGCTTGCATTCTGTCTCTGTCTCTTGAAAATAAATAAATGTTAAAAAAACCTTAAATTTATTAGGCAAATAGTATGATGGCAATATCATAATGTAGCACCTTCCAATTAGTTTGCTTGGATGCTGATCGACAGTGAGAAAGATGGAAATTTACTAAGTGAATTCCAAGAAAACCATGGACATAATTAGAAAATTTGATTGAACATAAATACCACAATTTACTCACCGAACAATACTCAGCTTTCACTTCAGTCTAGAAATCTGTGCAATATCATTCCCAGCCATTAATACTGACCAATGAAATAAAGCAAACTGACAATAACATCCTCAGATTACCATGTAACAAATGTTTAATCAAAACAAGATATTGTACTAAGTCAATGTCACGTGACTCTCCTTAAAAGTGTAATTAATAATAAATAAAACTATTAATAAATAAAATTTTTTGACTAATTATTTTATTTTTGAGAGAGAGAGAAAGAACAAGTGGGGGAGGGGCACAGAGAAAGGGGGACAGAGGATCTGAAGTGGGTTCCACACGGACAGCAGAGAGCCTGATGTGGGGCTCGAACCCACGAACTGTGAGATCATGACCTGAGCTGAAGGCTGCCACTTGACCAACTGAACCAGGTGTCCCATAACAAATAAAAATTTCTAATACTTTATTTTTTTATCTCATCTCAAAACATTGAAGTAGCTTATTTCATTTTAATCTCATTACTATTTATGAGAAAGAGAGACTGGGTATTTTTTTTAAGTTTATTTATTTTTGAGAGAGATACAGTGCAATTGGGGGAGGGGCAGAGAGAGAAAAAGAGAGAATCCCAAGCAGGCTTCACACTGTAATCACAGAACCCGATGCAGGGCTAGAACTCATGAACTGTGAGACCATGACCTGAGCCAAAACCAGAGTTGGATGCTGAACCAACTGAGCCACCCAGGCACCCTGAGATTAGGTATTCTTAAAACCATTTTACAGATGATAAGAAGCACACTGGGAAAAAAACTCTTTTGAAACATTCTTTTCTCTCTACCTCTACCCCAATCAAACATATCCGATACCCCAACGCGGTCATCTAAATTACCTTGGACCCCAGATTTATCTTGAATGGAACAAAATAGCTGTGGCATTCATTTCTGAGATGCAGAAATACTCAAGGTTGCAAAAGAGTAAAATCACAAGATGAAAGAGACTTGACCTCACTAGCAAAAATGTGTCCTAAAGCCAACCCAATACACACCTTCAGTGCTCTCAACCTTTCAAGCCGTCATCCTCCAGAGGCAACGGGACCAGGGAGGGAAAGGTCTTAGCATGTTCTTGGCAGATGGTGGGCTCAGGTCCTCCAGGTCTGCATGCACAGCCTCCTGCCTCTGCCCTACCTGCCTCCCCTCCTGCTGGCTCTCCATCCAGCCCCAGCTCAATGGTCAGGTGTTTCAGGAAGCCTTTTTTCAAGGCCAGCTTGGATTAAAGGTTCTTCCTCAACTACTTGAGACAGTCACAGCACTGGTCATCCTGTTCCATAGTTCCAAGACTTCTCTGTCCTCAGCACAGCACTAGAGGCTCCCAGAGCACAGAGCTGGGTACGCAACTGTGCTCAATGTCCTTGCTGATTAAATGACTGGACCCATTTATTTGTATTGCCACCAGGGTTATGCCTCCCACTCCTGGGGTAGCTAAAACATTTCAGTCTTGACAAACCAATTCTAGGATGTTCTCAGAGCCCAGCATGAGGGGGAGATAATTATGTGAGTGAAAGCTTATTCAGGAATAACAGCTGTGGGTCCAGTTATTCAATTTGGACTTTCCAGGCTCAGTTGAACCCCTTAAAATAGCCTCTAAATCTTCTTCCAAGTCGAAGGCAGGCAGAATTTTCTGCCTTGAGTTACAGAAAGCCAAATTCTCTCCTTGTTTCCTTTCATGTCCCAGCATGAAGCCCACGGGTCAGCCTTCAGTAGGCCTGGTACATCTCTGCATCTGACAGAGCAGTCCTGGCAGCAGGCATTCTGAGCATAAAACAGGTCTGACTCGGGTGCTGGGCTCTTCATAAGCTTCTGTAAGATGCCCCTCAGAGAACAAGGCTGTGCTCAGGACTTCATGTGGAAGGAGGGCTCCAGGTGCACCTTTGAGTAGCATCGACGCCTTGCCTTGTTCTCATAGGACACAGTCAGAAAGAGTCCACTTGCTGTGAGCGCCTTATCTGGGCAGCTACTGCTTTGTTTGGCATGGACCCAGTGGTTACCTGCAGGGAGAAATGTGAAATCTGGTAGCGTCCCTCGTGAGACTCCAAGGTCAAGGTCAAGATCAAGGTCAGTACATTCAAAGCAAGTGCCATCATGCTCACTCCCAAACACACCTGCTGAATGCTATGGGCTTGCGCGTCTCTCTGCTGATAAGTCCTCTCTGCTCTGTTTGCATAATAATTAAATTAAACAGACCTGTGAGCAAAGGGCAAGCATCAAGAAAGAGCAATAGAAGGAAGATATTACTGAATGAATGGAAATTTTAAAATAAAAAGTTTCCTTTACCTCAAGCCACATACATTTAGAATTATTTACATTTTGGCTTAAATCAATGAATGCATTAATAAATGAGCTATCACTTTTGCAAAACAAAAATGTATTTGCTTTTTCTGAACCTAATTGCCAAGATTCATTGGTTCTCATACAAATACCAGATTTTTGCCTCAATTGACCTTATTTCAGACCCTAAACAGTTGGCTGCCGAATGGATGCAATCTTAGTAACAGCTCCACCTGACTTGCATTATACTTTTGTTTCTAAAGTTTTGCTGAATCTTATCTTTATAGCACGTCTTTTTGCAGCCAGGAGATTCAGACCAGAGCTGTAGCGAGGTAAGTCCAGTTTGCTAGCTAAATTCCTAGTCCCAGGACCTAGCCACAGACTCTCCCCTCCTTCTGACCCTTGTATCACACGGGGTTCACTAGCCTGTTTGCCAAGGGAGAGCTGAGTTCCTCCATCCTCTCAGTCTCTCCCCATTCTCGGCTCATTCTGGCACCCCAGCTGTGACCCAGGAACATGAACAGGACATATTTAGATCTTCATCTCTGCATTTCCCCCTCTAGTTGCTGCTTAAAAAATAGCAGAATACGGTCATTAATGGTTTTACATAATCATGTGTGCGACTATATTAAGCTTAGCCAATAGGAAGGGGGAAGAAATAAGAGCGTGTGCTAATTAACTCACTCTCCACAATAGCCTTGGCACTAAGTGCTAGAACACTGCCCCGATTTGTTGATTATACTGATTCATTCTTTCACAGAGGTTTCTCTTAATGCAGGGAGCAGGGTTGACTCCAAATCCTCCATGTTATGACTGTGCAGCCTCCCGGCACCCGTGTCTCCTTTTTATCCCAGGGCTGTGTACAATAATGTCTTCCGTTCAGTGTCAAGTCCCCTGCAACTTTTCATGCTCCGCCTCCCGCTGGTGATCCAGGCCCACCTGTGGTGTGCGCACAGAGAACCCGCAGGGCCATTCTGCCTTGTCCATTGCGTCCAGGGTGGCGATGAAGCCACTGCAACTATTAACAGCCACCATCTTCATCGTTTATTTTGAGATGGCCTCTCGCTCTGCTCAGTAACATGGAGAGGCAGAAAGAATACAGTGATAATTACGTTTTATTTATAGCATTTTTCTATGCTATCGGGTTGTCCTTTCCATGAGCAATACAATTACTGGGCAGGAACAACAGAGCAAAGAAAATCTAAGTAGTTTAGATGAAGGAAACATGTTCAATTGTTTCAAAATGAGATGAAATTGACGAGGTGGGGAGATGAATCAAGTCTTCTTTGGGGCAAAAGCTGCAGCTAAAACAACACACACACACACACACACACACACACACACGGAAGAGTGTGGTTGTGGTGACCTGGCAAACGCTGCTAGGACAACTCAAGACTCTGTGCTGTGTGTGGGGGTCACACACACAAGGGTTTGGGAAAGACCTTTATAGTGAAAGTTAATGCCCTCAGGATTGGAGCCAAGTGGCACAACCAAGGACACAGTTTCCAGACTGGACTTTTTTTTTTAAGTTTATTAATTTATTTTGAGAGGAGTGAGAACAAGAGGGGGAGGGGCAGAGAGAAAGGGAAAGAAAGGATCCCAAGCAGGCTCCATGCTGTCAGCATAGAGCCCAAAGCGGGGCTCGAACTCACAAACTGTGAGATCATGACCTGAGCCCAAATCAAGAGTTGGAGGCTTGGGGCTCCTGGGTGCCTCAGCCGGTTAAGTGTCTGACTTCAGCTCAGGTGATGATCTCATGTTTCATCGGTTCATGGGTTCAGGTCCCGCATGGGGCTCTGTGCTGATAGCTCAGAGCCTGGAGCCTACTTCGAGTTCTGTGTCTCCCTTTCTCTCTGCCCTTCGTCCCACTCGTGCTCTCTCTCAAAAATAAATAAATATTAAAAAAAAAAAAAGAGTTAGAGGCTTAACCAATGAGCCAAGTAGGTGCTCCCAGGATTGGCTTTTATCCCCAGTCCCAACCCTGATCTGCACTCTCCTCCCCTGGTCTGATCATTACCAACCTCCTACCACTCACCTTTCAAGGCCCAGACTGGCTCTATTTCTTCACCAAAAAAAAAATTCTTTCTAATTTCTTTCCTTAGCACACCCAGCCTTCAGTACCACCACCTCGTCTGAGCTCCTAGACCATCCATCATTCTTAACTGCACATTCAGTTCCTGTCTCGGTGCTGGACATTCCTGGGGTGTGTGTGTGTGTGTGTGTGTGTGTGCATGTGTTCACACATACACATTTTTCATCCATGCATTTATTTCATCCACAAATATTTTTTGATTATTTGCTATATGCAATGCTGGAGACACAGTAGAACATAAGAATCAGTATTTGGCCTCAGTAGGAGAATCAGAAAAGGAAATACATGATTTCAATACAGCATTATAAATGATCTGAAGAGACAAAAACAAAATTCTATGGAAACACAAGCTTTAAAAAGATCTAGTCTAGGGGATCTGTCTGGTTGAGACAGTAAGGCATGTGACTCTTGATCTCTCTTGATCTCGAGGGTCCTGAGTTCAAGCCCCAAGTTGGTGCAGATATCACTTAAGAAAAAAAAAAGATCTAGTCTCAAAGGATGAGAGACTGTTTTCTGGGAAAATGGAATCCATGCTGAAATGCACATTGTCTAGGGGAAGAGAATTTATCCATACTAACCTAATACATGATCTTGACCTATTGTGGACTCTGACCAACCAAACAAGCATTTATTTTTGATTTATCGATTCCCTTCCTGAGCCCAGCCATTGGCATGCAGTCAAAAGTTTCTATATAAATGATAGATTATTGCTAGGAAACCCTAGTAAACCAGCACATTTAATTCTCCACTGTTAGTTTGTAACATTAAATAGTTTATAGCCGTAAAACTATCTTTCTGTGTGTTCAGCAAATTTTAAACTTAGGTATTTTTGCTTCTGTCCATGTTTATTAAGATGATGGCTCTGGCTATACATCCATTTATTTGCTTTCTATGGTTTTAAAGTAAAGATTCTGATACTAAAATGTGAAACCCAATCAATAGTCTCTTGGATTCCTTCCAACAAAAAAACTTCCAACACTTCCTCCTACTCTGTGGGCTCATGTTCAAAGCAAAGCGAGATCACCAGAATCCTTAGTCTTGTTTCCAGATTTGTAAATTTGGAATTGAACCCCAACCTAGCATCTTCTCCCATTTTTTGAAACATTTTCCCAAATTTGATCTTTGAATAAAATCCTGATGCAAATATATAGTGAATTCGAATGGATTAATCAAGAACACATTTATGTTTTACTCCCCTAGATAAAGTACATATGGACTATAGTCAATGTCTAAATAGTCAGAAAATGCCTGCATTTCCAGAAACTCCCATGGCTCAGTCATATGCTTAGTGATGCTTGGCAAGTCCCTGAAGCATGCAGTTAACCTGGAAACTTCCTCTCTTGAACGTGGGCCTATCACAATGCCAAATTCACTAGCATGTGTATGCTACCTCATGTCTGGATTGATTCTTCTCCCAGGAACGGATTCTGAGAATCAACAGTAATTTTAAAAGGACAACAGGGCAACACAATGTGCACAAATCCACCTGATTATAAGTGTCTAAAAAAGCCATACAGCAAGTTGTGTAGTTAGTACACATGACAAGTACGTGCCAACATTCTGGTCTAAACACCAGAAAACCGCAGTGTCGTCTGGCGGTATCCGCTCAGCAGTTTTGTGACCTAGGCAAATTCACTGCGCTGAGCCTCAGATTATTTGTCCATAGGAGAGGCACTGGAATGAGAGCTCACTCTGACTACTAAAACTTTGGACTAAAACTAAGCTACTGTGTTATGGCCCTTTTCTCTTATTTACTCACCTTATTAGCTCTGCACTCCTTTTCTTCCATAATAGGACAAACAAGTGAAAAAATTACATGAAGAGATTAATAATTTTGAAATTTAACAGAAATATTATTGCATGTGTTATTTTTGCCTGGCCCTTTGCTTTGAAGTGAAGAAATGGCTCAAATGTCATAGTCTTTGAGGATACAACAGGCTCAAGAAGAGGTGAAAGGCTTTGACCTTGAGACTTTCATTCAACAAATATTTTTCGCATGGGTCTACTGTGTACCAAGCAAAACTATTCTAACAGGGAACAAAACAAGCCAAAAACTCTCCTCTCATGAAGCTGACAGTCTTATAGAGGAGGAAATGATAAGTGAGATAAATAAGAGAAGTTTAGATAGTAATAAGTGATAAAGAGAATTAGGTGGTGGATCCAATATGAGAGATGAAGAAAAGGAAAGAATAAAAGATGATCCCTTGTTTGTCTGATTTTCATATATGTATGTTTTGGGCTTGAGTGATTGGATAGTTGGATAGAATGGATAGAATGATAGTTACTGAGATGGAGAAAAAGAAGTGGGGGCAGAGGGAATGCAAAGTAGAGCCTGAATCAAGTATTCTGTTTGGGGAATACTAAGTTTGAGATGCCTATTGAATGCCCACATGTTGATATCAAGTAGGCAGTTGGACACATGAGTCTGAAGCTTTGGGAAGAAGCGAAGGATTGGGAATCCTCACCATATAGGTGGTTTTTAAGGCACTGAGTCTAGAGAGAAGGTATAGGAAATCAAGAGGATTGAGGATTGAGCTGTGAGGATACCCAGTCAGGTGGAGGAGATGTAGTCAGCATAGAAGACTGAAAATCATCAGCCAAAAATGAAGGAAGAGAATTAAGAAACTGTGGTAATTCAAAACCAACTGAAGAGAGTTTCTCAAAAAGAATTAAATGTTCAAGAATTAAATGTTCAATACTACTGAAAAGGGTGGGTGGATGAGGTTAGAAAGGTGTCCCCTGGATTTGACAGCAGGGGAATCATTGGAGACTTTCCAAAACACAGTTTTAGCTGAATGGTGGAAAGAGCAACAGGATAGGACTGAGCTGAAGAATGAACAGGAGATAAGGGAAGAGAGACTCACAGTCTAGTCTACTTCAAAGACTTTTGTTGAGAAGGTGAAGGGGGAATTACATAGTAGAAGAAAAAGGGTATGAGGCCAAGGCAGACGGCAGATTGTGTTCACGTACTAAAAGGACAATCCAGCAGAAGGACTGGTTGATGCAGAGAAACTTGGAACCAATGATCAAAGACTCCTCGGAGACCATAGGGGTAGATTGCAGAGCATTAAGTGGATAACTCTTCTTCCACAGTAGTGGGACAAGAAAGACGTGTACAAATCTGGATATTCTGCATCCTTGGGTGTGGAAAGATAGTTGTAATTCTTCTATTTTTTCAGTGAAGGAGAAAGAAAGATTATCATCAGGGATTTGGGGCAAGAGTGGGAGAGAAGAGATGTGGGACGCATGAGGGGAGAGTGTGAGTTATGAGAACTCACCTCCAAAGAGTGGGGTTGAGCATGTACCCAACGACGACCACCACGAAAAGGAGCAGGTGCCAGGTCTGGGAATGGAAAGGAAAGTACATGGAGGCGAGAAAATCCAGGGCCTGACAGACCGTGGTCATCCCACGTGGGGATCCAATTCACCAGAAATGGTTATAGATGTGGGTGTGGAGAGAGCCCTGAAGCAGAGGGCCAGGAAGTCATAGGCCACAGTGATAAGGGATAGACTCACAGGTCCCTTGGAAACTGAAGATTTTGGAGGAAAGAGAACAAAAATTAGAAATAGGTATGAGGTATTAAAAGAAAAATGGTGTGTGATTCAGAAAGCAGCAAGCAAGGGGGTATGCATCATCAGAGGCTACCTCGTGCAAGGAATTTGAGGGAATGTTCTAGTCACACAGCGGGAGATGGTGGGTGCAGTCACTGAGCTCAGGATTTCAGACCCCAGACAGTGGCCTTTTCTACTTGATCACGTTGCTATTGGTAAATGTGCTTTCTCCTTTTGGCTTTCAGATTTCATGCTTTTGTGATATTCCTGGAGATAAGTGGGAAATCACTGAAGATGGTCCAAAAAAATCTCTAAGGTACATATGTAATTTAGATCTTGATTTTTGATAATATACACATTTATGTTCTCTTATCAGCATTATAAATAGAAATAAGCCAAAACAGGAATAATTTTTTGATTAACCTGATTTTGATTTAATAAAAAGTTCCAGAAAGTCGAAGATTTGTACCTTTCCCTCTATTTCTTTCCTTCTTTTAATCACATTAACCATCTGCTTAGACATTGATGCATGAATCCTCCTGATACCATCGGCTGTTCTAGGTCATTTTATTCACCCTAAAATCCTCATTTTTCTTGAGCCCATATCTTAATCCTTTTTAGAACATCTGGGACAGGTTGTCCCATAGGATACAGTGTTAAGGATTTACCAGACTAAAGTATTGGAAATATATGTTCACACACACAAACGTATACAGACTCCCAGTTTTGCCACTTATAAGCAGTGCGACCTTGGCCTAATTTCTTAACTGCTCAACTATTCTGTAAAATGAAGACAATAAAAATGCCTAAACCATAGGGTAGTTATGGGAACTAAATATGGAATTCATATGTAGAGTTTAGCACAGAGTCTGAGTCATAGTGAGAACCCAGGAAATGCTAATTCTGATGTGTATTAAATATGCATTGCTCAGTAAAGTCACATATGTATGCACGCCTAAGAAGAAAGATAAACTTCTCTTGAATTACAGATGTATGAGTGAATGCTCTTTCTATGAACCTGTCTTCCTTCAAAACACTCTTCACAAACATCCCGATCTGGATAGCTGGAGCATCCAGTCACGTGTGGTTTCCTACATCCAGAATCACCTATCAGCTCCTTGATTTCTCATCTCTTCTCAGATTTTATTTAAAAGTTCCTTTTTCTTTCATTCCTCTAGTCCCCAGAATTTTTGTCCCTTGGTTTTTAACCATGTCAAAACAGAAATGAAATGCTGTTAGAACTAATGTGATCCTGGGGCATCTGGCTCAGTTGCTTAAGCCGCCAACTATTGACTTCAGGTCTTGATCTCATGGTTAGTGGGATTGAGCCCCAAGTTGGGCTCTATCCTGACAGTGCTAAGACTGCCTGGGATTCTCTTCTCTCTCTCTTTCTCTCCCTCTGTTCCTCTCCCTCACTTGTGTGCTCTCTCTTTCTCAAAGAAAGAAAGAAAAAGAAAGAAATAAAAAAAATGACAGAACTAATGCGATCCAAAAAAAACAGTGTTTAATAATCATTTTAAGTTTCTTTTAAATGAACCACTTCATACCTCATCTGAGATTGAAAATTAACTTCTCTGTTGGTGTTTTCCCCTGACATTCCTTGGTGAAAACAGTCACCTAATTAAGTGTATCTTTCTTCTTCAATGTGCTTCTCACTGCAGCTCAGACAGGAAATGAATGATTCTGGGTGGAAGCACAACTGGAACCATAAGAGCCTCTCAGAGGTGACGTGACCGTGTGTGAGCTCCCCTCATCAGAATGTGCCCACCTGAAATTAAACTTCCAGCTCGCTGCTCTAACATTTACTTCTGTGAAAACAACATCACCTTACCTGGATTCTGTCAATGGTGCACAGATAAAGAAGTATTCCCTTAAATTATAGGCATTTACAAGTGACTGAGAAAAGAAAGGCAGAGTGAAAAGAACTTACTTAGGACATGACACTGAGCAAGATTTTAAGCTGGTAAAAGTTAGGTGACTTCAAGTATTGCTGCTTCAGAAGAAATTGCATCTCACTTTCGTCTCTCCTGAGGGTTGCTTGGTCAATGAAAGTGTTCGCGTGAAGAATTCCTATACACTGAGCTGTCCAATAGAAAGGGTACTGAACTAGGGACAGACTTCTGATTTGGACATACTTCTGATTTAGATGAAATGAAGGAAGAGAGAGTTGAGGAAAGAAGCCAAATGTTTGACCTCCTAGACATTTTCCCCCTAAATCCAAATCAGGTTAAAAGGAATTTGATTGTTCAAATTCAAAATAATTTAGATTATTCAAATGCAGAATTCCTTTTGATTCAAAATCAAAAGGAATGTGATTATTTCTGGTTTAGCATCTATTTATAATGCTAAAAAGGAGAGGAGGGCGAGTGAGCATACGTGTGTATTTTATCTGAAAGCAGTTAAGATACTATTAACTTTACAAGGAAGGGAGTATTACAGAGATCCAGTGTTATTTTCTGTAAAATTAGTAGGGAGGACTAGATGTTGTTAAAACTGCTAAAACTGCCCTGCAGCTGTTTTTTCTTTATGTAAAATGGGGCAATGTGACCTGCTTTAACAAAGAATCAAAGGAGATAATGTATGTGAAATCACAAACTAGAAGCTATTGGTCAATTGTGAATTCCTCTTAATGTTGTCTTTGCACCACAGGAGGGTTAAGGAATTGTTTGAGATAATACTACTAGTACATGGTATTCTTTTGCTTCCCCAAACAGAGCCTAACTCATTATAGAAGCTAAGAAAATATTTAATGTATAAATACATGAGCTGGGCCTTGAACCCAGGCTGTCTGGCCCAGGACCTGGGAGCTTAATCACTATGCTCTGCTGTGCTACATTTGCCACCAAAGATAAATCAAAGTTAGCTGTGGAGAAGAGATGGAGATATTCCATGAGATTAGTACTAATTTAATTTGGAGTAACGGAAGCAGAGAGCACTGCTCTAAGTAAGCTGTGAGGAACTATCCTACTGGAGAAGTATTTTGGAATGAAATAATTTTCATGTGCTGAATACTTTTCAGAGGTTGGATGATTTCAAAATGTTCCCATGCTTCAGATATTGTGGTACAATGATACTCCTCTTTCCCCTGAGAAAAGGGGAAAAAATACACAGATGAAACTGCAGTTCTTTCCTAGAAATACAGTGACCCACCCCTGAGGGGGTAGTACATTACGAGATGGAAAACAATGCCAGGGTCTGTGCCCAGACAGGAGAGGCCAAGGTAATGGCATAGCTCGATAAAGAACAATTAAAGGAAGTTCCATTTCATCTGACTCCCAAAGCTCACACCAAACTTGCTGAAAAGACCAATATGATCCTTGTTCTCCTTCCACACTGCTTACACATACAGTCTGCTCTCGTGCCAGGGGCATCAGATCCTGAAAGCAGACCTCTCCCCAAGGAGTCAGCCAATTGCCTTCAGCCCACTCCAAATGAAACCCTTTCTGGCATTAGGTCTTCTTCTGAAAATAAAAATGTCTAGCAACTTAACTTGCTGTTAGCCTCTTAAATACACTTTGCTAAACATTTTCTTTTAAAAACATCAGGTCTTTTGCTTACTGCTGAAGTAAAGCACTGCAGAATATTTGGAAAATATTGAAAATCAAATATAATGTCATTCCTTGGAATCAACTACCATCATGTATTTCTTTCATATGTGTGTCTATGTGTATAATCCCAATTTTAGATTCAATAGGCATGTACCTATATCATTTGTTTCATATATTTAAAAAACAAATCTGTGACTATCTGTTTAATATCTTCTAAATTTCATATGATACTAGAAGTATATTCCTATGCGATGAATATTGTTTTAAAATATGGATTTGTAGAAATTTCTTCAGATTGTAATGGAGTTGCTTATAGCAAATCAACCTTTTTCAGGAAGCAATTATAGAAGCTGAATAAAATGTGACAAATCCATCTAGATGAAGTCACTGGAGAAGGGCAAAGCAGCCAGGGCTTGAGGGGCCAAGAAACCACATTATTGAAAGATCAGTGTTTTCCTGTCTTTTCCCTCTTGAACCATGGATCTCTTTCCCTAAGCACGTTAGGGCACATAAGCCAAACAGAACCAGGGAGGCAAAAATTACTATGTTCCAGAATTCAAGGGGTCAAGAAAAAAAAAAAGACAAAAAGAGAAAAATGTACTCTGCATTTTGGCCTCTGAATAAGAAGCCAAAGGATCAGGCTGGAAGTGGCTGATAAAAACATGAAGAGCTAATTACACTTGGGTTTCCAATGTTCTTAAGGTGAAATAAAAATTAGGGTTCAGAAACCCCTAAGGAGGCAGGGTCCCAGTACACACTTGTGTCTTCCATTGAGACCCAGGAAAAGCTACATCTCAAGGGAAAAAGCAAACCAGGAAAAGACCAGCCTTGCAAAAACTAAGAAACAGTCTCAAACCATCCAAATGTCTGATAGTTCCCAAGGTAATCTGGCCTTACTCAAACTGCTTACCAGAAGAAAATTAATTTCTACTCCAAGAAAGTAACCAGAATTTTAAAATGGTAACATGTTATAACATTCAAAAATTACCAGGTTTACCAGAAGATTGGACTAAATAGATAAAAACAATGAAAATGGTAACCGTGGAGTTATTGAAAACAGACTTTAAAACAATTTTGATTGATATGTTCAGCAAATTAGGTGACAAAGATATGAAGCTTTGGAAGATAATTGGAAACTATAAAAAAGAATTCAGTACAAATTCTATAACAGAAAACATAACATTTAACAGTGATTAGACACAGCGAGAAGGAGAATTAGTCATCTGAAAGATAGTTCAGGAGAAAATATTAACCCTGAAGCACAGAGAAGAGAAATATGGACAATACAGAGAAAAATATACAAGAAATATGAGACAATATGAAAGGGTAATATGCATGTAACTAGAGTTCTGGAATGTGAGTGGAAGAATGGGTGAAGCAATATTCTAACAGATAATGGCCAATAATTCTTAAAAGTGGATTAAATACATCAAACACACATTTAGGAAGTGTTATAAACACTGAGTAGTATAAATAAAAAGAAAACTAGGGGCACCTGGCTGGCTCAGTCAGTTGGGCATCCTACTTCGGCCTAGGTCATTATGTCGCCATTCCAAAGTTCGAGCCCCATGTCGGACTCTGCCGACAGCTCAGAGCCTGGAGCCTGCTTTGGATTCTGGGTCTCCCTCTCTCTGCCCCTCCCCTGCTCACACTCTGTCTCTCTCTGCCTCTAAAAAATAAATAAAAACATTAAAAAATTTAAAAAAAGAAACTAGACCAGGACACTTTGTACTAATACTGGTGAAACTAAAGAAAATAAGAAAATTAAAAGCCAGCCAGAAAAAAAAAAAAACCCACACTTTTATAAAGAACAATAATACTGAGGCTGAATTCTCAAAAAAAAAATAATTATGGAATCAGAAGAAAATGGAATAATATCTTTAAAGAACTGGAGGAAACGCTAACTGCCTTCCTAGAATTGGATACCCAAAAAATATCATGGATAAATTAAAGTGAAATAGAGACATTTTCAGACAGACAAAAACTGAAAGAAAAGTGTTTTGAGTGAACCTACATTTAAAGAGATACTAGAAAGAAGTCTTCAGGAAAACATAAAAACAGATCCTTTATTTAAACGTAGAAATTGAGAAAGGAATAAAATCAAAGATGTGGTAAAATGTGGTAAGTATTAATTAACACTGTTAAAAGAAATAATAAAGCTTTGTAGGATTCTAACATTATGTAGGATTTAAATGGTTACAAAAATAATGAAAAGAGAAAGAAGAGAATATATGAAGTTACTCTATGGTTTTCCATTGGAAAATGGTAAAAATGCTAATTGATAGTTGATTAAATTAACACAAAGATGCATGTTTTCATTTTTAGGGTAACCACTAAAAGAAAATGCAATGATAATTTTAAAAATTATTATTGCAAAAAAGGAGTAAAAGGGAAAGCAAAACAGATCAGCCAAATAGAAAAAAAAAAAGTGATTTGATAGCTATAAATACAACTATGTAAGTAATTGTAAGTGTACTACCTATGCTAAGTAAAAGGCCATCAGACTGAATCAAAGCAAAGTCTGTGCTGCTTAAAAGAGACACATCTTGTATATAAGACACAAAAAAGTTAAAAGTAAAGGGATGGAGAAAAATATACCATACAAGTACTAACCAAAGGAAAATTGGGGTAGCTATATGAATATCAAGCAAAGAAGCCTTTAGACAAGAGCATTACTAGAAATAACAGGGGCATTTTATAATGATACAAAGTTAGCAGCAATAGTAACATATAATGATTCTATGTTTTATGCACCTAATAACATTTTCTCAAAATACATAAATGAAACCCTACATGGTAAAAATAGAAATAAACAAATTCACAATCATAGTGAGAGATTTTATAAGAGATTTATCTTGTGAATGGATCAGAAGACTCAATATTATTAAGATGTCTGTTCTTTTCACATTGACCTATACGTTCAATGCAATCCCAGGCAAAATCCCAGTGAGGCTTTTTGGGTAGAAATTGACAAGCAATGCTAAACTGAATATAAAAAAGCAGAATACCGGGAATATCCAAAACAACTTTGGAAAAATAAATAAATAAATAAAAACAAACTTAGAAAGATTGCACTAATTGGATTAAAGCCTTTCTATGAATCTAAGTAAACAAGACGCTAGATATTGGCCTAAAGATAGACATAAACAATCAAAAGAATAAAGAACCCAGAAATGAACCCCACTGTAGCATTTCCTCACACCATATATAAAAATAAACTTGAAATTGATTGTAGACCTAAGTATAAAACTTATAACTATAAAATGTCTACTAGAAATCATTGGATTAAATCTTTGTTGACCTTGGGTTAGGCAAAGGTTTCTTAGGTAAGACACAGAAAGCACAGTTCATAAAATTATCTTTGAAAAATACTATTAGGAGAATAAAAAAGCAAGCCACAGATTGGTCAAAATATTTATAATACATATAGCTGATTAAAGATATATATTGAAAATATATAAAGATATCTTATAATTTAGTAAGTCAAACAACCCAGTAAAAATAAGTTTGAAATACCAGATACTTCAATGAAGAAGATATGCAGGTAATAAATAAGCATGCTTAAGTATCCATTAGTTATGAGAGATGTACAAATTAAATGCACAGTGAAACACTACCAAGCTGTCTAGAATGAGCATGTTTCATCCATGTTGAATAAGGAAATCCATAAAATAAATAGGAACAAACTATTGATATTTGGAGTAACACGAATCAATCCCCAAAAGCATTATGCTTAGTGTAAAAAGCCATAGAAAAAAGACCATAAATTGTATGATCCTCTTTATGTGACACACTGAAAAGGCAAAAATATACAAAGCCGTGTTTAAGAAGGGCTGGAGGGGAGACTACAAAGGGCACAAAAGAACTTTTTGGGCTGACAGAAATATTTTAAACATTGGTCTGGGTGTGGTTAGGGTAGTCACATAACCGTATATATTTGTCAAACTCATCAAATGGCACTTGTAAAGGGTCAACTTACTGCACATAAATTATTACACACTTTTCTTTAAAAAAAAGAAGATGCTTGTGGGATACAGATATAGACAAAGTTCTGCTTAGAGAGCTATTTATAGTCTCAGATCCATATATTAGAACAGAAAAAATTAAGTTCTAAATACCTCTTTCAAGAAACCAGACAAAGGGAGCAAATTAAACCCCAAGAATGTAGAAGGAAGGACAGTGTAACATTGACCACGATGCTAGACAATGGATCCTGGTAGACATGAGAGTCCAGACACAGACCCCCACACATAAGGGTGCCTGACAGGAGGTAGTAAGGAAAGAATCATCTGTTTGATAGTTGGTGCTTGGCCAATTGGATATGCAAAGTTTTTCAATGGTTTTTGGTCCCTATCTCACATTATTTACAAATATCAATTATAGGAAGATTATAGATCCAATTAGATCCATGTAAAATCCAAGATAAAACAAAGTTTCTAGAAAATAAGAGAATATCTTCATGACCTTGGAGTGAGCAAATGTTAAACAGGAAAAGTATGTTCACCATAAAAATATTGAGAAATTGGACTTTATTAAAATTAAAAACTTTTGTTTATCAAGAGACACATTAAGACAGTGAAAAGCATGGGGCGCCTGGGTGGCGCAGTCGGTTAAGCGTCCGACTTCAGCCAGGTCACGATCTCGCGGTCCGGGAGTTCGAGCCCCGCGTCAGGCTCTGGGCTGATGGCTCGGAGCCTGGAGCCTGTTTCCGATTCTGTGTCTCCCTCTCTCTGCCCCTCCCCCGTTCATGCTCTGTCTCTCTCTGTCCCAAAAATAAATAAAAAACGTTGAAAAAAAAAAAATTTAAGACAGTGAAAAGCAAAGCCACAAAATTGGAGATGTTTGCTACAAATGCTCATGTGTGCGTGTGCGCACGCACACACACACAAACACACATGATAAAACAATCATTTCCAGGATGTACACAGAACTCTTACCATTCAATAAGAAAGAGAAACATCCTAATAGTAATGGGCAAGAGACCTGGACAGGAAATGAAAAATGCTAAACTGGTCAATAAATAAAGAAAATTGCTTAACTTCATTAGTCATTCAGAAATACAAAATAAAACCACATGAGACACTACCATTATATACCAGAATTGCTATAATTAAAGAGGCTGACCATACGAACTGTTGACAATGATATGCTACAACTGAAATTGTAATACATGGCCTGAGGATGCCTACCTTTAGATAATTTAGCGCTATCAACTACAGCTTAACATATACACACCCTACGGCCAGACAATTTTACTCTAGGCACACACCAACAGACATAAATATAGGTACCAAAGACACATGTGAGAATATTCATAGCATTGTTTGTAATAATTTAAAAACTGGAAACAACTCAAATGTCCATCAACAGTAGAATGGATAAATGCATTGTGATATATTTATATAATGTAATGCAAAGCAGCTGTAATGAACTGTTACAATATGCTACAACATGGAAAAGGCTCATAAATGTAGTTTCTTTGGGCAAAATTTACACACATAATAATGTGTAAGTTAAAAAATATGTAAAACTAATTTACGATGATGAGAGTCAGAGGAGTGGGCACCTTGGGAGCGGTAATGACCAAGAGGGTTCATGAGAGAGACTTCTAGGGTGTTGATAATATTCTATTTTTTTATCTGTGTGGTGATTTCATAGTTGTGTTCACTTTGTAAAAATTCATGGGAAAGTACACTTATAATTTATGTACTTATTTCATGATGTTTTATTTCTATTTGTTCTATTTGAAAAAAAACATGTTTTCCTAGGACTACATAGTATTTGACCATATCAATATTCATTGTTTGTTTAACCCACTCCCTCTGGTGATTCTTTTTTGATGTTTGTTACATTGGCTATCATAAAAAATACTTTTTTTTTTTTAGAATGATCATATTTTACTTTTCTCATTCTAATCTTTGACTTTTTTCTAAAGGTAAAGTCCTGGAAGTAGAAGTGCTGGGTCAAAGGATACATCATTTTAATGACACTGAAAACATGTTGCCAAATGGCCCTCTAGGAAGATCTCACTATTAAAACACTGAAGATCAATCTTATCAAGGCAGACATAAATGTTCATAGTCCTTATCCTGCTTGACCTTTATGGTATTTGACATTGTCCATCACCTCTTCTTTTTTTAAATATTTTATTATTTTTTTAATGTTTATTTATTTTTGAGAGAGAGAGAGAAAGACAGAGCGTGAGCAGGTGAGGGGCAGAGAGAGGGAGACACAGAATCTGAAGCAGGCTCCAGGCTCTGAACTGTCAGCACAGAGCCTGACTCAAGGCTTGAACTCATGGACTGTGAGATCATGACCTGAGCCCAAGTCAGATGCTTAACTGACCAAGCCACCCAAGTGCCTCCCCCTTTTCTTTATAACTTTTAAAATTTATTTTATTTTATTTTTTATTTTAGATAGGACAAGAGCATAAGCAGGGGAGAGGGGCAGAGGGAGAGAGAGAGAATCTTAAGCAGGATCCACACTCAGCACAGAGCCTGACACAGGGCTTGATCCCACGACCCTGGGATCATGACCTGAGCTGAAATCTAGAGTAGGACTTTCAACCGACTGAGCCCCCCAGGAGCCCCCCGCCGTCAGCTCTTCTTTTGTAAAATTCTATTTTGCTTTGGCTTTCGTGGCACCCCTCTGCCTGTTCCATGCTTCTCCTCTTCCTTCTGCTTGACTATGCATGGGCCCCCAAGTTCAGTTCCTGTCTTTTTTTTTTCTCTCCTCTCCCCTAGAGGAATGTGTTTTTTTACTTTGCATTTTTACTTTTCCCTCTACGTCTATGGTTTCCTATTCTCTTCCCAATTTCAATCTCTTATCTTGTTCTGCATTTCCAACAGCTACGCATGGTCTGTTTTCATTTCCAATCTCAACAGAATTAAGTAGCGTGAGGAATGGCTAATGAGCTAATACTTGAAATGGCAGAAAGAATGAATGATATTATTCGGAAGCTCAAAGACCCCAGGACTTGCAGGACACGCCTCCAGCCAGTGTCCCCTTCAGATCCTAACTCCACTCTCTCTCCCTGTTTTCTCCCCATCCTGCTTCCTCCCTACCTCCCACGGCCTTCCTCCACACTCTCCCTCTTCTTTACTCACACCATCAGCATTTTTCCTTTTTGCTCCATTTTATCTTCTCTCCATACTAAATTACACAAAATATGTCTGAATAGTTTCTCATTACTTAAATTTTTAAAAAATATTTGTTAATTTTTAAGAGAGAGAGAGGGAGAGAGAGAGAGAGAGAGAGGCAGGGAGAGAAGAAAGGAATCTCCAGCAGGCTCCACACTGGCAGCGCAGAGCCCAACAAATTCACGAATCATGAGATCATGACCCGAGCCGAAATCAATAATTGGACTCTTAACCAACTGAGCCACCCAGGCGCCCCTCATTTACTTTTTGAATAAAGTTTTATGAACCTGTTTTTCCAATTAGAACCATTTAAAACAGGTGAGTTAAATGTCTCGTTGTTGTTGTTTTTTTAAGAGACAGTAATTCCTTTGCTGTTTTGAATGTGGCCTATCCCTAATTGGAAAAAAAGTATTCATTGATTGATTGGTGTCACTTAAATTGTCTCACTAATGCTCTCCACTATGGCAGATTTGCTACCTATATGCTTGCCGTATAATTTTCTTATTCTTTAGACTATTGCTTTGAGGTAGGTTTATATTTTTGCAGGTGAGAAACTGAGGTTTAGGCAGGGCATTTGCCCAGGTCACATACCTGGCAGGCTAAAGAGCTGGGATTCAAATCCAGGTCTGTGTGACTCCTTGAGTCTCACTCAGAAACTCTCTACTGGGAGCTCAGTAAATTTTGTTAGCTTGAGCAGCAGTAATGTCTCTGGAGGAAGGAACAGACAGTACACTGTGTAAAAACAGAAAGGTCTTTATGATGTCTCTTTCCTGGCCCCTCCCCCTCTATAATCTGCTTTGATCATTATAAGAGAGATTAATAAAGTCAATAGTCCTATTGTGCACGTGGGGCAGGGACAGGGTCAGGAGCCTTAGGCCCTGAGCTATGCCCCCACGGCTCTGCTCAGAGTGGCAGGCAGGGTGGAGGTCACGGCTAGGAAGCTTTGAAGCAGACAGACAACATCTATTGTAGTACTCCATGTATGGTCACATGTAGTCCCCATCATCTTCACACCTAAATCCATGAGGAAAGAAAGAGAGAAACACATCCCAATCCCTTCTTATTTATGAACTGTAGGAATTAAAGTACATAATAGGAAGTGACCTGCTAAATTGTGTTTTTATTATGTAGGTCAGGGCCGTCTGATTTGTCCTTGGTGCTTGGACCACTGTGAGTGCCTGTCCTCTGTTTGGCTGGCTGTGATTTTAAGGCTGTGGGTCAGCCTGATGTTTAGAAACTTCCCCAAGACCCTTCTCAAAACCCCTTCTCTCCTTTGTTTTGTTTTACTCCAAAGGTCATTAATTTCAATTGCCTACATTCTACACTAGACAGAACAGTCACATTAATTTACTTACATTTGTTCTCACAGAATACGGAGCTCTGTTCCTTGTCTTTAACACACACACACGCACACGTACACACACCCTTTACCACATCTCCATTCCCACAGTACCACTCAAGAATTGTTGTGAAATTAAACAGTAATGAGGCATTCACAAGAAGAGAAAGCTTTACTCGCGGCTGAGAAGCCAGGGTAGAACCGATTGCTGGTCCTGACCACCAGGTCTGCGAAAAGAGCGGCAGTGGACCTCCTTGTGAAGAACAGGGCTTCTCAGGCAAAGCATTTGACATTCACAAAGCTCTTGCTGCTTCTTCAAGACTCAGACCCATTGTTATTCTGCGTGAAGGCTTCGTGATCTGCAAGAGGAGTGAATCACGCTCCTTCCTTTCCCGGCACGCACAACTGAATCCAAGGAACAACAGACCCACATTCTCTGAAGGGCTGAGTGTCAGCCGGCTTCTAAACCACAGAAAACATGGCAGGTCGCTTTGCCATACAACCAGGAGATAGATTTATTGGAGACTCTGAAGAGGGAAGGAATGCTTTGGGGGCATCCGTGTGTATGGAACTGGAGAAGGAGGGAGCATGGTGAGCTAACACCCCCAGATCACCAATGCTTAGGGAGGACTGGCTAACTCCAGATCATAGCATAACTGGCATTGTGCTTAAGCAGTATTGGAGTGGAGTACTGGCTAGCAAGTGATAGCCCTAAAGGCAGGGACTTTGTCTTAGTCACACATTTGCCCTATCACCCAAAAGAGGGCTGGAACAGAGCAGAGTCAAACATATACGTAGAAAATGGCATTCGGGCCAGTAAAAACCACTCATTGACAGACAATGAGACAAGACAAGCACATTGTCACTTCTACAGAAAGCACGAAACAGCAACCGGTAGTTATTCATAGATGTCACGACCCCCTTTCTAATCCAGGGTTCTTTTACACCGCACAGAGAGTTTGCAAGATGTACCAAGTCCCATGGGGCTGTGCTGTTACTACACATCCCGACCAGGTCCCCGGGGAATGTGTTGTGTGACTGGCAGGCTTTTAGCACTGTGCAAACCCTCAAGAATATAATCCCCAGAGGAAGGTGAGGACCATGTATTAAATCCAGGTTATTTTTTTTTCTTTTTTTAAACAGTTTTATTTATTTTTGAGAGAGAGACAGAGAAAAGACAGAGCGCAAGCAGGGGAGAGGCACAGAGAGATGGAGACACAGGATCTGAAGCAGGCTCCAGGCTCTGAGCTGTCAGCACAGAGCCCGACGCGGGGCTCAAACCCACAGACTGTGAGATCGTGACCCCAGCCGAAGGCTGACGCTTAACCGACGGAGCCACCCAGGCGCCCCTCCAGGTTATGTTTTCTTGTCCCCCTCTCAGACCTAAACGCTTTGGAGTTAGCAGGGAAGCAAAGCTGAAGGCAAATCAGCTATTCACCTCTCTGGGCCATGGAGCTGAACTGCAGCCAAACCCTTCAGTCGCTTGGGGCCCCTCCTATACTGCTATTGATCAACAAAAGGAGACTGGGCTGGAATATTTGAACGTAAATCTCTTGAGAGTTCTCTTTCATAATCAAAAACTGTAATTGCTTTTCTCTGTAGCTCCTCTTCCTGCAGGGAAGACTTCTTTCTTGCTGTTTTTTTAACTTTCAAGCCAAAAACACAGTTTCTGGACTCCAGGGAAAGCAGCCAGGAAATGAGCAGGGGAAGCAGCAGACCCTGGACAATCATAGCACCACCATAGGACATAAGACAAAGGCAGGCAGTTGAGAGCATCAGGCAGCCAAAGGCAGGGTCCTGGGGCTGTGGCCTGGCCCACTCCTCCCGGTGAACAGCAGCAGAACCAACCCCCATCCTTTCATTCCAACAGACAAGACAGGAAGTTGTTTACTCCCGAGCAGATTTAATGCCTCTTGCAGAGAGAAACTGCAGCCTAATGGCGGGATGATGGAGTAGATCAAAATGCAAAGGGAAAGAATATCAGAACACTGGGAGGATCTATTCCAACAATGAAATCTGGTGAAGCCACAAGCATCCCTTTATGCCTACAACGTTCCTTTCTCCCCACACACCCCCACCACACCCTCATGTCCCTGCTGCCCTCAGAAGATAGTTCCCAGCCACTTTCCTTGCAGAGCAAACTTAAACCAAAGCTCTTCCTCTGCAGGGATCAGTTACATTGGAAACCTTCAATCTAACTGCAATTATGACTGACCTCTTCATAAAGGGATTTAAAGTGTAGGGAGGTGCCTGGGTGGCTCTGTTGGTTAAGCGTCTGACTCTTGATTTTGGCTCGGGTCACAATCTCATGGGTCATGAGATTGAGCCCCACATCAGGCTGCAAGCTGTCAGCCTGCTTGGGATTCTCTCCCTCCCTCTCTCTGCCCCTACCCCCCACCCCTCTCAAAATGAATAAATGAACTTAAAAAAAAAAAAGGTATAAAGTGTCAGGGAGCTAGTGAGTGAGATTCCTGTGGTGCCACCTTCCCCCAGCCAGGGTAGGTGATAGCTCATTCCCATTCCCCTAGCTCTGCTGCGGGACGTAGAAGAACTTCATCCTTTCTCTTGTCTATCCTGACATGCCCTTCAGGGTGACCTCTTCCGCTGAATCTCAGGAGTGTACTTCCCCAAAGATTCCACTGTTTATTTAAAAACAATATATACAGAGTCAAACACTCTCTGAATTACCTGTGAATATTTTGAATATGAATTAGTCACCAAACTCCATACGAAAAGGTTTCGTTCATTGGTTACTAAGTGTTTGCTGAGGACATTAACTATATGCCAGGCACTGGGTAGATGCTGGAAACTAATTAGAGATTTTGTTACTTCACTTTTGAGCAGACTAAAAAGAGTTTAATATGAATGAAGTATAGTTTTATCTGGTTTGCTCTTAAACTGTCATACTGCTTTATTTATTCACTCAGATATTTATATTCCCACCCCGTGCCCGGCATAGAAACTGATGGAGTGGCTTCACTGAACCATAACTCCAGAATCTATCAGAGGCTCTCTGGGTCTCAGGCTGACTCTACCACTTACCCGCTGTTACTAAACCTTCCAACCCTCAGGTGCCTCATCTTTAAACTGGGCATTATACTGGCATCAATTTCACAGGCCTGTAGTAAGTATGTAATGAGAAAATCCACTGGAATGCTTGGCACATGAGAAGCATCCAATAAACATGAGCTACTTGGCTGGATGTAAGACATGACGCTGGTAGTCATTTGGAAGAAAAACCCTGGAGTTCAGTTTATAGATCAGATCTAGAAATATATAGTTCCAGAAGACGAAGAGCCATTGGAGGCCCATGTGCCCAGAGAAACAGAGGCTGAACGCCAGGGAATGTAGTGGACTCTACACCATCAGGCATCATGAGTCCTCAAGGAAACTAAGCAGCAGCACCAGGTGCACTGCACCTGAGAATGATCATTACCACCTGTGCTACCCTGGCCTCCATCACCATCTTCACTACGACCCCCCCTCACATCACCAGTGCCACTCCTACCATTCCCAACGGTCACCTCTACTGCCAGCACCACCAGCATCAAGGCCACCATTACCACTTCTACGATCTCCAACCAAGCACCACCTTCACCTCAGCCACCATCACCAACACTGCCATCTGCCATTATCCCTTCCCCTAATCTCCAAACAGCACCATCACCACCCCCGTGCCACCTGTATCCTCCCCGACAATATAATTATCACTAACATGTTAGCCATCGTTTCTCAAAGAATGGCCCATTGCCACCTGATTCAGAATCAGGGCAATCTTATTAAAATTATAGTATCCTGTACCTTACATGAAATTTACCAAATCCAAATCTGTGGATATTCTCTAAAAATCTGCATTTATTTTTTTTTAATTTTGTTTTAATGTTTATTTATTTTTGAGACAGAGAGAGACAGAGCATGAATGGGGGAGGGGCAGAGAGAGAGGGAGACACAGAATCGGAAGCAGGCTCCAGGCTCTGAGCCATCAGCCCAGAGCCTGACGCGGGGCTCGAACTCATGAACCATGAGATCGTGACCTGAGCTGAAGTCGGACGACGAAGTCGGACGCTCAACCGACTGAGCCACCCAGGCGCCCCTAAAAATCTGCATTTAAACAAGCTCCCAGGTGATTTGTAGGGAGTTAAATAGGAAAATCACTGAATTTGAGGACATGTGTGTCCATCACAAACTGGGATTCCCTATGTATTTCTGTTGAAGGCTCTACTGGGTGTTTACTTGATTAGGGTTCATGGAGTGTTCATAGGCATCAATGCATGATGAAAATTAGGACAAAACTAAATGTACGAATAAAGGCTAAATTGTACCCAGACCAAGTACTTATGCATTCTAGGAAGGTATACCTGAACCTCATCTCCCTGGCCTTGGGATTTCTTACCTATAAAATGAAGAAATGCCCAAAGTCACATGGTTCTAATGGCAGAGCCAGAACAAAAAAAAACCATATATTTTGACTCTCAGTTTACTTTGGTTGGTTTTCCAAGGAACTGGTCCAGGAGAGGGATGCAGAGGAAAACACCAGCAAGAGTAGACTGAATTGGGGTCTACAGACAAGACAGAACATAAAACAGTATGGGAGATAATGATGTATATATAGCCAGGGACCAGGCCAGATAGAGAAATATGAGACAGGAGAAATTTGTCTTTGGACACTTTGGTTTCTTCCCACTATTTCTGCATTTTCTTGTAAGACAACCTCCTCTTCACCCCTGTATCTAGTGCCCACAGGCAGGTGGCCTCAGGGGCAACGCTGTCGTGCAGATCTGCTGATGAATTTTCCTTCATGATCTCCTGTGTCCACCTGTCCTAGGTCTGCACATACTCTTTCCCGGGCCTCTCCACGCTGGCCACACTGGACTCATTACCACATTCCCACATCGCACCCAGAGCCACTCCTGCCATGGGGTCCTGGCTCTCCCTGGTCCTTCTGCCCAGGCTGCTATTTGTCTCATTGAATTTCAGCCTTTGTTCATATGCTACCTTATTAAAAAGCTCTTTCCCAGTAGCCCTGCACAAAGTAGGCATGGCTCACTCCATCCCTCTGTCCTGACATCTTTCTCACTATCTGACACATAAGATAAATACTTCTTAGTCTGTGTGTCTCTCTCTCCTCTCACCAGAATGTAAGTTTTCGAGAGCAGGGAATTAATGTCTGTTTTATTCAAACAGTGCCTGACACATACACACACTCAATAGATAACCAAACGAACGAATCCACCCATGAGCAAACCAGTGGATCTCCCCATTGCTAGAAAGCTAAGCTCTGCTAATGCAGAAATGGCTAAAACGTTACCCTTTTCCAGGTGATATGTTTGCATCTGACGAGGATTTTCAGGAGAAAATGCTCTGGTTCACAGAATTGCCCCAGTGGGAGATATGGCAACATGTGTCAGGCCAGTGAAGTTGACATTCTGAAGCACATGCTCAACCGCCCCATAATTGCCCTGCAATCACCATTCATCACTGTAAACTCTGTACCCTGTGCAGGGCCTGGCGTGTGGCAGTTTTTCAATAGTGCTTGTTGAACCTGATGACGTGGGAGGCTCTCTTTTGCCACATGGATGGTCTGCTCTGTTTATAATAATTCAATCGTCACTTCCATGAGGCTTTCCATCCATTGCCATCACTGCTTTTGCTTCCCAAACTGTAACTTCCCAGCCTAACAGCCAGACACAAATTCAGGTCTTGCTTCTCTTTTTGTTGATGACTTCGTGATCTGGTGTGGTTTTGCTCCACATGACATACAGACGATATAAGGTGGTCACACAGGAAGCCACTCTTTCTTCACAGAGCAAATAATCACCAAAGTTCACGGGTAGTTAAGAAGTTTGAGATCCGATTGTTCTGCATCTGCCTTCCTTAGGAAATCACCTCCCTAAGTGGGAAAGAAAACAGTTGTGCAAAGCAATTGTACCTTAACCCATCTTACCATTCAAGATGCGGTGTTTAATCAGTGCTAAATTTATCAGAGCTTGCCTGGATCCCCAGTACAATAGCTTCCAAGCAAACTGTGAAGGAACGGAATGTGTGAATATTCTGCTAAAACCAGCAAGGAAATCCTTCCTAATCAAAACCAGCAGTCACTGTCAAAACGAGCAAACCCTGAATGACTGTCGCTAGCAAACAAAATTCCGCACTCCCAAAGCTTCCACAAAATACCCTGAACACACATCCATAGGCAATTTTTCTTCTAAAGAATTCCTGTTCTCTGGACAAAGATGCTGACACAGGGAATCCATTTTTAAATGCATCATAAGTCATGTTAATGGCTACCTCAAGACTGCCTATAAGTTTGACCCACTAGAAGGTCTTGATTTAAACATATTGTTTATTTTGATCATTTACCTCATTTAATAGATAAAATTTAATAATTTCTTTTAATAACATCTTTCTTAGTTCTTTTTTTTCTTTTCTTTTTTATTTTTTAAAATTTACATCCAAATTAGTTAGTATATAGTGCAACAATGATTTCAGGAGTAGATTCCTTAGTGCCACTTACCCATTTAGCCCATCCCCCCTCCCACAACCCTTCCAGTAACCCTCAGTTTGTTCTCCATATTTATGAGTCTCTTCTGTTTTGTCCCCTTCCCTGTTTTATATATTATTTTTGTTTCCCTTCCCTTATGTTCATCTGTTTTATCTCTTAAAGTCCTCATATGAATGAAGTCATATGATTTTTGTCTTTCTCTGACTGACTAATTTCATTTAGCATAATACCCTCCAGTTCCATCCACATAGTTGCAAATGGCAAGATTTCATTCTTTTTGATTGCCAAGTAATACTCCATTGTATATATATATACCACATCTTCTTTATCCATTCATCCATCGATGGACATTTGGGCTCTTTCCATACTTCGGCTATCGTTGACAGTGCTGCTGTAAACATTGGGGTACAAGTGCCCCTTTGAATCAGCACTCCTGTATCCTTTGGATAGATACCTTTTTTTCTGCTCACCCCACTTAAGCCACACCTCCTTTCTTTTTGGACTTTGGACACATCAAACTCATACCTTTCTCAGGGTTTTCATGGTCCTTCTGAGCAGAATTCCCTATTCCCAAATCGGAGTGTGTTTACCTTCTTTACACTATGTTGGTCTCAGCTCCAATACTGCTTTTTTTGAGAGAGACTTTTTGGACCATATCAGCTGTCATTGTGATTTTAATTTACATCTCTTTTATGAGCACTGATGTTAAACATCTCTTTGTGTGCTCATTTGTATATTTATATATTTTCTCTAGGGAAGGGTCTGTTCAATTTTTTCCCATTTTTATCGGGTTAATCATATGATTGAGTTGTAGAGCTTTTTTATATAGTCTTGAGAAAAATTGTTTTTAGATATATGTATTGCAAATATTTTCTTAGTCCGTGGCTTGCTTTTTCATTTTCTTATAGTAATGTTTGAAGAGGGGAAATGTAGTTTGATGAGTTCCAATGAATCATTTTTAAAGGATAATTTTGGGTTTTTTTCCAGTTTTATTGAGATACAATTGACAAATAAGTTCTTGATATGTTGATTTGATACGCTTATAAATTGCCAAATGATTACCGCCATAGCATTAGCTAATACCTGCATCACATCAAAAAATTAGCCTTTCTTTTTGTGGTGAGAACATTTAACATCTACTCTCTTAATAAATTTCAGGTATATAAAATGATACTATTAATTATAGAAACTATGCTGTACAGGAGATCCCCAGAACTTATCATCTTGTAATTGGAAGTTTATATTCTTTGACCAGCATACCCCTTTCGTCTACCCTCCAGTCCCCAGTGGCCACAATTTAAGACTGTTTCTCTTAGTCTGGTTTTTTAGATTCCACATATAAGTGGTATCAGGCAATAATTATCTTTCTCTCTCTGATGTTTTAACCTAGCATAATGCCCTCAAGGCCCATCCATGTGGTTGCAAATGGCAGGATTTCCTTCTTTCTCACGGTTGAATAAAATTCCATTATATATATATCACATCTTGTATGTTCCCTTAGAGGCATGTCACCACCGTGTTTAGAGACAACCTCTGGGAAAATCTCTCATAGTACTTCCTAGATGAGATATGACTGACCTGGAAGATATTGTTTAGAGCATGGAGAGCACATGTTTCTCTTGGTGGATTTCTGAGGTCACTGCCCGAAGAAATTCTAGTGATTCCCCCTTCACCTTATCTGTCTTCACAGCATACAATTCATGTGGATTTTTTTTTTTTTTAGCTTGCCAGAGAATTCTATCAACTTCTCACCCTGTCTTTCCAGAATTGGTGAATTCCACCTCTTTCCTGAGGGCCCCTGATTTAAGCTCTGCCATTAGGAAAAGCAGTTGGAATAAAAAACCTCTTCTAATTGGAAAAAAAATAAAAATAATGTTTACAGTTATTTTGCCTCACTATCAAACTTCTGGAATCAAAATCATACAAAGTTTAATACATTTTCCCCTCTTTCCAAGACCTCCCCTCTCCTTCTTTCCAGAGAAATTTGCATTTCATGTTATATATTTATCCTGTGTAAGTACCAACCAGACCATGAGGTAAGAGGAACCAAATGGAATTGTCCCAATTTTGCACATTGCTCTTTTCCTTCTATTTCTTGGGCTCCATTATGCCACTTCCCCAGATGACAAGGTGTCAGATATAATGTAAAACCAAAGTGGTCTAGAGTCTAGTAAGAGGTCAGTGGCCTCACAGATCTCTATGGCAACTCTTCATCCCCTGCTGTGCTGTGGGGTGAGGTATGTGAGACACCCTCACAATTAAGACTCTCTGGCCCCCTGCCACTGGCTTTGACCTGAACCTGGAGAGCAAGAAGCTAGTTTCTTGGGAAGACATAACACAGAAGTGCTGGACATCTGACTTTCCTGTTATGAATGAGAGAAAAGGCAACATAATCTAATAGTTTCCTTTCTGATTTAGTGTCATCATTATACGGACATCAGCATTTGCTGTACTGTAAGCTAGAGATGTCCTTCAGGCTGCTGTGGAACATACTTCCCCTTGACCTACACTAATGGACCAGACTACTAAGGCTTCTTTGTTCTCACATTTTGTCTTAATTTCCTGGCTCATTCTTCACTGTCAGGAAGTTAGATAACACATATTGCCATTAAGCCTGTGCTTCTTTAACAGCCATGTTCTCTTCTAATTGCTTTGGGCAAATAACCCAAATGAAGCCAGTTTTTTTGATGCAAATATAAATGAACTTGGAAACCATACATTTCTAACTAGCAGACTTTAGCACGCGGACCGTCATCCCACATGCTCATAAGCTTCGAACATTTATCTTCATGTTAACCTGCATTTGGGAAGAGGTTATTTGAGGTCTGATCTCCAGATATTTTGTTAGACTGTTATTATTAGAATTTTATAAGCTGGATTTTACAACAGAGTTACCCTCAATCAACACACACACACACACACACACACACACAATCATGCTTTTTGCTCACGGTGCAATTGCAAAAGACAGACTCCACTCTAGCTGGTCTAAACTGCACCGACTAATAAAAGGTTTACAAAATCACCAAAAGGGATAGAGGCACAGGCTGTAGGCTCAGCTTCCAGGAAAACTCTCAGCTCCTAGAACCATTCTGCCTGTGCTCCAAGTAGGAAAGGAAGCTGCTACTGTCACTGCGAAACCACACTGTCTCCAGTACAACCCATGCCAGTTGAACAGATGCCCACATGCAATGTGTTTCCCTCCACATCAAGTCTCACACAATGGATAAGTGAAATCTGGTACATCCTGAGCCCCACCTGCAAGGGACTCTGGGAATTGTAGTTCTAACCTTCCAGCATCAACACTGTAGGAAATAATTCTAGAAAGGATTTAGAGCATGTATTGAGAAGCCAATCCATAGAACGCCTCCTCATATCTCATAATCTTGTCGTACCATTGTATATAAACAAATCAAAAATTACCTAGCGCAAAAGAACTATTAAAAAATTCCAACAAAGTGCCAGTGGAGTCTATATCTGATAAAATATTCTTATTTTTATGTAAGTCTGTATATGTATATGTGCGTATGTATGTATATCTGTGCATATACATGCGACACATATGCAATCGGGGGCACTGTGGCAGGAGACAGTCATGTTGAACCAAACATGGCTAACCACGCCACTCTTCAAGCGCTCTCTAAGGGTAGACCTTAGGCTTACAAAGGGTGGACTGGCATTTATCAGGCTATGTGTTAGGTGCTGACTATACAGTTTTGTCCATGTCATCTAGTAAAAAGAGGGAGACACCCATGTATGAATAATTATAAGACAACAGGGTAAGTTTTACGCTGTGAAAATATAACTCAAATTTTTCATCAAAATATCCCTGAACTACAGACAAGGACAGAATGGAGGTATAGCTTACAATGGTTCTCTGTAAAAAAAAAAAAAAAAAAAAAAAAAAAAAGACTTATTTGCTATCCATGTGAATTTTGTGGTCTCTTTTATGTTTGTTATCTTTTAAAATGTAGGTATATATATGTTTTAAATAACTTGCCATCATGCAACACACATTTTATCTTTTGGAAGAGGAAATTCTTTTCTCTGTGCTGGTGTCAGAATATTTCTAGTGGTGCCTGGGTGGCTCAGTCGGTTAAGCATCTGACTTTTGTTTTCGGCTCAGGTCGTGATCTTGCAGGTCATGGGTTCAAGCCCCGTGTCGGGCTCTGCTCTGACAGCACAGAGCCTGCTTGGGATTCTCTCTCTCCCTCTCCTTCTGTCCCTCCCTTGCTCACACTCTCTCGCTCTCAAAATAAATAAATAAACATTAAAAAAAAAATAGAATACTTCTAAAATCTAGGCCCACCAAAGTATATGCCTATTAGTGGCAACTGTTTCCAGTACTTTTATGAGATTTATGATTTTGTGAGTTATCCTTTATTCTTATGATTACCAATGAACTCATTTCCTTTGTTCAGGTTTTCCCCCTTTGTTGCACTTTTTTCTCATGGAGAAATATACCATGGAAGCTTGAGAATACCAACTCTAGGGAAGCACCCAGTGTCTGTAACAGGGGTGAGCATGGGAGGGCTGCAGGGGGTCTACCCCTGTAGGAGGAGTATGTATTTTATCACTGAAATTATCTGCAATTGTTGGAACATACAGTGATAATAAAAAACAAACCAAATTCATGGGCTTTGCAATGATTTTTCAATTCTCTACAGACAATGCCTCCCTTCATTGCCTGTCCCCAGGACAGATGGCTCCTGCTGACCAATTTAAGAAGCCACTGCTGTATTGTGTGGGCAAACCTTCAAGTTATTTCCCATTATGCTGCCGTGTGGCTACAAGATGATTATTCAGTGCACTTTTCTCCTTTGTGAAATTTATCATTTTGACCACCTCATTGAACATACACAAATACTTCATAAACATCATCTTTATAAACATAGGGAACAAAGAAACCGATACAAGCAACAGCTCATTACATCTAAGCACACATTCAAATGTAACACAAACAACCAGGTTGAAACTGTCTTCCAACCCATTGTTCACATCTGTCTGTGGAGAGGAACAAAATCATCATCTGGTCGTGGGGGAGTATCTAATACACCCTGTGGCCACCTTTGAGTCAGAAACAGCTGAGGCCAGAGCCAGAGCTCCATCCTCTTTTCCTCTGCAAAATGTAATTTCTAATGGGCTTGTTCGGTTGTGTTTTACATGGTTTCCTGGCCAACACTTGCTTTATTTTCATTGCAAACATTGCTGAAATTATCTTTAAATTTGCACATGGCATATTTGAAAATATCTCCATAATAATGGTAGTTTGGGGCAAGAATTGCTCAGGATGTTTGAGAATGTGGAGGAGCACAGGTAGGACAAACAATAACACTCGATTTTCTAATAACCCTGAACTTTCCAGTCAAAATCGTTTACTTCTTGGGCTTTTCTTCTTCCTTCTTTTATTCACTGTATCCGTTAATTTTTGCTGCATGGTAAATCATCCCCAAATGTGGGGTTTAAAACCATAGTACTTGAGGGGCACCTTGGTGGTTCAGTTGGTGGAGTGTTTGAATCTTGATTTCAGCTCAGGTTGTGAGCCCAGGGTCGTGGGATGGAGCCCCACATCGGGCTCCATGCTGAGTGTGGAGCCTGTCTGGGATTCTCTCTCTCTCTCTGCCCCTCTCCCTTGCTTGTGCGCTCTCTCTCTCTCTCTAAAATGAAATAAAACCCCACAATCATTGATTTACCTCACAATTCTGTGGGTCGGCAATTTAGAGCTGGGCTCAGTTGGGCAGTTTTTCTAATATGGGCAAGGCTGATCTTTCCTGGGCTCACTCATGTGTCCTGTGAGCTGACAAATTGCTCTGGGGCTGGCTGACAGCTGGGGTGCCTCTGTTCTTCTCATGGCCTTTCATTCTCCAGCAGCCTAGGCTGAACTTCTCACATGGTGGCAGTATTCTAAGAGCAGCAATCCCATGCACAGTGCTTTTCAAATCCCTTCGAGCATCACATTTTACACATACTAGGGTCCTCCCAGCCTCAAGGGCTGGAAGAAGACTCTACCTCTTCGTGGGAAGAGCTAAAAAGCCACCTTGCAAGGATGTGGATACAGGGAGTGGAAGCATTGGTATCTATCTTTGCAGACCACTACACTCACTTACATTCACATCTAAACATAGCTGACACACAGTCTGGGGTAGGCCAACATAGGAAAAGTGGAATTCTACTAATATGTACTTGCGTATAAGTGCATCAAAAATATCTAAGAGATTGGGGCTCCTGCGTGGCTCATTTGGTTGAGCATCCAACTCTTGATTTTGGCTCAGGTCATGACCTCATGGTTTGTGGGATCGAGCCCCACATCCGGGCTCTGCACTGAGAGCACAGAGTCTGCTTGGGATTCTCACTCTCCCTCTTTCTCTGCCCCTGCCCCCCCCCCACTCTCTCTCTTTCTCAAAATAAATAAATAAACTTAAAGAAATGTTTAAGAGATTAAAACAAAAGCTTCCCAAGTCTTCAAGTAAAACTGGCACTGAGAGAAATCACTCTATGCAGCCCACTGTTTTTGGCTGCCACCTGGCCCCCACGATGTGTATCCCTAGGCGTGAATGCACTGTCCTTGAGAAATGAGTTGTCAGAGGTGAATAACAGCCCTGTGATAGCATGAACAAGACACGGACTAGCTGTCCCTAGGAATAGGGTGTTGGAAAAGAAGGGAGGAGTCAAACAGTGCAGATGGAAGAGGTAACAAACTGAGATTTAATTAGGGGAAGGTAGAATGAAATAGATACAAAGGAGGGAACAAGAGCTCCCAAGACTAGAGAAATGCACAAATACAGGAAACAAACTTACTGCCTAATCTCTTTAACCCTGAAGGTACCGGATGAGTCACATAGTGCAACATACATCAATACAGTGAATCTTTGTTACCTGCTACTTTGCAAAACTTGAGGCTGGGATTTAAAAAAAATTTTTTTTAATTTACGTTTATTTATTTTTGAGACAGAGAGAGACAGAGCATGAACGGGGGAGGGTCAGAGAGAGAGGGAGACACAGAATCTGAAACAGGCTCCGGGCTCTGAGCTGTCAGCACAGAGCCCGATGCGGGGAACTCACGGACTGCGAGATCATGACCTGAGCCGAAGTCGGTTGCCCAACTGACTGAGCTACCCAGGCGCCCCGAGGCTGGGATTTTAGATACCTCCCCTGAATTATTTTTAGAAAGTTAATTGGGACAGAGTAAGAATAGACCAACCAGATGATGCATCTCCTATCAACTTTCTAAAGGATTATTATTTATCAGTCATGTTGCTTACAGATAAGTAATATGAAGCATAAATACATACGATGGGAAGGCAAGATGGAATTCTGTCTAGAAATGCCACAGGTGGAAGGTTCTTCAGAGAGCTTCATGGAGGAGACACTTGAGCCAGGCCTAAAAGTGTGATGGATGAATAAGAATGTTCTCTCAGTCTGGGAGCCTGCCTGCACTGGATCAATCTGTGAACCTTACCTTGCATACCAGATACTTCATTGTGGTCCACAGTGACTTTTGGAGATAAAGAAAGGGAGCCCGAAAAATCAGTCCCACTGGCTAGTTGGTCAGGGGATCCTCATGATGGATCCACACTACCTTCTGTCTCTCGCATTGGGCTTGGGTCCAGCATCTGCTTCTGGTGGTGGTGGCACATTCACGCATCTCTCAAGGCTCAGTGCTGAAGGTTCAAACAGCCCTTTATCCTAGTCAATGGACTCCGAACTACTGAGCAAGGGAGTGTTAGGTGTGTGCTTAGTGGGAGGCGTGGTGACCATTCCCTGTTGTCACCTGTCTAGGTAGCTGTCAGCCCAGACTGCGACCCTGGAGCTCCTCTCCCCAGACCCTGAGGGCATTCAGTCCTCTTTACACACCCTGTTTCCCCTTCCTCCAGCACCTAAGTCCTGGTAACTCCCTCCCTGCAGGGGCTGTTCCCCAGCACTCTTTGGGGGAGAAGTCTTCAGTCTCCAGTGTGAGGTGAGAGTCAAGAGTTCCTCTGCCTGTTGCTCAGAAGGGTGAAGGCAACGTGTCCAAGGGCGAGGCTGGGGGGGGAATAAGGGGACCCACGTGGCCTCTGGCTCTCCACCACCTCCTTCCTCTTGTATTTTGTTTCTTTGGGTGGCCACGATGTGAGATAATAGGAAACACATGCGCTGGTCTCCGCCCCCATTTCTGATACAGGGCTCCTTGCAATCCAGCTTCTTCAGTTTTACGAGGCAACTCTGGGTGGACTCCTGGATGTTTCCTGGATGGGAGCTGGTCACCTGAAAGGCCAAATCATGATTAGAAGGTTGGAATTTTCACCTCCACCCACCCCCACACACTTATCCAGAGAACGGGGAGGGGCTGAAATGGAGGTAATGATCCATCACGCCCTTCCTGAAGAATCCTCCATAAAAATCCCAACGGTACAGGGTTTGGAGAGCTTCAGGGGAGTGGACACTTCTTCCACATACGAGAGGGTGATGCACCCCAGATCCACGGGGACAGATTTCCTGCCCTCAGGGCCTTCTCAGACCTCACCTTATGTATCTCTTCATTGGCTGTTCATTGTGTCTTCCTTCACGTCCTTTAATAAACTGGTAAATGTAAGTGTTTCCCTGAGATCTGTGAGCCTCTCTAGCAAATTAATCAAACCCAAGGAAGGGTCATGGGAACCTCAGATTTATAGTCAGTTAGAGCACAGGTGATAACCTGAACTTGCACTTGGGTTTTCCTAACACACCTGGTTATTTAACAGAAAGTCAAAGACCTCATGCTGTGAAGAAAGAACAACATGATAATCTCCTCTGTTGGCTTGTGTGTGAGGAGTAAATGCGTTAAAGCCTGTATAAGCGTTGGCACAGTGCCTGGCACATACTTGGTGCTCAATGGCACCAGCTGTTCCCTTCTCGGCACTCCCAGTAGCCAGGCATAGACAGCAGCCTCCACAGATGCTGCGCATACACCAGGAACTCTGCCGCCTTCAAGGGCACAGTGTCCCTCCTGTAGTTGCCATGAGGTCTGGGAGGGTCCCAAACAGCACAGTGTTTGACGAAGTTGCTGGAAATAACGTCTGCCCTTTGGCGTGTTCCAGTCCGTCATCATCATACCAAAGCAATACCTACCGCCTTGTGTCTCACAAAGTTTTGGATAAATCTTGAGCGAAAATTGCTCTTTTCGTGTTTACCCATAGTTCATCCTGGGTTGCAGGTCAGGGTGAGTATCACGGCACAGAAAATATAAGCGACAGACACATGCTGTGTGAATTCATCCAACAAATATATATTGAGTACCTACTACTACATGTCAATGTACTAGGAGCTGGGCTCCGTCCGTGATTGGGAAGGGAGGAGTTATGACATCTGCCTGGGCATTCAAACTGCCTGGGCAGTTTACTGGGGCAACACTCCCTGGGGGAAGAAAAAGTAGGCAAGTGATCCTTCCAAATTTCCTCATCAGCTAAACAGCCGAGTTGATGGATGAATGCTATCTGCTAGGAAAAAGGGCCCTAACTATTGGACGACCTTAGCTGGATATCCCCGGCAAAGGACCACTTGCAGCATTAATCCCAGAATCTATGAGGCAGGGGCAGAATGTCCCATACACTCCACACCTTTCTGGGCTGTGAGCGCTGCCTAGTGAGTGTGGGAACCCAGCAGAACCTCACTTAGAGACCTCCTCTATTTTTCTGGGCCAGAGCCCAGGTGTCCAAAGTGGGAATGACACTAGCTGTAACATGGGCCTTTGTGCATCTTGATTGACTGTGTCTTTGAAATACTGAGCACATCTTGATACTGGGTGCGTTCTAGGGGATCACATGAGCCTGCACCAGCCATCCAACCCTGTGTTAATTCCACAGTTTATGTGAGCACAGCAGACAAAATCCCTGCCCTTTTTGGAGCTCCTTTTATCCTGGGGAGTCCTTCTTTCTTCTGACAACTCAGGCTTTGCTGCTGAGTCAAGCTCAGTGCGTGACAGCTTGTGGGTAAAGATTGACCCCAGACTGCCGAGGGTAGCTGTGTGACTTCAGGGTACTTACTCTACCTTTCTGAAACTCGGTTTCCCTGTCTATAAAATGGGGATTATTATGGTACCCGCCCCATGGGGTTGCTGTGAGCTGAGCTAACCCCTATGAACACAGGATGTGCTCAGAATAGAGCTAGCACATGGGGCAGCTACGTCAGTTTCTTGAAAATTTCCTTTTTAGGCATCTTAGAAGTCCTCAGTGCAAAATAACTCTGGCTAGCCACCTACCAGACGTGTCTGGACACCATTCATGGGTGCAACTTAGACTTGAATTGACTGACACCTTACACTTACATAAGTCACTGTCACCTTCATGTCTGTATGTATCACACATGGAGTTTGCTTGGAACTGAAATCACTTACTGGAGCTTCATTTTTAAGACCGCATCAATTTGAGGTTTAATGGGATATTTATTTACTGTGATTCCTCCCCAACCAAAATATTCAAACTTTATTTCTAGAAGAGCTTGCAAAGCAAAAGTATGTTCAGATTAGGAATAATTATATAAGTCTTTCACATACAATTTTAAATAATATTACTTAATTTGCTGTAAACTGAATCTTCCCTGTGGATACAGTGTTAGGAAAAAATTATATGGTACATTATCTACCAAAGTCCCTGTTCCCTGCACACCTCCAGCAGACGCATTTGAATGTGGCCTCAGGTGTTGCTGTTTGAAATGCAAATAAGCTCCATTAAGGCTCAGCAGCTGGGCTCCAGGGCTGCCGCCCACGCCATCGGGTTTAATAAGAATTGATTCGTCAGTGTGTGTATTTTGGATAAGTTATAGGATTGCTTAGTATTCTGGCATCTGTACCGTATCTCTCCCTACTTTCTGAATGAGATGGTTCCCACACACAGCCTGTTATTGTCTTGTTTTGTGCATTTTATTTATTCAATCATTTATTTATTTTCAGAGAGAAAGAGCATGGGGGAGAGAAGAGGGGGGTGGGGGTGGGAGAAAGATGGAGAGAGAGAGAGAGAGAGAGAGAGAGAGAGAGAATCTTAAGCAGGCTCCACACTCAGCAAAGAGCCCAACCTGGGACTCAGTCTCACCACCCTAGTATCATGACCTGAGCAGAAATCAACAGGCAGATGCCCAACCAACTGAACCACCCAGGGGCCCCATTCTGTGCATTTGAAAACATATTTTCCTTTAATGGAGAGATCTTGCCTTCTACACCTGCAGTCTCTCTCAGAACCTAACACATGGTCTGGCACATAGTGGAGGCTCGTCTAGTATTCATTAATAAATGCAGAAATGACTGACGTGCTACTTTCTGGAAGGTCAAAGAATTTGGCTAAGTTGTACCTATTGTGCCCTTACTTTTTATTTTGCAAAGAAACTCCTACCTGTACTCTGACTCAGACACAGTTGCATTCTACTTAAAAGTATTGTGACATTGGCCCAGCAACCCTGATTACTCCCATTTTGCAGGTGGGAGTACTCACGCTTAGTGTGCGTTCACGACTCGACCCACGTTACTGACTCAGCCGCTGGGAACCTCCAGACTCTGTGCTCTTCCCGCGTCAGGACACAAGACAAATATAGGCAATACTACTTAACTGGTAAACATCTAACAGCTAGAAACAAATGGAAGAGGAGAACCTGAAGCAATTTAAGAACTGTCAGGGAAATCACTGATTGGAAAATGTAGTCACAAATTGTTCTGATGAGCAACCTCATCCCTGTTATTTTCCCATACCTCCTTTAAAGAAAACATTTAAGGGTTCCACTGGTGGGTGGGGGGATTCTGGAGGGGTACTCACTGATTGATGGGGAGGTATACCTGAGTCAATTCACCCGTGCAGATCAAGCACAATGCCCTTAAAACTCTTGCACATGTAGGGCCATTTCTCCCAAGAGATCTTAAAATGCCTGTCTTCCAACTACCTACAGTAGGCCCTCTTCTAATAACCATTGGCCGGTGGGGTTCCTACCAGAAACAGCTCTAAATGAGTTTAGCCATGCACCCAAACGAAGCAGACTGGACACCATGAAAGCCCTAGGTCAGACGAGGTCCACCAATGGACCAGCCACTTATTCTATGAAGAGAGGGCCCACCTTTCTTCACCGCACATGCTACATCTTTTTTCTGAGTACCTCTGTGTGCAAAGGAAGGTTGGTCTTTTGCAACCAAAGGCCAATTTTACTCATGTGACTTGAAAAGAGGATAGAAATGGAAAGCCAGGGCTGCAATGTAATATCTTGGCCATCATACCTACAAGGGGCTTCAGAGCCCCAGGCAGAGTGTGGAACTCAATCTGACATTGCATTGAGATGGAAAGTGCTGTCAGTTCCAACAAGAGGACCCTCTGAACCCCTTCCTAGGGAAAAAGGGCTGAGGAGGGGGTGCCATGACTCCAACCAGCAGAATCCAATCGGTTAAAGATCCAGGACTCACCTCAGGAACATCACCATGAAGTTATTTCCTGTGTCCTTTTCCTTTTCGAAAAATGGAACTGTGGGGGGTGGTCAGGGAGATTGCTCCAAAGAAATGATGCAAAAAGCATTAAAGGCAATGTTTTCTTGGAAGCGGGAAGTAGTCAGCAAGAGTTACCTCTTCTAGAAAGAGAAAATGCTACAAGATGCTGCCCACGCGGGCTTTTGGACAGAAAACCATGTGAAAGGGCGGACCTACGCCAGCTGACTCCATCTGGTTCTGTGTCCTCCGCCTTGAGTGACTATGTCCCTGACATGCCCCCTTTCCGGGAAAATCGCAGAAACCTCAGACCACGCCTCCTCCCCTTGAGTAAACTCCCGCTCACCAGTTCAAACTTCCCGTTCAAAACACGCCCTGCAACCTGCGTAACAGGACTCCGACCCTTCCCCAGCCAATCGGCTGAGGCCACAGCCGTTACCTCACCAACTGCCCCTAGACCCCTATAAAACCTTTGTGCTTTTGAAACTCACTCTCTCTCCGGCATCTCACCACTGTGTCGGCGCAGGTAGGAGATTGAGCTCGAGCTAGCTCGAATAAAGGCTCTTTTGCTTTTGCATCGGACTCAGCTCCCTGGTGGTCTTTGATGATCACGAATTCTGGGCATAACACCATGCACTATGGATAAGTTTAACAAAGAGTCTACCTCTAAGATAGAGAATTATGGGGGACACTGGGTTGGCTCAGTCGGTTAAGCATCTGACTCTCGATTTCAGTTCAGGTCATGATCTCACAGTTCATGAGTTCAAGCCCTACATTGGGCTCTCTGCTGTCAGCACAGAGTCTGCTTGAGATCCTCTGTCCCCCCCTCTCTCTGCCCCTCCCTGCTCTCTCTCTCTCTCTCAAAAATAAATAAACATTTAAAAATATATTTATAAAAAGAGAATTATGGATAATTAGACCCTCATGTTTGGGGGGGGGGGAAGAAATATCTATGTAAATACAGACTAAACAGTTACCTTGTAACCTAATTATATTAACTGCTTTGTGTCTTTATTTTTTTTTTTAATTTTTTTTTCAACATTTATTTATTTTCGGGACAGAGAGAGACAGAGCATGAACAGGGGAGGGGCAGAGAGAGAGGGAGACACAGAATCGGAAACAAGCTCCAGGCTCTGAGCCATCAGCCCAGAGCCTGACGTGGGGCTCGAACTCACGGACCGCGAGATCGTGACCTGGCTGAAGTCGGACACTTAACCGACTGCACCACCCAGGCGCCCCTGCTTTGTGTCTTTAAGTGTTGGTGTGAGTTGATTTGGCCTTTTCAACATGTTTGATTAGGTTTAATTAACAATTTTATTAACCATTTACAGTTTTAATTAACAGAAAAATCATATTTAAATGGAACTGGGTAACAAATTTCCTAAATTTTTCATGTCTATAGAAGATGGACATTATGGAACACATTTGTAACACATAGAGTATATTTTATCCAAGTTTTATGTGTGGAAAAGGCAAGGAAAAATAAGATTTCTCCTCATATTCTGACCTTGCAAACACAGCTTATAAAGTGAAATGACACTTCCAATAGTAGAATTTCAGACCCAACAAATACCATGTGCTTTGGGCTTAATAGACAAATGATTAAAAAGAACATTGTGTTCCTCCTGAAATTTTGGACGGCTGCTCTCAATGAGTATTTCTCAGTTACATTACCAAGTTAAGCATTTTGGTGCAAACATCCTCTGATTTGGTAATGCACAAAGTGAAATGTAGCCTCACATCTGCTCTGTAAAATGACATTAAATAATTGAAATGTAATTAAAGTTTAAGATGTTACAGAAATTATGCCAAGATTCACTAGACCCCAAAATCACCTCCAGCATTTATTTTATAGGAAAACAATGGTAGATGAAACTTGGGAGTTACTCAGAGTGACCTTGAAGTTCTTGGATGGAAACTCAAGATATAAAATCCAAGGTTTTTTCCATTTATTTTAATTAATGGCTCTGATTATAATAGAGGCGGGCCACAACCTGTTTATTTGCCTGCACACATGCCAGAATTCCATCTCCAGGTCCGTCACTATATGCTAGAATGATGGATTCTTATTGTTCCAGCTGGAATAAGGTAGGATGTGCTATGTAGACAACCAGCCTGCAGATTTTGATAGATTATTTTTCTCCCCTGCCTTCAAGTGCACTGTAGATTTGCAAGGGGCTCTGCTCCTTGTCTCCTCTTTACAGGACTGATGTCGTCTGAATGGCGATCATCACAAACAGGGTTGTTGCTATGGTGAAGGGAAAGGGTTTCAGAGGATCTTGCACTGGCAATTAAACACTGAGGTCTAAAGCAGCACTCCTCACTCCCACTCCTATTTTATTCGCCAGATCAGTCACATATCCCCACCCAATCCTAAGGTGGCAGCGAGATGCATCGACACGTATGTTCCAAAAGCAGAGAGCCAGAGATCTTTGTTGAAAGTCACTAATCCCTGTCATGCTGGACACAGGAAGAAACAATTGCTGAGAAGAGTAAGTCCAGCATTGAAAATGAGTTAAAGAAAAGCAAACTTTTGTGCAGAGTTCTCAAGAGATATCTTTCTGTAAGGTATGTCCTTACAGGACATTCACTGTAATGTCATTCCTTACAAGGAAATTCACTTCCTTGATAAGAAGGTGCCGAGATCAGAGCCTGCTCACCACACAGTAGACACTGTGCTGTATGTATGTATTATATTGGGTTGAATTAATGATTGAATAAAGACAGAGCCCATGGGAGTGAAGGTGGAAGGGGAGAAAGAGAGGAGAGACACTGGGAAAGAAACATACAGTGTGCTCAAACAGGCAGAGACAGTGGCCAGAGGATTGAGCACAGAAATGTAAAGACCTACAGAGAGGCAAGAGTAGAATCTTCTTCAAAAAAGTGGGCATCTGTCCTGTGAAAGATAGAGCATCTGATCATAAGTTCTTGCTTGACTCTGGTCACAATTTCATTTCTCAATGTACAGAAGCTTCTATTCCATACTCAAGTTCTTTGGTTATTCATCAAAATTATTAGCAATACAGAAATCAAAAAATAATCTTAGGCAAAGTATTCTGGAAGCGTATTCTGCAATAGATTATTCACACTAGACACAGATTATCAGACATATGTCTAGACTCTGGGAAGACAGACATCAAAAATATTCAGAAGAATTAAAGTGTTCATTCCATGGACAAAATTCTGAAAGGGAACGTGGCCCACAAAGGATGGAACATCATTACAAAAATGTACTTCTGCTCATCAAAGAGCCATCAAAAGAATTCAGACTGGTGCTTCACAGGAGCACCCTGATTAAAAAGTACCTCTATAACAGACACTATCAAGGTTATGTGACCCAAAGAATGACACTTTTTTTAAAAGAATGACAGTTTTTAAGCATCATGAAGACCAAAGCCTCAAATGAACTAAAACCCATTATAAAAGTCCAAAGTAGGCATTTTGTAAAAAAAAAAAAAAAAAAAAAAAAAAAAAAAAAAAAAAAAAAAAAAATTAACAACAGGAGATAGACCCACTGCTAGATGTAGAAACTACTAATGAATAACCAGGAAACTGCAGAACCACTTACTATTACTTTGCTTCATTTTTCTTCAGCCAAGATGGTGGGCTCTACTTTTAAAGGTATAGAACAAATAATTTCAAGAAGGGATACTACCAAAGAAGTTATAACAAATTTGAGGTGGTGGGGGAGGGTTGTCCTGAGTGGGATATCATCAGTGCTTAGGTGTTGAAGGAGGCATCTCAGAATGGTTTCACAGAATGAATGGAAGTTCTTAGGTGAGGGAACAAGGGCAAAGATCCATCATACCAAGCAGCAAGGCACATCGGAGAGCTGAGAAAGGTGGATAATGATGGCAGCAGTGTGAAGTAATTAGTGAAGTCAGGAGACCAGGAGCATTCAATCTGAGGACGGGAGAAGCCTTCGAAACAGAGGAGAAAGAAATGGGCAAGATTTGGCCAGAGGCACATCTCAGGGAGGGTGGAGGGGCTCGAGAGAGTGGCGAGTCTTGAAGACTTGCCCCAGAACTGGAAATAGGAGCTGAACAGGGAACTATAAAAAGATTGCCAGAGAGCACTGAGAGCCCAATTGAGTCTGTGCCCAATGCCTTATAATAGCTCTTCCGTGTTATCTGATTGGTTGTAACACAAATAACATTTCCACCCCAAAAGACACACAGTTCAAAGATTGTGTCTTTTGCTCAGACCCTAGTAATGCAAGATGAGTAGATCTCATCTTGTGGCTGCCCAAGACTCACTTCTGTCCCTAAGTCCTTTGAATAAACCATTTCTCATCAAGCTGGGTTTATCGGCCTTTTCCTTTGGTCTTATGGCTCCCTTAGGAGCTTTGGAGATGATTTTGCATATACTTTCCTTGCATGAAACAATTGCAGATTCCCATGACCCACTCTTTGGTTTCAATAATTTGCCAAATCAGCTCACAGAACTCAGGAAAGCACTTTACTTACTCTTAGCAATTTATTATGAAGATGTTTAAGAGACAGAATGAACAGCCAGATGGAAAGATAAATAAGGGGAGGTTCAGAAGTCTCCTGAGGGCAGAAGCTTCTGTCCCTGTGAAGTTTGGGTACACCACCGTCCAGGCATGCAGGTGTCTTCACATGTCTGGAGCCTCTCTGAACCCAGTACTTTAGGGATTTTTATGGAAGCTTCATCTTGTAGGCATGATAGATAATTAACTTAATCTCCAGCCCTCTCCTCTTCCCAGATGATGGAGGCAGGGCCATGAAACTGAAAGTTCCAAGCTTTTAATCATGGCCTGATGTTTCTGGTGACCAACCCCCATCCTGAAGCCATCCAGGACCCAGTCAAGAGTTGCCTCATTGGAATAAAAGATGGTTCTGTCACCTAGGAAATGCCAAGGGATTTGGCTCCCTTAGGAGCTCCTGGGTCAGGAACCACAGCCAAAGACCAAATATTAGAACAAAGAACCCTCCTACTACCTTTATCACTTAGGAAATACATAGGTTTGAGGATAGGTTACATAGGTTTGAGGATCTCTGGCCAGGAACCAGAGGCAGAAACCAAATATATATTTATTATGTCACATACTCATGCACACAGGCACACACACACACACACACACACACACACACACAGATCACATACACATCTATTCTGTAGGAAGCACAGATTTTGGAGGTAGATATTAATGGCATCACCTTGGACAACCTGTTTAAGTCTATTTTCCTTGTCCAGAGAAGAAGGTGATAATAATTGCTTTTCCTTCTTAGAGTTACCTGAGAGTGGAATTACTATTTACTGAAATCCCCTTCCCACCAGCCTACCTGATGACAGCCTTCCAGAAAGGTTATCAGTATGACTCCCTCAACATGGTAAGCTGATTCTCATTTGATGTGGGAGTAAATCAAGTAAACCTTGATCTTTATCTTCATTTTACAGGAAATAAATGGAAGAGATAGGTAAATTTTTGCACTGATAAATTTCATATAAAAATGCAGACCGGAGGGGCGCCTGGGTGGCACAGTCGGTTAAGCGTCCGACTTCAGCCAGGTCACGATCTCGTGGTCCGTGAGTTAGAGCCCCGCGTCGGGCTCTGGGCTGATGGCTCGGAGCCTGGAGCCTGCTTCCCATTCTGTGTCTCCCTCTCTCTCTGCCCCTCCCCCGTTCATGCTCTGTCTCTCTCTGTCCCCAAAAAAATAAATAAACGTTGAAAAAAAAATTTATAAAAAAAAAATGCAGACCGGAAAGTAGCAGAGCAACCTGTTAGTGAGAGAACCTTAAAGCAGCACAAATACATCCTTAAAATTAGAATTTAGAATTGGATTCCATAAATGGTCTTCCATAGCATACCTATTAAGATTTACTTTCTAGTTTTCATAAAATAGAGATTTACATATTAAAATCATACAAACATTAGGTAAACAGGAGTATACTTTCAGAGGACTCAAAAACATTTCCAAACAATTTGGAAGACAAATGTCGAAAAAAGCACAATGCTGTACATTTTCAAATTTCACAAGATGAGAAATTTCCAAAAAGGTAAGTTTTTAAATCTAAATTATGTCTTAATGGGTTGCTAGGGGGACAGTGGATATTTCAGGGAATGGTACCCCCATAGCATTCAAACATTTCTTAAATTACTAATTGAATTTCCCTTAATACTTTTAGAGATAGCTTGTTTTCACAGACTGTATTTTTTTTAAGTTTTTTATTTATTTGAGAGAGACAGAGACAGCGCAAATAGGGAAGGGGCAGAGAGAGAATCCCAAGCAGGCTCCATGCTGCCAGTGCAGAGCTGGACACAAACTTGAACCCAGGAAGCCATGAGATCATGACCTGAGCCAAAACTAAGAGTTGGATGCTTAACTGACTGAGCCACCCAGACACCCCTCGCAGACTGTATTTTTAACATTTACTAGAATTTTTGTTTCAGTTTGGTTTTGATTGATTCATAAGGTGACAGTTCCCATGAATACTGTTGTTGTTTTTGGTGGCCATTCTATATGTGGTCTTAAATTATTTAAAATTTTACAAACTTTTTTTTCTCTATTGCTGTCAGTTGGAGGAATCTTTAGAACACACGTTAGGTTTTTTATTTTTCAGAACTTTAAAGACTCTTAGAAGAAAAATTTTGAGCTGTTTACACGTTGAACTGTATAAACCATGGAGTACTGAATAACACTGAAAATGATAAACTAATCTATTTCTATCATTCTAGGTCACCAGAAAGCATATAAAAGCTATTGCTCTAATCCCAGTACAAAGTGGCAATGGTTATTTACAAGGGACTGTATTCCCATCTAAATGTTCCCTGGCAGTTTAGATCACATATCAAAAGCACGAGATGTGGTGACATATCAGTTATTCTGAAAGTGAAAGCCGGAAGCAAACCCAAATCCCCTCTATATATATGCTGGGGAATAACATATAATTTTTAATATACCTTATTTGTGGAAAAGATATCACTGGAATATAAGCTTCATAACAGCAGAAGTTTTATCTATATGGGTTACTGAACAAGCCTTCATGTCTAAGACTTCATATCAAGACTAGCAATGATAGGCCCCTGGGAAACATTTGTCAAATTGTTGGGGAAATGTTATCAAAACAAAAAAATCTTGTAGTGGAGAAATCCTTTCCACAAAGGTAGTAAAGAAAACATTTTTGTTATCAAACAAGAATTAAACCAGAGCATGATGCTTGTCACAGGCGATCCACTGAGATCCACAATCCCCAAAGACAGAAAGAAATGTCACTGTCTTATACAATCCACTACCTACATGTTGTCAAAAAACACTGTTTCTTGATGACTGAGGACTGTGACAGCACCGGTTGTCACACATAGTCCAACCTGTACCTACTAGATGGGTGACCATCTGTGTCATTTAACTGGCTTTACCAAGAGGAAAACACTATCTTCTCGTATCTTTATGACAGGAGATAGTTTTGCAAACTGGAGGAAGGACCCCGCTGAATAGACTCCAACTCTCACAGAGAGTGGGGACATGGTGATGTACTCCCTCCTTTGATGTTTACATTGAAAAGAAATGGCTCACAGGTCTTGAGAAAGACATTCCTGGATCAGAAAGCTGACAAAAGCTCTACCTGGTCTTCAAAAGGATTTATATACATTTCAAAGAGAGGAGAAACATGTGTACCCTGACTGGTTTTCTAAGGCAAAACACTCTAAGACAAAGAGATAAAGAGGAATCCCTTTCTTTATTTTCAATAGGAAGAATTAAGCCTCTTATTTTTTTTTAAATTGCTTTTTAATGTTTATTCATTTTTCAGAGAGAGAAAGAGACAGCAAATGAGTCGGGGAGGGGCAGAGAGAGAAGAGGCACAGAATCCAGGCTCCAGGGTCTGAGCTTTCAGCACAGGGCCCGACACGGGGCTCAAACCCATGAACCATGAGATCATGACCTGAGCCAAAGGTGGACTCTTAACCAACCCAGGCACCCCTAAGTCTCTTTTTTTTTTAATGTATATTTATTCTCACAAAATGAAGGAAGCTACTTCTATTTCTACCATTTAGACTGTATTTTATCCTAGAAGGTAAGCCTGTTGCCTCAATTACTGGTGTCAAGTTCTCTATGCTTCAAATTGGGGTTTTTCTATAAAAACAAGACTGGGAAAAATCCAGATACGTTATTGTTTGCTTTTGGTAAAAATAAACAAAAAGATTTGCCTTGATATCACTTTTTTTAAATATGAAATTTATTGTCAAGTTGGTTTCCACACAACACCCAGTGCTCATCCCAATAGGTGCCCTCAATGCCCATCACCCACTTTCCCCCCCCTCCACCCCCCCATCAACCCTCAGTTTATTCTCAGTTTTTAAGTATCTCTTATGGTTTGGCTCCCTCCCTCTCTAACCTTTTTTTGCCCCTCCCCCATGGTCTTCTGTTAAGTTTCTCAGGATCCACATAAGAGTGAAAACATATGGTATCTGTCTTTCTCAGTATGACTTATTTCACTTAGCATAACACTCTCCAGTTCCATTCACATTGTTACAAAAGGCCATATTTCATTCTTTCTCATTGCCAACTAGTATTCCATTGTGTATATAAACCACAATTTCTTTATCCACTCATCAGTTGATGGACACTTAGGCTCTTTCCATAATTTGGCTATTGTTGAAAGTGCTGCTGTAAATACTTATATAAATAGGAACCTAAATTGTAAGCTTGATAATTGTTCTTTCCTATCGTGAACATCAGCCTGTGTGTGTGTTTGTATGTGTGTGACTATGTAAACATTCATTAATGAACCTTTGATGCTCTTCCAGGATCAGGCTAGGATTTGCAAAGCAAGTACCATAGTTTGGCAAAGAAACAGATTAAATTAGGGGAGGTATGTGAAAGTCACTCTCATTTTATCTTTCAACAGTGAATTAATCACAGGTACAAGAAAGCTATCTTAATTGAACTAAAAAAAATCTTTGATTAGAGTTATCTTAATGATAATTCCAGTTGACTTTTCATGTGTAAATCAAACCACAGGGTGCTCAGATGTTAATTGGTGATGAGATTAATCATTCCTTCGGGTTTAATTCACTTGATACTAGACCCTCTCCCCACCAAGATTTTGAAGTAACTCTGTTTCTTCCCTCACCACTGAGCATCTGAGATGGAGGAGCCCTGAGAGCTCCAACTTAAACACCACTAGTGAAAAACGATGGCAAAATAAAGACCATACTGGCTCTAGTGAAGAAGTTTTCTCTATTTCCCAAATGTAGACATGGATTAGGTTGCACTAAATTTCAGTACTTCTTGGGTACAAATGGCACATTGTCAGACACCAGAGGGATTCCCAGAATTACTGTGTTCTAAGGATTTTTATCAACCTGGGTACATCCACTGATCTCATGTATAATTTGGCCAAAAAATTCTAGTCCTCCCTTAGAAATGTGTATCACTAAATGCCACACGTGCGCTTGTGCCTCAGGTATACATGCGGCATTGAATGTTGTCCTCACAGAAATACTACAAGTGGATTTTCACAGGTGAGAAATGGAGGCTCAGGTGTTAGGTAAGTCACAAAGCTTGGGAACAGCAGAATGGAAGTTAAGCTTGGCCATCAGGCCAACTTCAAAGCTCACGGTTGGTAAGGCACTTCCCTTCCACAAAAAAACCATAGCCAATGAAAAATCAGTTAAACTACATACTACCTTAGGTCTTTAAGCCGGGGCCACCTTAAGAAAATCTCAGATCATTAAATATTAATGACACAAGCAAGGGCTTAGCTCCATCAGTGCCAACTGAGAGCTGTAGGTAATTAGAAATGATTAGGTGGCTGTCTTGCTTTCTAGGTTTTCATTTGTGAGTTTAGAGGTTTCAGGGAAATTTGGTGGCCAGCTTCTCAGGGGAGCAGCACCTTTCTATCACCCTCACACTATTCTGAGTCACCGTTCACAAACTGCTCTGAAAATATTAGAGAGTGAGGAGGAGGGCATTTCACTCGTATGAACAAATGTCTCCTGGGTAATAGACAGTAAAGTCCTGTTAGCCGGTCTAATTTTCCACTAAGTGAGCTTAAAGAGAAATGAAAGAGGAAGGTGTCTTTTTTTCTTGGTGTAAATGTGTTTAAGTTACAGTATATCTATTGAGTTAAATAACCTGAAACCAGCTGCAGGCTCTGTGCCAGCAAATCCCATCAGGCTCTTTGCATGGAGGAGCAGCCGTGTGGACAAGGAGAATGCTACTTCCCACCTTTTGTTTCCTAGCAAAACTTTTGTAGAAAACATCCAAGACCCTCTGGTTAGTTCACAACCAACTACAATGCAAGTGGCAGTCACAGAGTGGCAGACCTTGTACAGGAACTGGGTACAGCCATGTTGAAGAGCCATTCAGAAGGACCGAAACACAGGAACTAGTACCAGGGAATACACTGAGACCAATGGCTTCCATCAATAATTATCACCATCTTGCCATGAAAATATGTCCTTGAATTATATCAGAGTGGTCTGGTTTTCTCAGCCAAGTTTCAACTGGAGAGCCAGTGTGAGTAGATACAGCACAAAAAGCAGAGAAGCCAGTACGTGTGTACATAAAAAGGAGCAGGTCTGTTTAGAGATAATTTTCTCAGGTAAATATGCATTTATTTGGCACCTGTCACTGTTCTAGGTCCTGAAACCAAAGACCAACAGTCCTTGGGGGCTCTCACAGTAGATTTATGACAAAGGTTCTCAATCTGAGATTCACCTGAGTTTCATAGAGACTTGCGACCTCCTGAAAGACTAGGACAAGTTGTGTATGAACTTGCGGATTTAGGTTTACATGAGAGTTTCCTATGGGATGAGGCGTAGATTTCATCAGTTTCTTTAGAAAAAGGATCATGATTCTAATAAGTTTAAAACAATATCATATAGATATTTTTGAATATAAATCCAGCAAATTGATGAAAACAAAGGGCCAGCGAAAGCTCTCAACTTAATTTGATCATTGGAATTATAAATTCAGAAGGAATATCTATTGTTTCTTTGGGAATCGATCTTTAGTCTCAGACCATGCTAGTTGCTACCCCACAGGTAGTGATGGCTATTAGAAAAACTGGGGAAAAAATGGAGCAAGTAAAAATAAGTACATTTGAGAATAACAGGCCTCAAGCAGAGAAGTACATAGAATCCCTGCATCTTGACGGAATTCGGCAATTCCACATAAATATTATTGGATTTGTACCCCCTTCAGCCCCTAAAATCAGCCACCTTAAGTTGGCTGCTTCATCTCTAATCAAGCAACAATATTACATCTTATCTGAGCCAATTTCCCTGCTGAGAATTTGGAAGCTCCCTGCATGATTCATTCTGCATAAAATCATTTGGTTTTTGCTCGCTGTAGATAATTGGTTCTTGGCACCAGAACTCAAACTATTTACGGTCCAAGCCTGTTAAAATGACATTGAAATTTAGCTTAAACAAATAGAATCCAAGTTAAGGGTATGTTTTCTTAATGCTGTTGGTTGTACCTGTTAAAATTAAATTTTAAGATGCCTATGAAGATCTATGGTAGAAACGGTGGGGAAAACATCCTCCAAATCTAATCCAATGATACATTTGATGTGGTGTGCCTAAGAAGAAGGGAGAAAACTGAGGGCCAGAGTGGAGTCTTCTTTCTTGGGGAGGCATCCACAGGGTGTGTCAGTGACACGTGGTGTAACTTGAGGTATAGCTATACAACGTCTCCTTTATCCCCTCATCTATTGATGGACACTTGGGTTGCTTCCATACCTTGGCATTGTAAACAATGCCACAGTAAACATATGGGTACATATATCTTTTTGAATTAGTGTTTTTGTTCTCTTTGGGTAAAAACCCAGTAGTGGAATTATTGGATCATATGTTATTTCTATTTTTAATTGTTTAAGGAATGTCCATACTGTTTTCCACAATGGCTATATGAATTTACATTCCCACCAACAGTGCATGAGGGCTTCTTTTTCTCATCAGCTTCACCCACACTTGTTATTTCTTATATTTTTGATTCTAGCCATTCTGATAGATGTTAGGTGAATCTCTCATTGTGGTTTTGATTTGAATTTTTCCCTGATGATCAGTGATGAGCATCTCTTCATGTGTCTGTTGACTGTTTGTATATCTTCTTTGGAAAAATGTCTATTCAGGTCCTCTGCCCACTTTTTAATTGGATTATTTGTGTTTCTGGTGTTGAGTTGTATAAGATCTTTATATATTTTGGATATTAAACCCTTATCGGATACGTCATTTGCAAATTTTTTTTCCCATTCAGTAGGTTGTCTTTTTGTTTTGTTAATGGTTTCCTTCACTGTGCAAAAGCTTCTTACTTTGTTGTTGTCCCAATAGTTTGTTTTTGCTTTTGTTTCCCCTGCCTGTCAAGCAGTATTTAAAACAAAACACAAAATAATAAAATCTAACAATTTGCTGTTTACAAAAGATACATCTAAAACAGATACATTCAGAAAGGTTGGATGTAAAATCATAGACAGAGATGAATAACATAAATGCTAATAAAGAATAGTGAAACTATACTTGAAGCTGAAGAACATTCCTATTGATAAAGATGCTCACTTTCAAAGGGTGAAAGTTTCTATTTGCCAGGAAGATACTGCAGGTTTAAATTTAGAAGCACCAAATAATATCGCTTCAAAATATACAAAGGAAAATTGGCAGAACTAAAAAGGAGAAGTAAATAAACTTTTAACTATAGTAGGAGATTGAAGTACAAGGCTTCTAGTACTTACAGCATAGGCAAGACAGACCATAGATTACTGATTTCCGGAATATCTGAACAGCATGATTAGCACATTGACTTAAGGGACATATATTGAACATTGTATCATGCACAGAATGGGAGACTAATGCTCCTTTTTGGCACCTTGGCAAGGGGACTTTCCTAATAATTGAGAGTAGATATTTTCATATAGTAGGCATATACAGTTTGCATATAGTCACAGACCACATAGAAAGTAATATTTGCTCAGGTGTCCCTATCTACTTCAAGCCTGCTTAATTTCCCCATGGCCGAGGAGATCAGTATCTCAGAACACCTTTAACTAACTCAGGGTTCCCAGTGACACACTTCGGAAGCTGTGGCATAAAGGATGCTTGGGGGCTCTGAGTGTGGAGGTTCAAGGGCTTTAGGCCACGGTATGGTCACAGGTCACCAAAACTTCATACACTGAGTTTCATCTAGAAAACCCTAAAATGAGCTACGGGGCTGTAATCTGTCTTTATCTTCTCCTTTTGTGGTGACGAGGCTGCAGCATGTCCCCAGTGATGCTCGCCACCTGGTGTTCTCTCCTGCGAAGAGTCTCCCCCCCACACCACACAAAGGACTCTCTTGTATAACCCAAAGGACACTGCAGTGATGTCAAAGTGTAACTTCCGGGGCACTGAGCTTTTCACCCTGCTCTCCTTTGGATTACTCACCTAGGGAAGTCAGCCAGCATGTTGTGAGGACACCCCAGCAGCTTCATGGAGACGTCCACGCAGTGAAGACGGCAGGCCTTCCACCGACAGCCAGCACTAACTTTCCAGCCATGTGTGTGAGCCCCCTTGAGACCTGCAATTCTGGTCCAACCTTTAGATGCCTACAGCTCCAGTTCAGCCTCTGAATATTACGGTAATTTGCTACACATCAATCAATAACTAAAGCAAAATAGAGCATGACACCTTTTGTATTCTTGAGCCAAATTTCAGGGTCTAATAGTCCATATGGATTCAAAGCCACGGCACAAAGTCTGGAAGTTGTATTGCCTTGTCTCCAATTTCTTATGGGCAAGAGCAAAAATGTTCCAGGGATTGTGGCAGGTGAAGCCATGGAGCAGAGATGACCTGAAGCTCCTTCTGCCTTACCAATGACCTTTCCACACAAAGCCTGGCATTTTCTTCCCTCAGCACTGTTTCCCAGGTGAAGTGATTGCTGGGTAACCACCAGAGCATCTGTGTTGCCATAGCGATGGGCATGTTTGAAGCAAGAGTATCCAGCTCTATCTGAGGTGGGTGGAGGAGACCGCTGGAAAAACCTATAGAGGCTTCTGGAGGATCAGGACTGCGTGGGTAGGAGGAGCAGAGAAATATGAAGGCAAGTTCAATCTATGGCTGAAGACACAGCCAGAGTCCAAACCAGAAAAAGCTGACCTGATGTCCAATCCCCAGGGTGAGGGTGGGCCTGGGCGCAGGAGATCAAGTGCAGATCCAGAACGAGGACCACGGTAGAGCAGAGAACAGTAGAGCAGTAGAGCCCAGAACCGGGGCAGATGAAACAGAAGCGGGCCAACGCTTGCCGTGAACTGAATGGGGCTGCCAGGAGGCTCATTTACAGGGGCACCAACAGAGCCTCTCAGGTGTCTGGAGAGGCCTGGATGATTTCCATTTTTTGAGGCTCCCGAGAAAACATAAAAATGAAGAGAAGTTAAAATAGGATTGCGAAACACTGATGTACGTTAAATGTTTGTGTTCGCCAAACTAATGTTTTTTTTTTTTTGGGACAGAGAGAGACAGAGCATGAACGGGGGAGGGGCAGAGAGAGAGGGAGACACAGAATCGGAAACAGGCTCCAGGCTCCGAGCCATCAGCCCAGAGCCTGACGCGGGGCTCGAACTCCCGGACCGCGAGATCGTGACCTGGCTGAAGTCGGACGCTTAACCGACTGCGCCACCCAGGCGCCCCACCAAACTAATGTTTAACAAAAATCAATACAACGTGTGTGACACTTGCAAGATGATAACAGGTTTGATTTCTTTTTTTTTAAAGTTTTTTAAATTTATTTTTGAGAGGAAGAGACAGTGCGAGTGGGGGGAGGGGCAGAGAGAGAGAGAGAGAGAGAGAGAAAATCCCAAGCAGGCAACTACACTTAGTGTGGAGCCTGACACAGGTCTCAATCCCACAACTGTGAGATCATGACCTGAGCCAAAGTTAAGAGTCAGGTGCTTAACCTAGCCACCCAGCTGCTCTTGACTATAGGTTTTATTTAAGAATAGTGACCAACGTTTAAATCTAAAGCTCCCGATGAATATGGAGTACTGAGACTGATGACACCCCTGTAACACCCCATCGAGGAAGCGTTAGGTACCAGCTATACGGTACTGGGTTGGCCTGACCTAATGTAAGGCAGAACACTGAAACAGATAAAAGCATGAGCTGGGGGAATGAGGCCCTGAGAGGGACGGTGGAGGATGGGGGGCCGCGGAAAGAACAGACTCTGTTCCCAGTGCTCCTGGGGTCACTGGGAAAAAGCAGAACAAGTCCCCTCGAGGGTCGTTTCACCCCAGCCTGACTTCATCTTTCAATGCTGTGTTAGTTTAGAACCACAATCCCATCCCTTTCTGCATCGATTGCTTTTCTCATTGGAACAAAAGGGCTATGTTTCAACCCCATCAAGAAGCCTATAGGCAAATTTCAGTAGACTAGTTGGGCGGACCCTTTCAGTGTCCACTCCCTTGGTGATTCAAAACTACTCTTGATGCTGGCTTTAGCTAAGCATTGTGAAAATCATTTCTGCCCTACAGAGAATAGTTTCTGCTACATTTCAGAATCAGTGGGAGATACTTCAAGTTATTTCACACAGGTACTTTTTTTGCTCAGTTCATGTCCGAGACAATAAGGTCTTTGCACTACTCTTGCAGGGAAAATAAAGGAGCAGGTGTTTCTGAAGGAAAGAAAGGGTAAGTCTCCAGATGGGCCCGGTACCCATTGTTGTTAACACTCAGGCATTTCCTGCTTCCCACAGGGTGAGTGGCCTCGGGACCCTCACCCCCTCCTCCTCTGTTGGCTCCCTGGGGAATGTTGCCTTATTTTCCAAGGTCTTTACAAAGGACCATAAATGCCCAATGTTAATGGCTGTGAACTTTTAAAATATGCAGTGGTATATAAATGTCACATTAATAAAATAATGTTAACCTTTTTACCATTATATAAATGATTTAAATTCTGAATTAACTGGCCTAGCTGGTGAATCCCTACATCTTCTCTACGGAGTTTTCATAGGAAATTTTGAGTGCTGGTGTGATCTGGAGATTGAATGTTTACTTATTTACATCACAAATTCTTTAAACTCATTCCATTATGTGTAGAGGCCGCTTTTAGGCAACAGACTTAAGCAATGGAATGTAAACAGGGCTCCCGGTGACCACCTGGCTGAACAAAGACCAGCCCATCAGGCGACCCACCTCAAAATATCCACAGGCCCTAACTGACCAATGGGCTACTTACAACCAGGCACAGTTACCAAAAAAGGGAAAATTCTACATGTCCCCATACTTCTTACCTTCCGCCTTTCAATACAGCCCCCACCGACTGCTGTTGCACACAGTGTCTCCCCTCGCTGTCCTTCCTGTCCACCGCCCCCTTCAATAAACTTCCATCTCCTTTGTTCTGCCTTGAGAGAATTCTTTCACTGCCTATGCCACCTGCTTCCACCGGATCATTGCCCCACATTTGGGGGCTCCCAGATGATCAGGAGAGATGCCACATTACTGACATTATCTGTATGGTTTATTTGAAGTATGTATTCCAGTAAACACTCACCCACCCCACTGCACACACGTGCACACACATACACACACAGATGCCTGTCTCTCTCATGTAGTTATTTCTGGCTATTTCGATGGTATTAACTGTTAGGACATCTTTTTACTCAACACAGTTGGGAGTGCAGTCTGGAAACTTGTAGGTGGCTGGGAAGCTTCCAGAAGCAGCTCCTACACACCCTGGGTGGCCCTGTGGCCCACAGTTTGTGCTGGTGGCAGTTATATGGGGAAGTTTCTCTTCTTAGATCATCCCATGCTTGGTTCAAGGGTCCTCTGCATTTGCAGCATTCAATCATAACATCTTATATTCGCATTGTGCCTGGGGATCTATAAATCAGACACCACTTGTTACCTTTCTTGGTCATGATGTTTCCTGGCTCACCTCACACAACACCTCCCACCCCCAGTCTGCCTAAATGTAATTTCTGAAAAGTGGGCTTACATTCTTTCAAGTTTTACAGTGAAACTCTCAGATATAAATATTCTTTTTTCACTCTAATCTAGTCCAAGTAGGTGACCACAAATCCCTGATTCTGGAGTCATACTGTCGTTAAACACCTCTTGTTTATTTTTTTTTTAAATTTTTTTTAACGTTTATTTATTTTTGAGACAGAGAGAGACAGAGCATGAATGGAGGAGGGGCAGAGAGAGAGGGAGACACAGAATCGGAAGCAGGCTCCAGGCTCTGAGCCATCAGCCCAGAGCCCGACACGGAGCTCGAACTCACGGACCGTGAGATCGTGACCTGAGCCGAAGTCGGACGCCCAACCGACTGAGCCACCCAGGCGCCCCTAAACACCTCTTGTTTAACTCCGAGTGAATCCTAAGAGTGCACCAAAGTCCAAGGTGAGCTAACATCAGGGCTGCGGCTAATTAGCTCACAGAAATGCAAAGCGGTTCCATTTGAGAGGCTTGACACCTTTTCTAGATACAAATTTTCCGGGAAGTGAGAACACTGAACAGAAAATGATAATGTCCATTATTTTCACTTATAGTCACTATGTATCATACGATGAGTCTCTTACTCTCAGTCTCAAATACCTGTGGGCACCTCGTAGCGGGGGGCAAGGGAAAGGAAGCTCCTGAGGGGTTTCTGTCTCCTAGGGTTGTTCCTGAGGAGTCATTGGGATGGTGCTTGTGGAGAACTCAGTCCAGTGCCTGAGTAAACCAAGCCAGTGTGAGTTAACCACAATTACTGTTTTATGCAAAAAAGGGATGAGTAAGCCAAACTCTGTCTCCTTGTAACTTCCAACAACTTGAATGTGCCTGCCCTCCGTAGGTACCCAATGAAGTCTCTCTTCCACATGCTACCCCTTCAGATGTGTCCCCTGTGCTCTGCATGGTCTCCAGGGAGGGGAGTGCAGGAAACCTTCCCCCAGGAGAGGACCACCGAGCTGGGCTGGTGAGGCAAGCAGGAGTGGGCTGTGGGTGCGTGTTTTAGGCAGACGTAGTTACTGCCAACAACCTGAAGGCCGTAGTCTGTGTCTTTTGAGTGAAGCTGTGGTGAAGATAATGGTGGAAGAGAATATGGGTGAAGACTCTGCATGCTAGGTTGCCCAAGACCTGTGGACGGGGAGCCTCTGAAGGGATTTCCGCAGACAAGCAGCATCATCTGACTAAGGGGGCTGAGAATTACTAGTTAGGTTTCGGGGTGGAGACTGGATCGAGGGCCCGGTTAGAACCAGGCAGTCTGGTTGGAGGCCGGTGCAGCATCCACAGGAAAAAGAACCAAGGCCTGCTCTAGGGTGGTGGCAGTGAGGATGGAAAAAAGCAGTGTTTTCTCATATATCTTTCCTGAGGGAGACCTGCTCTGATCACCTTGTACACTGAAAACTGCTTCCTTCTCTGCATTCCCATCCTCCTGACCCTGCTCTGATTTTTTTCCCCAGGACTATGATCATCTCTCACTAACTACATCATTTATTTGTCTTGCATTTTGTTCTCATCCCACTGGAAGATGCGGTAATTACTAATCAGGTCACAAGTTTGCACTGGTGGGTTGCAAGGACCCACAAGTGTCCCGGCACATGGTAGGCACTCGATTCGTATCTAATGTCATCATTTGAATGAATGAATGAATGAATGTATGAAGACTTAGGGCAAAGCCTATAAATTTGGGAGGCTTGCCAAGAAGTTGAAAGATGCCAGCAATAAAGACGGGTGATGTATCAAGATGAGATCAACCTTAAATCCAAGGTTTTTGACCTGATGGGTGCTTCGGTATTAGGCGCTTAAGGGAATAATCTCCTGAGGGAGAGAACAGTAAGCCCTGGTGGGGAAAGGTTTATGTGAAGCCCCAGAGGTGAATAATACCACAGGAAACATAAGATGTGGGAGACCCTGATGCCTGGGATGGTCCCATGCATCTGAGTTTTTATATCCCCCGTGTGACACTAAGGCACAGCCCAGAAGGTGGGTGATGAACCCCAGACCCAACCCTGGCCTGCACACCACCTCAGGGCAAACTCCTAGGATCCCGGGACAATTGTCATGCAATCTATGCAACAAAACAAAACGTGACAATGACAAAAACCACAACCACATCCACAAAAACCAACCCGACTAACAAAGACAGCAACACACAAAACCCACTAGGCTTTCACACACACATCTATCTCTGCATCATCTCCATAAGATCTGGAGCTGAGGTACAAACCCACACCATTCCCTGGCTTCTCCCCGAGGTCCTCTGTGTGCCCAGCCCTTCCTCCCAGGCTAGGTCAGAGCTGGGGCTCTTGCTCTGAGCTTCTATAACCCACCCCCCTCCATCCCTTATCAAAACCCTTGTCACACGTAGAAGAGATCATTTCTTGTTTAGTATCCAATGTCTCGCTTCACCAACTGTGACCTCGTGAGGCAAGGACTCTGTCTTGTTTATTCACTGTGACACACCCAGGACTCTGCACATGCCTGGCACCTAGAAGCATTCAGTATGTATTAAATGAAAGAACAAGTGGACAAATGAGTGAATGGGAGTCCCCATTTCTCACTCTCTGTTTTTAGATGTGCCATGCTCAGGATCAGCGAGGCACTGAGCTCCCTGGGGATGAAGGTTCATTCTGCTTCCAGTGGTGTGCAATTGTGGAGCACTCTGCCTACCGATCTTGAGTGGCATGATGCCACATAAATAGTGAATGTAAGCCCATCTTTAGGACAGGACTTGGTTCTGTGTCCTGAAATATCTAGTACAGTGCCTTATGAATAGCGTATAATCAGAAAGAGTCACTGAATGGAGAGACGAATATTTTTCCTCATAGAAGTATATATATGCATCACAACCCAAAGAAAGCCACAAAGAAAGAAACCCCAATGCAGAATCTATAATGATAGCAATTCAGGCACTGTGCCACCCGGGTGATAGAGATACTGTGGAGGGCAAAGGAGGCTTTCTGAGGGCCTTTGAATCATCAACTTGTTTATCCAACAAATATTTGTTGAGGGCTTGCTGTGTGCCAGGACAGCTCCAGGCATTTAAGGTATGTCAATGAATCAGACAAAGATCCATGCCCTTCCGGAGCTTACATTTTAGGGGATACAGTAATAGTAGGTGTGATAAGTAAATTTTAGACTGTGTTTAAAAAGCATGAGCTATCTGGAGAAAACAGAAGAAGAGGTGGTGAGTGAGGTCTGAGATGCAGGGTTAGGATGATGTGAGGTGTTGCAACGCTCAACTTAGTGGTCAGAGCAGCCACGTATGACTACAGCCTCTGTCTGTGGGGACGAAGTCAGCCTGAGTAGCTGGGCTTGCACAAGAAAAGCTTCTGCATGCTTCAAAAGCATAGCTTGAATCTGTAGAACCAAAACATTTGTTCCAAATGGAGAGAAAGGCAGACCATAAACAACTTCAAAAAGTCTTAATTAGCCCTGCTTATAAATACTTAAGGAAGTAGAGCAGAACAGGAAGAAAGAGTAATTTATTTGATTTGATGAATATTTGCTGCAAACTTTAATGTGCATTTTGGGTAATTAGAGGTTGCTTTCATTATAAGCAATATTCATTGCCATTAAAAACAGACCATTCTTAGTAAATAAGCCTGCGTTTGGGAAGAGCCAGGGGCCGGTCTCTGCTAGAACTGCCTCTGTAGACTGAACCAAGAGACAGGATGAGCCCTGGTCTCTTTTCCCTGGAACAGTCTATGGATGCTTCTCCCTTCCAGGCACGAGTGATGGGAGGGGCCTGGAGGCCTGGATTTAACAGAACAGGAAATCCAGTCTGAGACTGATCATGACCCACAATTCCTCTCTGCTTCCCTCTAGAAACTACTGTTTAGCATTGACCTGAATGGAAAAGCATTGAATTGGAGGAGAATGCACTAGCTCTACTTAGTGGAGATGGGTTTTAATGTAGAGAAGGTAATGGGAGAGATTGACCAGTTTCCTTGCCTGTGAGCTCAGAAACCAGCGTTCCCATTTAAGACACCACTATGCAGGCCACCAGAGCTGGTAGCCAGGCTTAGGGCTTGCTGCTTATGTTGATACTACAAAGAGAAACACCACTTGTAAATGAAGAAAATAATACTTAGAGACTGTGTTCTGACCAGACGGACTTTGGAAGAAGGTTTGGTGGGAGTTTGGAATACATGTGTGCAATAGAGGTTGAAGTCATTTAAGGCTTGTCTTGAGTCGTAAATAAAAGGAATTGTATTGGGGCACCTGGGTGGCTCAGTCAGTTGAGCACCGACTTCGGTTCAGGTCATGATCTCATGGTTCGTGGGTTCAAGCCCTGTGTCGGGCTCTGTGCGGACAGCTCAGAGCCTAGAGCCTGCTTCGGATTCTGTGTCTCGTGTGTCTCCCTCGCTCTCTGCCCCTCCTCCGCTCATGCTCTGTCTCTCACTCTCTCAAAAATAAAACATTAAAAACATTTTTAAAAATTAAAAAAAAAAGGAATTGTATTAAACCACTAGATTAGCACATTCCTTGGTGTTGAGATTCTACTGTTCTTGTTGCCGATGTGGTCATGGAGTCACATGGATTCTAAGACTTCAAGGAATCACATGGCCCTGGCTCTCCTGTGGAGTCTACACCTTCTGAGGGAGTAACTCATTCTCCTGGGATGGTGGCTTTTGATAAATGGCTTGAGTTTCTTGCAGTTTTAGCCACTTACAACCCTAATTATAACCCTCATTGGCCTTTACTACTTTCGAGGAGGGTGAGCCAAAGGAAATGGGTAAGGATAGAATGAGGAAGGAGTCAGGAGCAGCCAAAACTTCTTGTCTCATTCATATATGATATAATGACTTGAATAAAAAAAAATAGAGCTTAAGGCAAAGTCAATGTAGAGACTTTTTAGATTTTTTAAATAAAATACACTGAAACTTCTATGTAGTAGCTGTGGGCCTGTTAAAGAGATGGATGTTTTAAAAGGAAAGCTCCAGCTCCATAAACAGTTTTTCATTTTTCTTGAATTTGCCAGATAAGTATGACATAAAAAGAAATGAGCTGAGTTCCATAAACTTGTCTGATCTATTTATTACTACATATTATTTATTCATACTAATAGTAGTTTTAAATATGCAACTTATATACATACTCATTATAATCTTCATTTTTGAGAAAGAGAGAGAGAGACAGAGCATGGGGGGGGGGGGTGGGCAGAGAGAGAGGGAGACACAGAATCCGAAGCAGGCTCCAGGCTCTGAACTGTCAGCACAGAGCCCGACGTGGGGCTCGAACTCACGAACTGTGAGATCATGACCTGAGCCAAAGTCAGATGCTTAACTGACTGAGCCACCCAGGCACCCCATTCACACCCATTTAAAAAAATCAGAAGACTATAGAAAAACAAAAGTAAAGAGATGACATATCAATTGAAGTGTATAACTCAGTGGCATTTAGGATAAGTAAGTAAATATCACTCACAATTCAGAGATGAGCACTGTTCTGTTTTGGTGTATATCTTTCTGGATTCTCTTTTTAAAATCTTTACATTCATCTTATTTTACAACCATGATCACTGTAAAGCAAATGGTAAATCATTTCCTATATGTCTGTATCATGTGGTTTTTCATCATGTAAAGTGGGCACCCCTGAAGGGCACTATGCTTATAAGCTAGGAATAGATAAATGAAAATAACCATGAAAAAGGGCTGTTATTTGATTAAAACTATAAACATTTTGAATAAAACATAGAAGAAAATCTTTGTGATATGTGGTTAAGCAAAGTTTTCTTAAGATGCAGAAGGCATCAGGGGCGCCTGGGTGGCTCAGTCGGTTAGGCGTCCGGCTTCGGCTCAGGTCATGATCTCGCTGTCTGTGAGTTTGAGCCCCGCGTCGGGCTCTGGGCTGACAGCTCAGAGCCTGGAGCCTGTTTCTGATTCTGTGTCTCCCTCTCTCTGACCCTCCCCTGTTCATGCTCTGTCTCTCTGTCTCATAAATAAATAAACATTAAAAAAAATTAAAAAAAAAAGATGCAGAAGGCATCAATCAAACCAAACTGCCACCACAGCAAATAGATTCATCAAAGTTAAGAACTTCTGTAAACTCGGTATCTCGCAAAGAGCTTGTAGGCAAAATAGGTTTTTAAAAACCACTCAATCACATCATTCATCATCAGGGAAATGTGCATCAAAACCACAATGAGACATCACCTCGCACTTGTCAGAAGGGCTAAAATCAGAAACACAACAAGCAACAAGTACTGGCGAGACTGTGGAGAAAAAGGAACCCTCATGCACTGTTGGTGGGGATGCGCACTGGTGCAGCCACTGTGGGAGACAGTATGGAGGTCCTTCACAAAATTACATATAGAATTACCGTACGATCTAGTAATTCCACAACTAGGTATTAACCCAAAGAATACGAAAACACTTACTCAAAAGGATACACTCTCCACTATGTTCATTATTGCCCCATTATTTACAATAGCTACATTATGGAAGCAGCCCAAGTGTCCACCAATAGACAAGTGGACAAAGAAGTGGTGTAAACGTGCGATGGAGTATTACTCAGCCATAAAAAAGAATGAAATCTTGCCGTTTGCAACAAGATGGGTGGAGCTGGAGAGTAGAATGCTAAGTGAAATAAGTCAGTCAGAGAAAGGCAAATACCCTATGGTTTCACTCATATGTGGAATGTAAGAAACAAAACAGATGAACAAAGGAAAAAGGAGACAAAGCAAAAGATAGACTCTTCACTATAGACAGCAAACTGCTGGTTACTAGAAGGGAGGAGGGCGGAGAGAGGGGTGAAATAGGTGAAGGGGATTAAGAGTGCACTTATAGGGGCGCCTGGGTGGCGCAGTCGGTTAAGCGTCCGACTTCAGCCAGGTCACGATCTCGCGATCCGTGAGTTCGAGCCCCGCGTCGGGCTCTGGGCTGATGGCTCGGAGCCTGGAGCCTGTTTCCGATTCTGTGTCTCCCTCTCTCTCTGCCCCTCCCCCGTTCATGCTCTGTCTCTCTCTGTCCCAGAAATAAATAAACATTGAAAAAAAAAATTTAAAAAAAGAGTGCACTTATAACGAGCACTGAGGAATGTACAGAATTGTTGAATCACTATATATTGCACACCTGAAACTAATATAACGCTGTATGTTATACTGGAATGAAAAAGAAAAACTAAACAAAAAAGAATATAATGACAAAGGAGAATGAAATAAAATGTATGATTATAAAAAAAAAGGAAACTCCATCACAAGAAGACGAACAACACTTTACCCCAACCGAGAAATGGACAAAATCTTTGAACAGGCTCTTTACAAAAGAAGACACATGGGTAGCCATTAAGTACATGATGCACTATCAGTCCCCAGGGAAATTCAAAGATCCACCACTGTACAATTTCTAGAGTGACCAAAGTACAAAGCACCGAACATACCAAGTGTTGACTAGGATGCGAAACAACTGGAATTCTCATTCACGCTACTGGGAATGTAAAATGGGATGACAAGTTTGGGAAACAACTTGGCAACATTTTATAAAATTAAACTTATATTAATCATACAACTGAGCAATCTCACTGCTCGGTATTTATCCAAGAGAAAGGAAAATAGCCACCGACTGGGCGGCTCAGTCGGTTGAGCATCTGACTCTTGATTTTGGCTCAGGGTGTGATCTCACGGTTCTTGAGATCAAGCCCCGTGTCAGGCTTTGCACTGACAGTGCGGAGCCTGCTTCGGATTCTCTGTCTCCCTCTCTGTCTGCCCCTTGCCTGCTCTCTCTCTAAATAAATAAATAAACTTAAAAAAAATTGTTTTAGGGGCGCCTGGGTGGCGCAGTCGGTTAAGCGTCCGACTTCAGCCAGGTCACGATCTCGCAGTCCGGGAGTTCGAGCCCCGCGTCGGGCTCTGGGCTGATGGCTCGGAGCCTGGAGCCTGTTTCCGATTCTGTGTCTCCCTCTCTCTCTGCCCCTCCCCCGTTCATGCTCTGTCTCTCTCTGTCCCAAAAATAAAAAATTAAAAAAAAATTGTTTTAAAGAGAAAAACAAAAATATGTGTTCACAAAAACACTTGTACGTGAATGTTTATAGTGTCATATTCATCATAGCAAAAAAATGAAATTAATCCAAACGCCTATCAATTGGTGAACGAGTAAGCAAGTTCTGTAATATTCATACAGCAAAGGAATAAGATGTTAAATGTACAACGTGAACGAATCTAAACAACTGTGTGTTGAAGTGAAAGAAGTCAAACGTAAGACAGCACATTGTCTGATTGCGTTTACATGAAATCCTAGAAAAGAAAGGTAGGTCAGTCGGGTGCGTGGGGGCAGTGGTCGTGGAAGGGAATGGTGGCTACATGACTATGTACAAGTTGCACACTTAAGACGACTTTATTGTATTTCAGTTACACCTGAAAAACTGAAAAAAGTGTGGGAGTACATACACGAACATTACCATAAAAAAGTCATTGTTTGGATGCCTTGACCGTGCCAAAGCCACAGAATCGCTGTCCCTTTCATATCCGTATCACCTCTGACCGATAGCACTTTGAGAAAAGACACTTCTTGGCCTTAATCAGTCATTATTGATTTGTGTGTTGGACTTTCACCGCCAATATTCTATGGAGCACTCAAGTCTTTTGCACAGAACCTGCATCTTGTCTGTTTTCAATATGCGTGAAGTATAAACAACAAAAGAAATTAAGGATAAGCTAAAGGAGTGAGGGTGTGCACGAACATAAAAATCAAAGAAATTGGTAGCAAGCTATAAAGTACAATCACATCAGCAACTGCCTCATGTTTGAGGATCTTGTGAGTCGTTACATAATGGGCACAGATATGGGATTCAATTCAACTAACGTTTATGGAGTCTTTTCAAAGTACTAGGCATTTTTTGAGACCTACTTCAAAAGCACCAGACCTTTTGCTAGAGGTTCAAAGATCAGGACACACAGGAACCTGGTCCTCAGATGCTCCGAAAAGCAAGGCAATGTCTCAACAAGAGAAAATACGTTCCAAGAAGAAGAACATGGTCAGAGATATTCAGGATGGCAACGGCTTGGAGGAGATGAGTCCTGGAGATTAGCCAGTCGAGCCGGTGATCTGGAGGCTGGAAATGACTTTGAGAAAATCATCTCAATCTTCAGTGGGGTTGCTGAGCCAGGGAGTGAATGACGATTGAAAGGGAGAAGCCATGGGGAGCCTGGGTGGCTCTGTCGGTTAAGAGTCCAGTTTGGGCTCAGGTCACGATCTTGCCGTTCATGAGTTCGAGCCCCACTTTGGGCTCTGTGCTGACAGCTCAGAACCTGGAGCCTGCTTTGGATTCTGTGTTCCCCTCTCTCTCTGCCCCTCCCCTGCTTGTGCTCTCTCTCTTTCTCTCTCTCAAAAATAAATAGCCACTAAAAATTTTTTTTTCAACGTTTTTTATTTATTTTTGGGACAGAGAGAGACAGAGCATGAACGGGGGAGGGGCAGAGAGAGAGGGAGACACAGAATCGGAAACAGGCTCCAGGCTCCGAGCCATCAGCCCAGAGCCCGACGCGGGGCTCGAACTCAACGGACCGCGAGATCGTGACCTGGCTGAAGTCGGACGCTTAACCGACTGCGCCACCCAGGCGCCCCTAAAAATTTTTTTTTTAAAGAAAGGGAGAAGCTAGAAGCTTTGTGCACAGGCTTTTACCCTGTAATTTCTTTCTGTGTGCTAACCACTGGGGTTCTTCTTCCTCACTCACACCCAGTTTTCTGTTTGGGCTGTGGAAGTGAACCCTGCAACTGTCCGAGAGCAGACGCATCTCTGGACTGGGAGGCACAAAAGGCCCAGAAACTTTCTAAAACTGTGATCAAGGAAGATCTTAGCCAGTCAACCAACCTTTCCATCCACTGCGCATCCGCAAGCAGTCGCTCAGACAGGTCAGAAGGCCCTGGGAGCCCCTGCCCGCTGCAGGCCTGAGGATCACATGCCGGGATCCTGGAGCCAGCACGAGCCTCCCTGGCCCAGCCTGGGGTGCCACACTGCATCTCCAGGAATCAATGGTCCCCGGCACACGGTACCAAAGTCTCTATCTTGCTTGACCTCACCTGACCAGATGGACTATGGTTCCCAAACAACTTCTAGATGCAGATAGAGAACCACATTGGTGTTTCCAGCAGCTGTTCCCAAGGGCCAGGCAACACAGCCTAGAAACTGAAGTGCAGCAGAGTCAACATCCATGAGATCAGCTTTGATCAGTAAGAACCAGGAGATAATTTCCCCTTCCTTCTGACCTGCACCAGAGGCATGGTGTTTCTGCCCAGCCTGTCTAGAAGATATTCTACCTGGTCAAACCGTGGCTGTGTTTCTTGTGATGCTGTAGCCTGTGGGCTAGGGCACTACCTGGAGTGTGCTCTTCCCTGTTTCCTGTATTACATCTTCTCTGACAGCCCTGAAAATGGTCTCGGGCTCTGCTGTCTGTGGAACGCAGGCTGAGCCAGAGACACAAACTTAGAAGAGAGAATCGTTGGTAGAACTTCATTCTTTGAAGACCACTCAGCTCAAACTCCTACCCAACAGAGGAAACTCACATGCTTGGGCAAGTCTCATAAAGAGATACTCACTTCCTGGAGAGTCCATCCATCCCATTCTGGAAAACACAGTCTATGGAAATGTCTTTCTTGTATTGGGACACAAACGGGCTGTTTTTTGTAACTTCTACTCATTGGTTGTAGAGTTTATTTCTTCTCCCGGAGCGTCAGGCTTTGAAGAAAAGCGTGATCCCAGAGCTACCCGTTTGAAAACACTGACCCTGAAAACGGAGACATAGGAGACATAGAAGTTACCCCGAATTCAGTGAAAACACACGAGTAAGGAAACTTGTGTTATCCATCCCTACCTTATTACAAAAATTCAAGGCGGTATAACCAAAATAAATTAGATTACTTTAAATTAGATTACTTAATTGCCCTGTTAACCATTGGCAAGCAGGTGCTGGTTACATTTTGCCAAATTGTATCACCCTCCCTTTCAGTGTTCCAAATGCATTTTAAGTAGAATGAAAGGAGGTCAAGCTGTTCCATAATGCTCCTCCAGAGACTGCACTTCAAGCCTGGTTGGTCACTGAAGCTCCCAGTCACCCTTCTACAGACTCCCTGCCCCTCCTCTGTATCTCCACTCATATTGAACCTGTCTTTATCATGACACTCACTGCATTGTGTTGGAGCCCCTTGATCACGTCCACTCCTCCCCATTAGGTTATGGCTCCTCAAAAGTGAGAACCATCTTCTTCATTTTCTCGTTAACCCCCTGCCTCTGATCTCCATGATGAAACCAGACATCCTCCGTGTAGCAGGCCTCCAGTGTGTGAAGCCTGGATTAATTAATAATCCTGTTTCCTCATGTTCAAGCTAAGACTATAAATGCAGGTAGACCTGTTTCTCTGCCAAGTTAGGATGATTGTGGATGAACGACTGAGAAAAATATCTAAAACTGGTCCGAGTTTTTCTAGAAGTAAAGGGAAATATAAAGTAAAATATTTTGACATGTCCAGCAGCATTTGGGGTAAGTGGTTTGAATGAGATTTGTAGAAAGAATGTTACTTCTTTTCTTTTCTTTTCTTTTCTTTCTTTTCTTTCTTTTCTTTTCTTTTCTTTTCTTTTCTTGTCTTGTCTTTTCTTTTCTTTTCTTTTCTCTTCCTTTCTTTTCCTTTCTTTTCTTTTCAAAGAGAGAGAGAGAGCAGGGGATGGGCAGAGGGAGGGAGAGAGAGAAACTTAAGCAGGTGCCAGCTCAGCCAAAGCCCCATGTGGGGCTCAATCTTATGACCTTGAGATCATGACCTGAGCTAAAATCAAAAGTCGGATGCTCAACCAACTGATCCACCCGGGTGCCCCAGAAAGAATGTTATTTCTTAATTCCCTTCTTTTTTCTTTAAATTTTTTTTTATTATTAATTTTTGAGAGAGAGACAGACAGAGCATGAGTGGGGGAGGGGCAGAGAGAGAGAGGGAGACACAAAATCTGAAGCCGGCTCCAAGCTCTGAGCTGTCAGCACAACCTGAGGTGGGGCTCGAGCCCACAAACTGTGAGATCTTGCCCTGAGCTGAAGTTGGATGCTTAACCAACTGAGCCACCTAGGCGCCCCTTCTCTTCTTTTTATTCTTAATTCTTTCCTCTTTCATTTTGGTGATAATGAATTCTTTTTCCTCCAAACAGAGCTCTTTGGTCCTTTTCCCGGTGCCCCAAAGAAGGCCTCAGGTCTGGAATGTCTGTGTCAAGCACCAATTCACCTGTGCAAACTGTGCTTTACAGAAACAGCATCCCCTCAATGCAAGCACATTCTTTTGTTCTCAACCTCTTATGTTGACATATCTCCCAGAGCTAAAGTTTGGCACACTTATCCTTTTCCCTCTATTCCTTACAGACTCTGAGTGAAGAGTCGTGTTTATAAGTGAAGATTGTGCCACTAACTCGTTTACAGCAGATTCTGCTTCGATTTCATTTTCCCTCAGTGGTGATGAATTTGAGCCTTTCCATCCACCTCTGCCACCTCTTCCTCTTGTGAGGGACCGTGTACATGTGTCAGAAAGCCAGCTTAATTTGAGACTGTGGTCTGTGGCCTTGAGTCAAGCTAAGGTACTGACCTCCTTGGAGCCACCTTTCACCAGGCTGGCATGGGAGGACACCTGCCTGGTTTAATCTGATGGATGTTCGGAGGGTCTCCCTGAGGGAAATTCACCCTTCTTTATCCAGAATCACATTTTGGTAGCTCACTTTTGTCCCTGCTAGAAGAAGTAAGCATTCCGTAAAAATGCACAGTTACCTGAGAAGGTTAATTGAAGGTCATTCCCAACCATTCGTATCTCATTCTACTTACTTTATCAAATGGATTAGCCGGGAATGGGGCGGGTCAGGGGGGATTTTGATGGGGCAGGACAGGAAATGTCCAGCTTCTCTCTCAAGCCTGGGATAAGATAAAGGGAGTAAAGCCCGACAAGGGACAACAGTGGGGGCTTGTGCTTGTAAAACAACCAAAGGGAGCCAGATCCCAGGGCTTTGAGGGGAAGCCCGGGGCTTCCGAAGGAATTTTATAGGAGACACTTACCTGCTTCACGGCTTTGCCCGGAGCCAGTCCTGCCTGACAACAACAGCAGCCGCCCTACCACATTGCTTACAACCAAACATCAGGAAGCAGACACAGGGGCAGGGAGAGCTAAGTGCAATATGATTTGAGTGTGAAATTCCAGCCTAGTTCCGTTCATTAGACACGGTATTTGTTAGAGCTGCCTGGGATATATCTTGGCAACAAAACAAACATACACACACACACACACACACACACACACACACACACTCATTCTCTCTCGCTCACTCACTAACACACAACCTTGGAAAGGAACTACTTAAATCATGTATTTAACATTTAATGCCTCCTACAGCGGATATACCTCTTTATGCTAGAGTTAGCTGGACTAACGCAATAGCTTCCCATGGTTGGACTGATTGTGGAGTGTACTATCTCCTGTCCTGTAGAGTAATATAAGGCAGAATCCTCCAGATTTTCGTAAGAAGTGACAATGAGTTTGCAAGAATTCATGTTCCTGTGCTCTGTGTTCATTTAGCAGTGGGTAAAGAGGGACGGGGGAAAAATGCTTTGTCCCTGTACGGTGGGGGGACATTGGATATGGTCACCTCCCTTCTATCTGTGAGGTAGACCTCTGCGTAATACAAATCTGTATGTGCAAAATCAGAGGGAGACCGCACATGGCAGAGAATATAGCCATTAGCCATCAATTTAAGATTTGCTCTTCAAGGCAAATCCTTCATATTCTTCTTCAAATAAGACGGTGGACATCGTGTACAGACAGCACTGGGAAGAATCAAGTGGAGAAAGTCCCTAACCAGCCTTCTGTTTTTTATTGAGATGGTGAGAAGACTTTCCATACTAGTTCTTGATGCTGTTAAGAATTATTCTAAACGGTTGTAACATAATCGCAGAATTGTCTGTCATCAGTATCCATGCCGGAAGTACATGCTAGAGGAATTCTAATTGTCCTACTGTGATTTCTTCATTGTCCGCATCACCAGCAGCAGCAACAACCATGTATTGAGTATCATAAAACTTAAGGTACTGAAAGTCACTTGTATTAATATCACACTTTTAAAGGAATATACCAATTGCTAATATATCCATAGATATATATGACAGGCATATATATGTATGCATGTATGTATATATTTCTCAAATCATGGAATTGTCTTCAGGATTGAATGAGATAATTCACTTAAAGCACTTTCTGTCTGTCACATAATATTCAATAAATGGTAATTCCCATCCCCCACCATAAGCATGAATGAAGGCAGTGAGCACTTTAATTTGCTCAGTGGTACTCTTTTAGGGGCTGATTTACAAGTACTCTGGGCCGGTGAGAGGAAGCAGCAATAGGAGAGTTTGCATGAGGCTCAGCAACATCCAGTTCATGCTCTTATACTCTCTCTCTCTCTCAAAATAAATAAGTGAATCTTTTTTAAAAAATAAAAAATAAAAGTTTATAAAAGATACAAAAAATTCACTTATTTACTAGAAAAATACTATAGAGTATCAATGCAATGGAACACTACTGAGCCAATAAAAAGGAATGAACTAGGAATATACACAATGACAGGAATGCATCTCAAAAGCATACAATGCAAGTGAAGGAAATGATAGAAGTAGCCTCGAAGTCTACAGGTTGATTCCATTTTTATGACATTTTGAAAAAGCTGGATCACCACAACAGAAGGCAGAACAGTATTTACCTGGGGCATCAGGAGGGTATTGGTTTTTAAGGAAGCTTTTGGGGGTGATGGAAGTGTTTAATATCTCGATTGTGGTGATCAGACAATTGTATACATTTGTCAAAGCTCATTAGACTGTATTCTTACAGTGATGTGATTTAATGCCTGTAAATGATATTTCAATAAATCTGACTATAAAATACTGGATATATAATCTCCAATGTCTTTGTACTATATTTAAACTCTATTTTTAAAAATGATCTCCCTTTATTCAAAAGCTATCTTAGTCAGAAATTTAGAAAAATACAGGAAGGAATGTGGGAGGGTGGGAAAGAGGGAGGAAGGAAAGAAAGGAAGGGAAGGAAAGAGGGAGGGAGGGAAGGGAGAAAAAACAGCCTTAGCTTATCCAATTGAAGCACAGTTTGGAGCCCTGAGGCCCTTCCCATTCAGCCCCCCTCCTCCCCCTCCCTTACTAACTCTGAGCCCTGAGGTCCATGCAAACAACCTTTTAGACACAGTTTGAAAATTATTGTTTCTGAGCAACTCTCGGTTCAGGAGCAAACTTTGGAATACTGGAGGACAGCAATTAAGCCATTTGAATTCTGTGTTTAATATTTAATTTCTAAGGAATTGTTTCTCAATCTAAAAACCTAGAAAGCCTGAAAATACCTTTACCATTGTATCTACCACAGCTAAGTACTCTAAGTACCTGTGAATAAAATGCCCACCTAATACATGAAAGTTAACATGACTTATTAAGATTTTTTTCATCCCATATGTCTACTAACTGCTAGGTGACACCAGATGATGCCATTCATGGGGTTGAGATTTGGTTTTATTCTTCAACTGTCCATTGCTTAAATTTATAATAACTAAAGTCCTTTCTAAGAGTGCAGCTGTAGGGTATATAGATTCCAAAGTCATGGGGAGCACTTATTACCAACATGATTGAACCCAAGGTATAAAAAGCTATAAAGTGGAAACAATGGTACAGTAAAACCTCAGGAATAAAACACTGACCAATTAACTCTGTGTATGAAAGCCAAAGCTGTTTCTACCATGCTGTGTTCTGCTCTCTAAGATACTGAGGAGCAACATACCAAACAGAATTATGGCAAATAAACCTTGGTCTTTGCTAAAACTCCAGATGTATAAGGAATATTGTCTTTATACAAGTATAGTATTATTAACCTCTGTCTGAGGCTCTGTGGTGTGCCCTTAAATGGCAATAAAACTGATATTTACTGCTCATTTATTTTCCTCTGTAAGCGTACCATAACAATAAGGCACTGAACTGAGCATGAGAGACAATGGTTTCATCTCCTTCTCTGTACCCATTCTCTCCATGACAGTGATCTTGGGCAGGTCATTTGAACTACCTGAACTTGAACTGTCTTATTTGTAAAATGAGGTAAGTAGACTAGGTAACCTCCTCCATGGCCCTTCAGACTAGAAACATAATGCCCCTAGAACTCTGCCAATGTTGGCCTCAACCATGCCCACCTTCTCCTTGGCACATGCCTCATTGCATTTTAAAGATGGGCAAGATGGTAGAAAGGGGCATGGGGAGAATTGGAAGATGAAGTGAATCCCAAGGCAAGTTTAAAGCCAGCAATCAAAACTGGAAGAGCAGATCATGCTCAGATTCATAAGAAACTTGGAAAAAGTATGTCAAGCAGAAGTCATTACCTCTCCACCACCACATGTCCTCCTATACGAAATGCATGCAGTGGAGAGAGGAAACCCAGGAAAGTTGTCTCCACATTGCTTGTAATTTACTGCCGCACTCTGGAGAGAGAGGAAGTCAGGGGGAAGGAACTGAGAAAGAGCCCAGGGAGAGATTAGAGCTTTCCCAAACTGAAAAGTATGAGATTGGATTGTGAAGATAGACTGGAGACTTATTGACTCTGAATAACCGTGGGGTAGGACCATTCTCCACATCTTGGTTTTGCTACCTATATATCAAGGGACAATACTAAAAATTTTCCCCAGCAAATATTAATTGAGCATCTACTCTGTCCTAGGCACATGGACACCCACCTTAAGGAGCTCACAGTCCAGCAAGGATGATGGACATGCACATGACTGACTCAGCACCAAGACAGCCAGTAACAAGAGCTAAATTAGAGGCACAGTGAAGTGTTGAGGAGCCAGAGGAGGGAGAGATTACTTAGCATGTCCTTGCCCTTTCTACTATCTAGAACAGGGTAGCCTTTCCCCATTATCTGTTGGATTTTCTGGAATGAAATATCTCCTTTCCAGAACTTGGGTCATTTGTCTTTGCCTTTCACTAATCAGTCATTGCCAAGCAATCTGTTCATGATCAATGAAAGACTGCATTGACTGCCATTTCTGATTACAGATGACACTGGGAGAGCCTCACCAATCACAGGGACTGTGGCAGACAGGGAGAGAGGCTGGCAATCCCTCTCCACCAAAGCCTCATGTGGCTGCCATTACTCTTGTGCAAGTCATGTCCCTTTCCTGGTTCCTGGTCATCCTCTGTGCCCCTGGGCAACAGGATTTTTTTTTTACCATTTCAGAAGTAGGCACTGAGATATATGAACATGCACTGAAACCCTTTCAGAAAAATAATTAGCTACTCTTGTGGGGAACAGGGCTCAAGGATACAAGGGAAAGAGGTGGAAGAGAATATGTACAGAAAATTGATTTTCAGACTTCCTGGGTGTTTCTATGTAGCCCAATTTTTATAGCCACGAAGTCACTTCTAATGTGTAATCCAAAGTGCCCTCCTTTAGTTAAAAAATGTTACCACTGTCCTGCCTTCAGTGGAAAAGGGGCAGACTTTGAGAGGTCCTTCTCAATCACTATTGCCTCTAAAAAGTGCATAGGGTTGGAATTTTGATTTGAATCTCAGGTGCTATTAACAATGGGTCACTTTCTTTGTCTGAACCTCTGCTTCCTTTTGTAGATCAGTTTTCATCTATAACATGGGGATAATATTGCATCTATTTCATAGGGTTATTAAGAGTGTTCAGGAGATAATACATTTGAAACACTTAGAACAGTAACCCGGTATGTAGAAAAGCACCTAGAAAATGTTTACTGTTGTTATAGAAAGATGCACTCTTAGTATGCACTCAAATGTCATGGGAACACCTTATCTCTACTCTTTCAGATGATAGAGATCTTTACCCTCAAAAACACTTGGCCTGTTAAACTATGGGCTTTGGGGACATTTAAAGCATAATAATCTATATTGGAGTACTTTCTCTGCTACTTAAAAGCTGCATGATTTGGGGATTAATCTTGCTAAGTCTAAATTTCTTTTCCTACAAAGTGAGGATAATAATATCTACCCCATATGTTTGTTGGAGGATTAAGTGAACTAATGTATGCAACTTTCTTAGCAAGATACCTAAATAAATTGGCTGATGATAGTTCTTGCCTTACTAAGGAAAATGGTTCTTCTCACAGTCCCTATAGATGAATTCACCTTCACCAGACAAGTTATAACACCTTACAGCAATGTCCTCTTTGGCTGTGGCTCCTGGAATTGTGAGTAGCAACGGACTCAAGGTATGCACAAATCAACTTGGTGTAAAAAAGAAACATGCTTAAGAAACATTGGTTGAACCATTCAAATACTTGCTTTTGGAAATTTTAATTGGGAAAATGCCCAGAGAATTAACTGTCAACAGTGGGATAAGAGAATGGGAGACATAATGAGAGACAGTCCAGACCAGAGGGAACATGGCAGAGTTAAATTAGGATTAAACAAAGCTGTAATCACGAGAAAAGATACACAAAATAGAAGCTAAGGAGGCTGGCAAGAGGAGACTAGAAGGAACATTGGAAATTATTAGAGTTCCTTAAGGGTGGACTACTTGGTTGAAGATCCATGACATTTTGCCACTAACCCCCCCTAACGCATCCTTTTTCTGAGACTGGGTCAAATTAGGTTTCCATCCTTGGCTTCCCAAGTAGCCCTCCCTTCCCTTGTCTACAATTTTCCCTCCCCTCCTTGCCTCCCTTTTCCTTTCGTGAGCTAATCTCTGTTCCTGGCATCTGAGAGCCTAACTGAAATACAGGCACACAGGAGACCTTCAATACATGATGCATATTATTATTAGTTGGAAATGCATGAGGCACTGTGACTTAAACCAGGAAAACCCACAAATAGAAAACATGGTTAAGACAGCAGAAGGGGAATTCCAAGAGACTGTGTTTAAATATATAGCCAAGAGTTAGAAACACTCAAAATTCCAAGGTTAGTAGGGTGAAATCTCAGGGAAACAGTACCAGAAATAAGGCATAATTTCTTGATAAGAAATACCAATTATAAATTACCCTATTTAGAGAGTGTATGAACAGACCGTGTGGATGGTCAGCATAGAAGAATAAAGTACAAAAGCCTGATATAGCAGTGTTTATTTAGTACTATCTGGGAAGGAAGACAATAAATTCTGGATACACACATTTTCAAGTCACTGGGGAAACGTATCAGAGCAGGGATGATTCTCCCGTTCTCCCCAGAGCCAGGCAGAATATCCCTTAAGGCTATCCATTTCTTTGGCTTCAATTTCATCCTCACAAAGCAATCTTTTGATCACTATTTTGTCTTTCCATGTATTCTGACATTAGAAGATGGTATCAGGAGGAAGACACGTGCATTTGAATGGCAGAAAAAGAAAAGTTTCTTCTGTAGAGCAAATATGTGGCTGGTTTAGTTTATACACTTCAGATTTGGTGAACATGATAGATGGAAGCCAGTCTCTCTGACTAGGACCATGTATGTCTATGGAACTGAAGAGGTTGAGAGACAAGCTTCTTAGAGTAAACTCAACAAGAAAATGCCCCTTGGGTCAATATGTTGGTAGAAGTCTTATAACCTTGTGTGAGTTCATAAAAATATATATTTGGTCTAAATATATAAGTATAAAAGAATAGACTGAATTGAATAACCTAGCCAAGAAGTCAAGAAGCCTTTGTATCAGGGAAAGAGAAGCCATAGGTTTGGTGGTGTGGTGGAATAAAAATATATATTTGATCTTTGTTCCTGGTTCCAGAGCTTCTAAAACTGTTGGATCTCCTGAGTGGTGAGTGCCTTTTGTAGCTAATAAGGTAACTTCTGGCAAGGTCCTCAGTATATCCTCAGGATGGGGGCTTGTCATCAGAAAGATCAAGCCACAGTTGGAGGGTTAGAACTTTCCACCCTACCCTTGACCTCCAGGGAGGGGAGAAGGGCAGGGGATTGAGTTCAGTCAGCAATGGCCAATGATTTGATAATCATGCCTACATACTGAAATCTCCATAAAAAACCCTAAACGATGAGATTTGGGGGAGCTTCTGCGTTGGTGAACAAAGGGAGGTGCTAGGAAGGTGGTGTGCCCTAAGAAGGCATTGAAGCCATGTGCCCTCTCATCCCATACCTATTTATCTTTTCCATTTGGCTATTCCTGAGTTGTATCTTTTATAATAACTGGTAACCACAAGTAAAGTGTTTTCCTGAGTTCTGCAAGCTGTGTTAGCAAAATGTCAAATCTGAGGGGGTGGGGGTCATAGGACTCCCCTCCCCCAAGTTTGTTGTTGGCTGGGCAGAAGCATGAATGGCCAGGGCAGCCCACTTGCAGCGGCCATCTGAAGTAGGGGCATCTTGTGGGACTGAACCCTTTAACTCCTGGGATCTGACACTAGCTCCAGGGAGATATTGTCAGAATTGAATTGTTGGATTCCCAGTTGGTGTCAAATAATTAGAGACTTGGTTTTTGGTGAGGGGGGAGAAAAGCACCTTGTTATCTTTCTCTGTCTCCTCTTTTTTTTTTTAACTTTCAACACTTGGTTATTGAATGAATAGACATTATTTGATGTGTAGTCTAACAAAGTTAGTTGGGTAAATATATGTCTGTGTTTGGGGAGGGAAGTTTTCTATTTACAATCTTAGCAATATGTATTCTTGCTGCTCTAGAAAGATACAAGACAGTTTCATATCCTTAGAAGTAGTAGCTACTGAATATGAATTTCATACTGTACTTGATTGCTAGATGCTACCATTTCCTCAGTAGCTAATGAAGCACCAAGTGCTTAGAGATTAAGAAAGAATTAACTTATTAAAGATAAAAATGTAATAATACCACCACATACTTATATAATTTATAAAGAGCTTTCATGGACCCTCATTTTATTTTCACAGTTCTGTGAATTATGCCTGTTTCAGAGAGGAGAAGTGAAAGTTTAGGTCATAAAGCTGTTAAAAGATAAACAGAGGCACATTAAAAGTTTTAAGAGTTTACAGGGGCATAAATTGATTTGAATCACCACCAAACCAGAAGTGGTAAGGAGTGCTTGGCCCACAAGGAACTACAAGAAAGACTTTTATAGAGAAGAGGAAGAAACAAAACAAGAAAACCATTTGACTGGCTATAGCTTAAGGGGTTGCCTTGTTTGGGAAAGCCTAGTTGGCTGTACGTGATCGGTTGTTCTTAGAATTCTTAAACATTGAGGCATTACAGACAGATTTTGGTTTGTTTACACGGCCTCCTAAGGCATTCAACCCACCTCAGTTCAATGACCTCCTTGTTTAATTAATTCAACCAAGCTAATAAACTGTAGCTCCAGCATTCAAACTCATTTCTTTTTATATCTGCTCCAATATTTTCTTCCAGTCGGTGACAGAAACCCTAAATAACCATGAATCAGAGCACCCCAAGAAAGGGATATTGTCTGTGCCAAAGCGTTGGGGGTGCACTCCAGAGCACAAATGAGTGGCACCATTTGGGTGAAGAATATGATTCTAGGACAGAGTAGAGAACAGAATAGGGCCCAGGTCGACCCGTGTGCATGAAACAATATTTTCCTGGGAATTATGCAATAGGTCCCTCCTAAGACTTCTCTTCTCAATCATAAGGCAGTCTTGAAGTCATTGGGAATGCAAACTGTGCAGTGTGCAGATTGTCAACTGGAGAAAACCAGCCTCTCCCAGTAAGCTTGGTTGGAAGATTGGATATAGAAAAAGCATAGAAAAATATTTCTCCTTTCGATAGAAGACAGAATGTTTCAAGGGGTTTTCAGACACATATATATGATGTACCATAGAATGTATATATGAAAGTTCCTTGGCTCCTTCCAAAACCTGTTAATGTATTCTTATATCTACAACCCTGGATTTAGCCTTACCCAGAATTCTCCTTTTCGAATTTAATCTCCCCTTTATGTTCTAAAAGAATACCATTAACTACTATTTTTTTTCTATTTTTTTTTTATGTTCTAATAAAAAAAATAGCTATTTATTGAGGATTCACTATATTCCAGGGACTGTGCTGAGTGTTTTTCATATATTATCTCAGCTTCCTTCTCCAACCTCTATGAAGTAGGTATTATTATTATCCATTGGACAAGTGAGAAACCTGAGTCTTAGTGGGAAACAGCAGATTTGCCTCCACACTGTCAGTCTCCAAAGCCAGTCTTCCGACCACAAGCTCAGCTGCCTCCAACACCAGCCCTGTTTTGTGCCCCACAAGCTCAGCTGCCTCCAACACCAGCCCTGTTTTGTGCCCCACGAACACAGTCGCTTCCCACTCCCAGCCATCTCTCCCTCCTGTATTTCCTTCCTTTGCCTCACTTTCTTCCTTTGGAAAACTTGTTGTTTCTCTGTGGTCAAGCACCACCCTGTAACTGCAATTCTATGTCTAAAGGAGCACACTGGGGTACCACCCTCGACTTAATCCTACACATTTCACAAGCGACTCCATTGGAATGTCCCCCTGCAAAGTTAAAGCTGACAGGTCCAAAATGGTGCTCATTACCAATTCCTCCTTTCTCATTTCCCCATCACCATGGATGACACTCCCATTTGTTGGGCTTCAAGCCTGGGAATGGCCCAGGACATCTGGATCAACCAGAGCTAGTGTGGTGGCTCCCTCCTCTACAGGCACATCATTAGACCAGCCAGAAACATGGCAGGGGCAGAGAAACACAGCTTTGCCCGACACCCTTTCTATCTCCACTGGAAGACCACCAGCGCCCACACCCTTACATGTCCACCAGTCAAGCTTCTGTCTCCTTGTCTCCCTGGCCACCGTCTCTGCAGATTGCCCCTCCTCTACCCATGTCTGGGGTGGCCCTTTCCCTCTTCCATCCATCGCCATCTGGACATAGGTCTGTGGATAGTGTCGTGCATGTTTATTACAGATGTGTGATAACGGCCCTCCTGTTCACGTCGTGCATCTTGATGACTGCCCTGTGGGTACCAAGTGGGCTACCAGGTTTGCCCAGAATGAGAGGAACAATACAGAGCTGGGGCAAAGAGCAGCATCCTGGCCTGGCCTCAGCTGCTGAGAGCTCATCACCACTGGGGTCACGCCCCAGCCCCTACCTGCGTGGGACAGAGATTCCCCCCTCATGACCCGCCCCAGCACAGCCATGACAGGGTGATGCTCGGATCTGTGCTGCCGCCTCCTGTCATATCCGGCCCCTCTGGGCACATCGGCGTTCTCATCACACCTGCCACAGGTCACTTTCTGAATGGGGTACAAGGCCTAGGCAGGGGGGTGGATGTGGGTTGGGCTCCTGAAAGCAGCAGGTCATTTAATACTTCTCACAGACACACACACACACACACACACACACACACACACTGCTAGGAGGTGGGTGTCATCACAGATTTCCAGGTTCTCAGATGCTCCACTAAGTGAGGCCTTGAGAGAAAACATAAAAAGCACTTCATCTTTTTGGAGGTTCAGGGGAAATGTATTAGCACTTGAATATATGCCCAAAGGGGGAAAAGAAAAGAAATCTTGCAAAATTGGGCTCTCTCAAATGCAAATGAAACTAAATCCCTTGAGGAAATTAAAATACTATATGCTGGGTATGAAAAGCTAAAAGGATTGTACTCCCTGTTAACAACCCAGACCCAGAGTTCTCCACTGCCTCTCAGGTGCATTAGCATGTTAACCCCCAGATAAGCCTTTCAACTTGCCTCACACAACTCTCTTTGTGCGCAGCCGAACCTTTATAGGAAAGCGCTTTGGACAAATGCTTCTCTGACACCTTTAATCTTCAAACCATTGTGGGCTCCCGGGTTCCTAATGATCCAGCCCGTCCTCCCCACAGATAACTCAGGATACCTCTTGTGCATCTGGCCTTGATGTCATCTGAGTGTGAACGTAGGAAACTACTTTGACCTCCCACAGAATCAGGAAGATGCAAGCATGTATGCAGGCGTGAGCAGAAAGACAGGCAAATAAACACAAATATCACAAGAAATAACTCCCAAGTCAGTAGATAGTATCTTTGTTTTCTTTCAGTAGAGAACAGAGCAACACCCTAACAGCAAAAGATGAAGTACTACTTTTCAAGTGTGTTTGTTCAGAAATATTCAGAAGGTTAGGGCACCTAGGGGGCTCAGCTGTTTGAGTGTCTGACCAGCTCAGGTCATGATCTCATGTTTCGTGAGTTCAACCCCCACATCGGGCTATGTACTGACAGCTCAGAGCCTGGAGCCTGCTTCAGTTTCCTACGTTCACACACTGATGTTCAGATGACGTCAAGGCCAGATGCACAAGAGTGTCTCCCTCTCTCTCTGCCCCTCTTCCACTGACACCGTGTTTCTCTGTCTCTGAGAAATGAATAAACATTAAAAAAAAATTTTTTTAACACAAAAATATTCAGAAGGAATTTTCTCTACAATTAGTAGCCTTGCACATACATTATTTCTTTTCTTTTCTAGCCAGTGTGCCTGGGGAAGAATCCTAGAAATAGCGTTGCCAAGTTGGAAGGTAAATTGGTGTAATTTTTGCTGCATATTGCCTAATTCCCATTGAATGGGGTAATAGTTTAAACCTAATTGCTTACTGACAATATAAAGATGTTTTTGTCTTGTTGCTCAAGCTTCAGGTGCAAAACAAATCAATGGGAACTGGGCATGCTGAGCTGTGCAGTCACTCGGGGACCCTGGCTACCGGGGGCTTCATGCAGCCCTCCAGCTTCACCAGGTAGAAAGGACGCTCGTGGAGAACATGCCTCGTCCACACAGAGACGCAGATATGTCTGCTCATGGCCCATGGACCAGAATTATCATGTGAACTGCTGACCCACACAGAATCACAACTGGGAAGACAACAAACCCCGCATATCTGGCAAGCACTTGCTTCTCAAAGCCATTTCATCTTTGAGGTCACGCGCCAAGATTTTGCCACACGGATGTTCATCAAAGAGCTGTTTACTCTCGAAAGGAGTGGGGGAGAGAAGAAGAGAAGAAAGAAAAAAGATAATTTAGAGGTCTAACAATAAGGAAGGGTTAAATATATGATAGATTGTGCACACAAAGGAAAAAGCTGAGTGATACAGTCCAGGGCATAAATTCTCTGAGTTGAAGTGCTTGGATATATGATTTTGAATGAAAAAGAAGCCTCAGAACTCTTTGCTGGGTATAATAAAGGTCATTTCAAAATCACAAATGTATGCATAGAAAAATCTGGAAGGTGGGCCAGAATGTAAACAATGATAACCTTAATTTATGCATTTCTGGATTTTGTGTAATTAAATAAAATCCCATCAAAAGAAAAAAAAGACAGAAATTACACTTAGATTAGATGTACAGCATGAGCCAGACTGCTTGTAGATTATAAGACTTTCCTCCTACCACTTCTAGTTCCTATGGCTCACTGGGGAGACTGCATCTATGTCTTCAGTTACACTTATAAAAATGTGAGATTTTATGTTCCAAGAAACTAGCCCTCCACGCAATCAAACACACATACTGCCCATGCCCAGAGGACTCTGGCAAGTCTCATGGTTATTTTGAAAAGAAAAAAATAGTGTACTTGTAAGACGCAGTTGCATGTACTTTCCTTTTTTAATTGCAGTGTCATTTCTGAATGCAATGTCATTCTGAAACTCTGCTGCTCCTTTTTTTTTTTTTTTGGCAACATCTTCCTATGAACAGCTGCTGCAGACATCTCCCATCACTATGTGCTACCCTATCTTCAAAGAATGCTCTGCCTCTAAGGGATCTCAGAGCAAAATAATTCATGGTCTATGTGGCATTTGTATTGTCATTGTTCTATGACTGTCACTACTAATTAAGAGGTTATGACCCCAGGTTCATGCCAGTATTACTATTTTTAACTGCCAGACTACTGCTGCTGCTACCACTAATATACTGCGACTATGATATGAAAAAACAGTGATTACTTCTACTTAGAAATATATTCTCAGGCACCTTTCTGGCTCAGTAGGTACAGTGCATGACACTTGATCTCAGGGTTGTGAGTTCAAGCCCCATGTTGAGTGCAGACATTACTTCAAAAAATAAAATCTTGCAACACCTGGATGGCTCAGTCAGTTGAGTGTCTGACTCTTGATTTCAGCTCAGGTCATGATCTCACAGTTGTGAGACCTAGCCCTGCGTCAGGCCGCATTGTGGGTGTGGAGCCTGCTAATGGTTCTCTCTCTCCCTCTCCCTTTGTCCTTCTCCTGCTCTCTCTCTCTCTCATACATGCACTCTCTCTCTCTCCAAAAAGAGAAAAGAAATAAAATCTTTTAAAAATATATATAAATATATAAATATATGTGTGTGTGTGTGTGTGTGTAGACACACACACACACACACACACATATATTCTCAGCACTTATTACAACCTTCATTCATTAAGCCTTTGTTTACTGAATAACCACTTTGTGTGAGGTTTCATGCTAGCTACTAGAGAAACACTCCGAGTTCTCAAAGTGTACATTCTAGTAGTGGGGGAAAGATAATAAATAAGCAAAAAAAAAAAATCAATTACCAATCTTGGTAAGTGTTATCAAGCAAACAGAGCAAGAGAGAATAATAATTTTGGACAAGCTAGTTTAGTTAGATCAAGTTTCTCTTGACCTCCCTGAAGAAGCCATCTTTCACTGAGAACTGAAAAATAAGCTAGAATAAGCTAGTCAGAGCCAGGAATGAGTATTCTAGGCAGAGGGAAGAGAAAGCTTGGCTTGCTCTGGAAACAAAAAAAAAGCTCCATAAATCAGGAGCAAACTGAACATGTAATGAGGTTGAAGAAGTTATTTTAACTATAAACAGAATTTAAATTTTATTCGAAGTCCCATGGGGAGCCACTGAAAAGATTTAAAGAGGGGAATGACATGATTATAACTGTGCCTTTCAGAAATCCCCCTAGAATTTCGTCTAACAGCAATAGCAGACCAAGTAATTTAGACCAACTACCTGAACTACAAGTAAACAAACCCTTCAATTATCCTAGTCCTTAAATTTTTCTTACAAGTAAAATTCCAAAAGCTATTTCTGGGACACAACAAAACATAACCAGGCACATTAATACTCTCTCTCTCTCTCTCTCTCTCTCTCTCTCTCTCACACACACACACACACACACACACACAAAGGGAAAAAACCCCTGGAGCTTCAGATATCAGAACCACATCTCGCAGATTGTAACTACACTTAATATGTTGTCTAGGTAGATAATTTTAGCCAAGAACTAAAACAATAAAAAGGACATAGATATGAAGAATAATCAAATAGAAACTTTTAAATTAGAAAATATGATAACGGCGGGCACCTGGATGGCTCAGTCGGTTGAGTGTCCGACTTCAGCTCAGGTCATGATCTCATGGTTCATGGGTTTGAGCCCTGCGTTGGGCTCTCTGCTGACAGCTTGCTCTGAGCCTGGAGCCTGCTTCAGATTCTGTGTCTCCTTCTCTCTCTGCCCCTCCCCCACTCATGCTCTGTCTGTCTCTCAAAAATAAATAAGTGTAAAAAAAATTCTTAATAAAAAAAAAAGAAAGAAAATACGATAACAGAAGTTTGAAAACTTGATGGATGGGGTTTAACAGCAGATTGCACATGGCTGAAGAAAGAAAAATAGGCTGGACCTTGAGTCAAAAGAATATCCAGAATGATGCATAGGAGGACAAAAAGTACACACACACACACACACACCACACATCACAATAAAGCTGAAGTACAACAAAGTTAAAGAGAAAATCTTAAAAGAAGCTAGAGAAAAATTTCAGATTGCATTAAAAAGAGCAACCACCGTCACCTGACTTCCCAACTAAAAAAGTTGAGGCCAGAAGATAATGAAACAGCATCTTCAAAATGGTGGGAGAAAATAACCACTAACCTAGGGCATATAATATACATCATGCAGTCATTGAAAAATAGGAAGAGGATCTTATGAACAATTTTATGCCAATGCCTTTGAAACTTTAATTAAAAGTAATAAATATGTACAGAAAAGTACCAACTTAAAAACAATGACATAAAAGGAAATAGAAAGGCTATATATTCCCGTAACGATTAAAGACATTGAATCCATAACTGAAGTTTGGTCCAGATAATCTCACTAAGGAATTTTGCCAAATATTTCAGGAGTAAATAATGTCAAATAATACACAAAGTCTCCCAGAAAACAAAAAAAGAGAACACTCTCAAACGTGTATTTTGAAGCCAGCATAACTTTAATAGAAAAGCCCAGAGGGGACATTATGAGAATTTCAGAAATTTTTCAGAAAAATTTTGTTCATGAATGAAATGGAAAAGTCAGCAAACTAATTTAGTAACATATAAGAAGGGTAAATCATGACCAAGTTGTGTTTATTCTGTGAATGCAGCTTTTTGGTATTAAAAAATAAATCAGTGTAATTCTCTGTATGGACAGAATGAAAGAAAACTATCATGCACGACTCCACAGGGAGAGGATTACCAGAAGCTCCACACCTTCCCAGACCCTGACCTATGTGTCTCTTCCTTTAAATGCTTCTCCTTTGTATCCTTTCCCCCATAATAAACATGTCTGTGACTATAATAGAGTTGAGTCATTCCAGCAAAGTTTCAAACCTGTAGTTGCTTTTGGGAAACCCCTGAACTTGTACTTGTCTTGGGAAGACTTAGCAGTCTGGAGGACTGTGTCGTTAAAAAAAAATTTTTTTAATGTTTATTTATTTTTTTGAGAGAGAGACAGACTGCGAATGGGGGAGGTGCAGAGAGAGAGGGAGACACAGAATCCAAAGCAGGCTCCAGGCTCCGAGCTGTCAGCACAGAGCCGGGCGCAGGGCTCAAACTCACAGACAGCAGGATCATGACCTGAGCCAAAGCCAGATGCTTAACCGACTGAGCCACCCAGGTGCTCCTGGAGAACTGTCTTTAACCTCAAGTTTGACTAGCTCCACATCTTACTCACAAATTATACACGTGTGCATGTAGAAAAAAAGTATAACCTGACAAATTGTTAGATTAGTGAGTTTAGCAGGATCTATGGATTCATGGTCATTATAAAAATTCAATTGTGTTAGTACCATCAACAAACAAAATTTAAAAATATCATTTTCAATAACATCAGATACTGTATATCATATACCTAGGAATAAATTTCACAAAAGCTAAGCAAGATGGCTCTGTAGGAAACTATAAATTTTTTTAAATTTTTTAAAATGTTTATTTATATTTGAGAGAAAAAGAGAGAGAGAGCATGAGCAGGGGAGGGGCAAAGAGAGAGGGAGACACAGAATCCCAGCAGGCTCTAGGATCTGAGCTGTCAGCACAGAGCCTGACATGGGGCTTAAACTCACGAACTGCGAGATCATGGCCTGAGCCAAAGTCAGATGTTAAACCAACTGAGCCATGCAGACACCCCAACTATAAATGTTTTTAAGGGAAATTGTAAATAATCTGAGTAAATTGAGAGATATATCACCTTCCTGGATTGAAACCGCAGCATTTTAGACCTGTTAACTATCCACAAACTGATCTATAAATTCAATGTAATTGTAGCTTATGTCCCAAGCTTCTCTGTAGATCTTGATCAGCTCATTTGTAAGTACACAGAGAAATATACAGCCCAAAATAAGCTAAAGCACACACAAAGAAGAATGGCATCAGAGACACTGTTCCACTTGATAGCAATATTCATTCAAATTTGGGCCAATCTATTGTTGGATGGATAAACAAATAAAATAAATAGAAAAGTGCAAAAGGTCCTGTTGGTCACTTATATTAGGTCACTTATCTATTGACACTTGATTTATGACAAATGTGGCATGGCAGAACAGTTGGGAGAGAACAGCTCTCTTCAATATGCGGCGCTGGAACAATCAAATGGCCATCTAGACCCTCTAATTCACTCCAAAAATCAATTCCAGACCCAAGGTTGAAAAGAAAAATTTGGGGCGCCTGGGTGGCGCAGTCGGTTAAGCGTCCGACTTCAGCCAGGTCACAATCTCGCGGTCCGTGAATTCGAGCCCCGCGTCAGGCTCTGGGCTGATGGCTCGGAGCCTGGAGCCTGTTTCCGATTCTGTGTCTCCCTCTCTCTCTGCCCCTCCCCCGTTCATGCTCTGTCTCTCTCTGTCCCAAAAATTAAAAAAAAAAAAAAGTTGAAAAGAAAAATTTTTGCAGAGTAATATAGGGGAATATCTTCAGACTCTCATGATGAGAAGATATTTTTTAAACAAAAGAAAAATACTAAAGGCAATGGGTAAACAATTGAATCCATTAAAAGAAGGTACTTCTATTAATCAAAAGTAATCATTAAGAGAAAGAAAGGGTTTTGTTAGTTGATTTTATTTCTTAAATTCCAAATATGAGTGAAATCATATGATATTTGTCTTTCCCTGTCTGACTTATTTCACTTAGCATAATACCCTCTAGGTCCATCCACGTTGTTGCAAATGGCAAGATCTCATTCTTTTTTATGGCAGAGTAATATTCCTGTGTGTGTGTGTGTGTGTGTGTGTGTGTGTGTGTGTACACACACATGTTCTTTATCCATTCATCTATGGGTGGGCACTTGGGTTGTGGAATTTAAGAAACAAAACATTAACAAACAAGTAAAGACAAAAAGAGACAAACAGAAGAAGCAGACAAGTACAGAGAATAAACTGGTGGTTGCCAGCAAGGCAGTGGGAGATTAAAATTAAACTTATAGTGATGAGCATGGAGTAATGTATAGAATTCTTAAATCATTATACTGTACACCTGAAACTAATATAACACTGTATGTTAATACCTCAATAATACTTTTTTTCAAAAAGTCTGGTATTTTTTTTTAAAGAGAAAAGGCAAGTCCTCTGAATGAGAGAAAATAATTATATATAAGGAATTTTTGTGGTCAGTAACAGTCCCTACTTCCCAGGATGCGATTAAATAAATTAATACATGAAAAGCTTTTTGAAACACATTTGGGATATAGAAGCACCAATTACAAATAAGCAAGTAAACTAAGTAGCATAAAATAAGATTTAATGTGGAATCTGCTCAAAGAAATGGTCATCTTGTATAAAGGAGTTAGAATGACATTCCAGTAGGATATAAGAATACTAAAGTATACATTATATATCAATTTAAGTCCCTCTTTTCTTCTCAAATGTAGACCAGGTCCAGAGCAGGGAGCTGGATAAGACACAGCCCCCACCTTAAACCTAAAGCCTAGAAAAGAAGAGAATTTGTTTACTCATTTATTCACTTAACACACATTTGTTGGGTCTGTACTATGTGTCAGGTATTAGAGACATGAATCACATTTTCAAGGAGTTTACATAACATACTTACATACATAAATAAGCACATAAGAATAGAGATGCTACGCTGAGGGGAGCACAGTGCAGGGGTGGGGGCGAGAACTAGTTATGATCCACCTGTTATGTACATGGAGTACCAGAGACTCTGAATTAATTCATTTTATTTCCATGCCACGCTCGTACGAGTTAGAGAAATTAAGCGACCAAAATGTACCCTCTCCAGACTCCCTTGCAAGGAGGAATCTGAATGGAAATTAGATGCGCTCAGGAGGTGTGGAAAACAGAACTGGGCGGGGCCATCTTTTGCAACTTCTGGCCCTTTCTGAGGGCTTGTGGAAGGCAGTGGAAGGCAGCGGAAGGTTTCCCCGCAGCGGTGCCCCTGTACGTGTTCCTGTTTCCCGAGTGCCGAGAGGGAGGGTTAGGGTTAGGGTTAGGGTTAGGGTTAGGGTTAGGGTTAGCAACAGCAGCTCCTACCGCCCACCTGAGCAGCATCCTCAGCTGTAGCGTCCCTTCTAGGGGGACAGTCACGTTTTGTTCTACAACGTTCCTGAAGACACACATGGAATCAACTCCTTCCAATAGTTTTGTTAGGACCTACTTCCCCATATTTAATCTCTTTCTACTTTCACAGACTTCTGTTTTCTGCACCGGGGCCAGGAATAGGACAAAGGGAAGCCTGGGTTTTCATTTGCTAAAATCCATTGGAATAAAGAAGTTTACACACTTGTCCTTATAACGGCCACGAAAATAATGTCTATTGTTCTAATTACCATCGTTTTTTGGAAATACTGCATGCAGCCATTGGCTCTACAGATGCACCACCAAAGGGAAAACAACTGGTGCAAAAACATATCTTTCCCAGAATACATCTCTATAGTATTTAGTATATAGAAATACATCTTTGTTATTGCAAAGAATACTTTATCCTTTGTTGAAATTGAGTCGTGAGGTGTGACAGATGTGTCAAAAATGCTCATGCTATGTACACCTCAGAGATTCCCGCATTAAAGGCTAAATTTCCTTAAACAGGTGAACTGATACAATCTCATACTTAATTTCAAGGATGACATAGGTCAAATAGATAAATAGGACACACGCATACACACACACATCCCGCTGCTCTTTGTTTAAGGAATTCTAAGCATTACATTGGAAATTTTCCAGGAAGAAATCTGTTTCTTGAATTCCCAAGAGCTGAGAATAAAGTGAATTGGCATATGCTGATTCACCAACACATCTCCTTGAAGCAAACAGTCCCCTGAGCATAATAGGAAACCATCCAGGTAGAATTTACACCTAAGCCTTCTAATCAAGGAGAAACATACTTCATCAGTTAACAAGGTACTGGTGTCTCATGTTCGCCACAGAACTTGCTCAGATGTGGAGAGTCCTTTTAGTGTCTATTTCTTCCCCTCCTTCCTGTGTCCCTGGGGCAGGATTCAGGAGAGAAAAATAAAGCACTGACCTTGTACACAGAAGGCTCTCAAAGAACGTGAGCCATGACCAAAACATAAGCCAGCCAGTGACTTCTCTGGAAGGACAGGAATGGCCACCATTTATTGAACCCTCAGGAAGTCTAGTCTGCACCAGCGCTCAGAGATACTGTACTCATTCAATTCTCACAGAAACCCTGCCAACTGGCTTCCACTGCTAGTCCCAGTTTGTGGATAATGTAACATAGGCTCAGAAAGTGACTTTTGCTCAAAGTCCCATAACCTAAAAGTTAGAGCCAAGAACGTAAATGAGGGTTGACTACCATCAGAGCCCATCATAACTGTGGGCACAACACACCACAATGTGATTTTTCGTTGGCATTGCATGTGACCAGATGCACTGCTGGCCTGTGCTCAACCTCTCTGTGTTTCAAGACATCTCCTAAAAATTCTGGAACCAACTGTGACCACGAACTACTATTTCCAGTAGAATGCATTTTTTGGCAGGATGAACCAAGGCCCCAACTTGTTTGCGTCTTTGAGAAATTCAGGTGATGGGGATACGTGCTTAAGAGCAGAATGCCTGCGTTGCTTCCTAGGGAGTGCTTTTGTGGTACCCTGAGGAGTGGGGGATGGTACACAGAACTAGACTTTTCATATGGGACCATGTCCAAGACCTCAGGTTCAATATGGAACCCCAATAAATTCCAAAAGTGAAATATCACAATGCTAATGTAAATTCAGACTTAATAGTGAAGGTTCATCAGTTATGCCAAGGAACCCTATTTTATTAAAATTCTCCTCTCTTTGGTCCCACAAAACATGCTTTCCCAAACTGCAAAGCATGATGTGGAGACAATTTTAATAGTCCAGTGAGCGGTCTCAAATACTTGAAGTCAAACTAAGACTTTCCAAAGAGCTGTGTTAAGATGCTCTTTCCAAAGAGCTGTGCTCAAGATGTATGCCCCTCTTACCTACCTTTAGGGGAAGGCGTTATCAATCCATGCACACACCAAGCAATCAACTCTCATTAACTCAACATCTACCATATACCAGCACTGTTTCGAAGCTGAGTCACCATGCAATAAAGGTTTTTAAAACCGAAATATTATGACCTGCTTGGTTTTTACTTAATGCTTGTTTTTTTTTTCCAAATGTTTGTTTATTTATTTATTTATTTATTTATTTATTTATTTATTCTTGAGAGAGAGAGAAAGAGAGGCAGAGAGAGAGGGAGAGACAGAGAATCCCAAGCAGCTCCCATACTGTCAGCACAGAGTCTGATGCGGGGCTTGAACTCACAAATGGTGAGATCACAACCTGAGCTGAAATCAAGAGTTGGATGCTTAGCTTCCTGACCCCCCCCCCCCCCCCGCCAGGCACTCCCTTAATGCTTGTTTTTAATATCTTCCCAAATGTAATAAGAGTAAAGGCAAAGCATGGTGATCACCGACACCATTTGTATCCAGGTGAAATTAGTTTAACTTGTTATGATGGAATGAGACACCATACTGGGGTCTTCCTTAAGCCCTGAAGGTCTGGAGTTACAGGTGCTATAGGACTCAGTAGCATGTGATGCTCTAGATTCTGTGTTCTCATCAGATATGAGCTACCCAGAAACAGCCTGAACTCCCTATCAGGCTTCTCTCTCTCTCTCTCTCTCTCTCTCTCTCTCTCTCTCTCTCTCTCTCTCTCCCCGGTTGATCTATAGGAGTATTTACATCTTGTGTTGCTGGATGTGGAAGAAGAACCCAAGTGCCAAGTGGCCAAGTTCTGGTTTGTGGACAGAGATGCCAGAAAAGCCCAGCATCTCAGCATCAGCTAGGACAAAGATTGAGGGCTGCGACACAAGCCATTTCTCCTTACTTTTCCCTTCAAACCCTCTGAGGTGCAAGGATTTCCTATGGTGTGTTGGGAGTGGGCTCCCAACAGCATTTTGTAATAGGTTTGAGGAGGGTTTCCTTAGTCTGTAAGTTTGGGCTAAAACTACACCTTCGTAATAGATTTGGGGTGGAGGTTTGCTTGTTCCAGTCGTGGTTCTTTGGTTTGCCAAAAATAAAACCTCTAAAATTACGGCACAGTAAAATTGGCCTTTGTCTTTTTGTGAGTTCCCTCAAGAACATTAAGGCAGTAGCAATTATAAAAGGGGTCCTGACCCCCAAAATACACAAACACTTCAACCTGAAGGAGAAAAGGGGTCACTGAAGATACCTCCTGGTGGAAAGCATGGTTCTGGGGCAGAGCAGCCTCATGCTGTGGGCTGAACACTGGCTCTTGTGACACAAATGCCCCAGCCTCCAGCCCCTAAATCCACCACTGCCTCCATAGCCAAACCCTGGTCAGATTCTCACAGCAAAGCGGATTCCAGATGACTGCTGTCTTAGCAATGGTGCTGGGGGGTATGGATTTCATTGTTTTAGGGTGACTTGGAGCCTCTGCATTCACCAGTCAGGAAAATCTCCATCCTCCTCTCAGTCAAGAAGATAATCAGGGAGTCACATAGAAGGAGCCTGTCTCTGTGCAATCACCCAGTGTCCCAGTGGCCAGATGGTTGGTAGCTTTTATCAGCACTCATATAGCAGAAAACAGGTGACTTGGAGTCTGGTGTGAGTCTAAGTTTCACCTCTGACACTAGGTCTGTACCCTTGTGAAACTGTAATTGTTTAGTGAACTTCTATGATGTCGCTTTGCCATCACCACCTTCTCCTGGGCACTTGTGCCCCCACTCCAGCCCCCCTCCACCCAAATGGCTACACGGATGCCATGTTCTTACATGACATCTCCCTTCTGGCCACAGTGAGGGGGACGGAGGGTGGAGGAAGGGGGCACTTGACCCTAGATCAGGATCCAGAGAGTTAAGTTCTAATTCTATTCAGTGGCAGAGGATATAGAACTTGGTATCCATCAGAGGCCACATTTGCCACCCTGAAAAGAAACAATCTATAATAAGAAAGAGTGAAAATGATAGCCAGAGAAGATCTGGGAGAAAAGATGGAGTGATATCCCAGCTCCTTTCATGCAGCTGATTGTAGTTTGTTTTGGTTTTTTCTTTGAGAGAGAGAGAGAGAGAGAGAGAGAGAGAGAGAGAGATGTGTGCTTGTGCATGCACATGAGCAGGGATGGGCCAGCAAGAGAGGGAGAGAGGAAGACAGAGAGACAGAGAGACAGAGAGAGAGAGAGACAGAGAGAGGGAGAGAGAATTTCAAGCGGGCTCCACACACAGTGCAGAGCCCGACGAGGGGCTCGATCCCACGACACTGGCATCATGACCTGAGTCATTTGTTTAACCAACTGAGCCACCCAGGTGTCCCTGATTGTAGTTCTTAAGACTTAACTGCATTTCTCCTGCCCTTGCAGTTTGGTTAAGATAATAAATACATTTTATTATCAGAATTTGGTCACTTGAAGCTAAGAATCCTGAAAAACTAAAACAGGATCTATTTATCAAGCCCCCACACTTGAGTATTTTACACATCCCTGTTATCTTACATGATATTAGCAAAACACTGCAATCTAGGAACTATAGCCCCTATCTTGTGTATAGAAAATAGAGGTTCAGAAAAATTAGTAACTTACCCAGTGTCACAAACTAATAACTGTCAGGCTATGCCAGGATGTGAACCCAAGTCTGTGTAATGTCTGGTTTTGCTTTTTTTTTTTTTTTAAATTTTTAAAATGTTTTATTTATCCTTGAGACAGAGACAGAGTGTGAACAGGGGAGGGACAGAGAGAGAGGGAGACACAGAATCTGAAGCAGGCTCCAGGCTCTGAGCTGTCAGCACAGAGCCCGATGCGGGGCTCAAGCTCATGAACTGTGAGATCATGACCTGAGCCAAAGTCAGTCGTTCAACTGACTGAGCCACCAAGGCACCCCTGGTTTTGCTTTTTGTACTGATCTTGTGTCTCACTGAGATGATTATTTTTTTCTTCTAAAAAAAAACCCTGAAATTTTAATAACCTCTTCACAGAACTTTTGAGAAGCAAATGATAATATGTGTGCAAAGCCTCTTTGGATCATAAAAGGAATATACAAATATTAAATGGGATTGCTTCTTCAGTTAAAATCTGACCAGTCCTTCACTGAGAATTTAAATAAAGACGGTGCCTTTGAGGGTAAGAGTCCCACTCTGGGAAAACTAAGAAATCACTTTACTGAAGATGTTTTAGCACTTCTAGATTTGAAATGACTCTCTATTACTCGCCTCGCCCACCGAAAAGCTGTGTCAAGAGTGAAGGGGTCAGTGTGTTGACGTTGCTTCCCTATCCCTGGTGTCTTCTTCGCCCGCCTCTGAGGGCTCATTTTCTCTCTTCTTGTACCTGCTCGTGAATTTACAGCCTTGTTCTGTGATGTGCCTGCTGCCCAGGGCTCCTGCTACCAGGCGCTGTTACACATGATTCCAAAGTCCTGGAGTCATTAAGAGAGTGGAATCTGAAGTCAGCCAGGCCTGTTGTAAAGTTCACATCCTTTCTTGTAAGCTGTGGGTCTGGGGCTTGTTGTCCAATCCGTCTGTATTATTGGGAAGCAATTTGGGTTAGAGACATGGGCTAAATGTTTACGTATTGCTGCTGCAGTGTCATGGCTGGCATTTGTGACCAATCCTTTATCTTTTGTACCCTCCTTTTTTTTTTTTTTTTCCGTGGCGGAACACTCCTGTGTACTCTGGAGAGCTCCTGAGAGTTCTCTTCCCCACTGTCTCTGAATGCTACGGTCTGTATTGCATCCCCTGTCTCCCGTTTGCCTTCTTCTTTCTGTGGACCCACCTTTAAGGGTCTGGCACAAAACTATGCTCTCTTTCCCTTCTGGGTGTGCTGGTGCTGTGTGCTGTGAACGTGCACCCCTGTCCCGCCCTCCAGAACTCCCCGGGGTGCTCCAGACTTCAGCAGATGCCCAATCCGCTGAATTCCAGTGTTTGGGTTGTAGTTACTGTGGATTCATTTCACGATGCAAGGGGCGATTTAATGAGTCATTATTTGCAGTGGAATCATGGTGGGGTGTTCAAATATGTGGTTTAGCACTGAAAGGTGTGGTTTCAATGCCCGGGTCAGCCACTAACTAGGTGTATTGACCCTAGAAAAGTTGCTTAGCCGCCTGAATCTACAAATAAAACAGAGATGATGATCCTATTAGTTTTTATGAGGATTCAATGAGATCAAATGTGTTAAAAATTCGTTGTGAACTAGAAAATCACCACACATAAATTAGTTATTATTCTCTTGAAACAAACCATTATTTTGGAGAAAATAACATGATTCTGGAAGGATCCATGACAAAGGCCAATATTCCAAGAAACTCAACAAACACATGCACTTTTTCACAGTGCTTCCCATTACCTACAAATCACATCAAAATCACTGCATTTTCTACTTCAAAGAGTATGAGAAGCCTTTGCCTGGGCACAGGTGGTTTTGCCTTTAACACTTTCCGATTGCGTCCTTTTTCAAGATTGTCAGTCTAAAGTCTTACTAAACCATAACATTTGCCTCTCTCTCCTTGGGGAACTGGTGCACACAACAATCCATGTTAGTTTATATTCATGTAATTTGGAATTGTAATAACTACAGGTAAAGCATAGCTGTAGTTTACCTTTGCTCCATGTATGAAGAACAATGTTTCACTTTTTTTAAAAGCTTATTTGTTTTTGTGAGGTAGGGAGGTGGAGGAGCCAGGAGGGAGAAAGAGACAGAGAGAGAGAGAGAGAGAGGGAGAATCCCAAGCAGGCTCTGTGTTGTCAGTGCAGAGCCCAAGGCGGGGCTCAAACCCATGATCCATTACATCATGACATGAGCCGAAACCCAGAGTAAGGCACTCTGATGACTGTGCCACCCAGGAATAATGTTTTCTTAAAAAATAATTACACAATAAGGGACCCCTGGGCAAGCCTGCTTGGGATTCTCTCTCTCCCTGACCCTCCACCAACTTGTGCGCGCGCTCTCTCTCTCTCTCTCAATCTCTCAAAATAAATAAATAAACTTAAAAAATAATTACACAATATGGGGTGCCTGTGTGGCTCAGTCAGTTAAGCATCTGACTTTGGCTCAGGTCATGATCTTGCAGTTCGTGGGTTTGAGCCACACAACTGGCTCTGTGCTGACAGCTCAGAGCCTGGAGCCTGCTTTGGATTCAGTGTGTCCCCCTCTCTCTGTCCCTCTCCCACTCATGCTCTGCCCCTCTCTCTCTTTCTCTCTCAAAAATACACATTAAGAAAAGTTTTTTTTAATAATTACACCATAAATTATACCTAGTTACAGTTTAAAATATGTAAATGAAATAACTATTTTGCATTTTTTCACAGGTAACTTGGAAACATGTCTTTAATAATAATAGCTGGTACTATGTGAAAAGCATGCTTCTAAATGCTTTATATATATTCATTTACCTAAAAATAACTGACATGACTTCAAGGCATTCTTATCTGATCACTTAATTGCAGGAGAAATTTCTCTAGGCTAGATAAGTAAAAAGAAACCCATATGTAGATATGCCATAGCCAAACTGCTAAAAACCCAGAGATACAGGAAACATTTTAAAATCACCCAGAGAAACAACAATAGGAATCACTCTGACTTCTGATCAGAAGCAACAGAGACAGAAGACAGAGGACGACATCTCTCCATGCAAAGAAAAATAACTGTCAACCCAGAATTCTATATCCAACAAGATATCTTCCAAAAATGAAGGTGGCCATTGCTGTGGGAAAGCAAAACGTCATAGCCACTTTGGAAGACAGTTTGGTGGTTTCTTATAAAACCAAACATACTCTTACCACATATCTGGCAGTTTCAGTCCTTGGTATTTACCCAAAAAAGTCAAAAATTTACATCCACAGAAAACTCTTCGCACAGATATTTACAGCAACTTTATTCATCATTATGTCAAGTCTTCAAAGCAACTAAGGTGTTCTACAGTGGTGAATGGTACAACAGTAGTAAATCCAGATGTTGGAATATTATTCAATGATAAAAAGAAACAAGCTATGAAGCTACAAACAGACATGGAAGAATTTTAAATGTATATTGCTAAGTGAAAGAAGCCAGTCTGAAAAGGCCATATACTACATGTATTATCAGGGTTCTCCAGAGAAATGGAATCAATAGGAGATTGATAGATTGATAGATAGATAGATAGATAGATAAAGAGATTTATTAAAAGGAGTTATGGCTCACATAATTATAGAGGCTGACAAGTTCTGAGATCTGCAATCAGCAAACTGGAGGCCCAGGATAGATGAAAATATAAGTTTCAGGGGCGCCTGGGTGGCTCAGTCAGTTAAGTGTCCAACTTTGCCTCAGGTCATGATCTCACAGTTGGTGGGTTTGAGCCCCCCGTTGGGCTCTGTGCTGATAGCAGAGCCTGGATTCTGCTTCGGATTCTGTGTCTCCCTTTCTCTCTGCCCCTCCCCCTCTCACGCTCTCTCTCTCTCTCTCTTTTTAATAAACATTTTTTTTAAATAAGCAGAGAAGAAAATCTGTCAGGAAGAGCCCAAGTCCAAAGACAGGAGAAGATTAATGTCCAGTTTGAAGACAGAGAGACCCAGAGGGAGCAAATTCTCCCTCGCTCAATCTTTTTGTTCCATTCAGACCCTCAACAGATTGGATGAGACCCACCCCCATTAGGGAGGGCAGTCTGCTTTATTCCTTTTACCAAGGTAAATGTTCATCTCATCCAGAAACACCCTCACACACATGCCCGGAATACCATTTAACCAAATATCCAATAAGCAAATATCTGGGCACCCCATGGCCCAGGCAAGTTGACACATACAAATTAGTATGATTCCCACTAGATGACATTCTGGAAAAGGCACAACTATAGAGACAGTAAAAAGGTCAGGGGGTTGAAGAGGGATGAATAAGTAGAACACAGGCTACTTGTAGGGCAGTGAAACTGTTCTGTGTGATACTCTAATGTTGCACACGTGTCTTTACACAATCGTCAAAACCCACAGAATGCACAACACCGTGAACCTCATGGAAACGACAGACTCTTAACAATACTGGATCAATATTGGCTCATCAACGGTAACAAACATATTGAACTACTGTCAGATATTACTAACATGAGAAACGGAGGTGAGGGAGGCACAGATTTATGGGAACTCCCTGTACTTTTTGCTCAATTTTTCTGGGAACCCAAAACTGCTCTGAAAAGTCAAGTCTGTTAATTTCAAAGCACAATGAAGGCAAAATAAGATCAAAGACGTGCTGACGTTCCTTAGGCCTCGTGGAAACGGCACCAAACCTCCTGGAAGGAATGAAGAGTAACTGGAATTCGTAAACATGAGGGCAACCATAAAAGGCTATATTTTTCCTCTTAATTTCTCTCCTGAATCACCTATTAGTCAATGTGATGTTACCCCGAGGTGACTTAACATGAATAGGAGCAAAAGATGCAAACTAACTTCTCAGAAATAACTGACATTTTTCATAATTAAAAAAACCTCTTTCATCCCAATGACATTGAATTTATGGGAGAACAAACTAGAAAATATGCTTGATGCCCCAAAAACAGTTAGACTGTAAAACACCTGCTCTTGACTTGAGTTGGATTGCTTGAACCGGGCCCATTCTGGCAGCCATGGGTTGGGCCACTCAGACCCTCTGCAAGACAGAAGCTGTTTCAAGGACTGTCATCAGCTAACAGCGTCCAGCTGCAGTGCCTTTGGGATCCACTAGGGCATTCAAGCCCGGGTCATGAGGGCATGCTTTCCTGGGCAGATGCAGCCAGTGACAGAGGGCAGAGGGTTGCAGGGAACAAGATAACGTAGGGTCTTGTAGGCCCCAGAAAGGACTTTAGATTTTATTGTGAATGATATGCATGGCCCAGGTGATCTGAATTACATTTTCATAGGATCTCTGTCGCTGCCATGTTGAGAGCAGAGGGTAGACAGAGAGGCATGCTCACCCTCAGGGTCTCTGTCCTGGAAATTTCTTCTGCTGAATGCTCTTCCTCCAGACAGCAGCATCTCCAATCTATTTTTTGGTGGAATTGATTCCAAAATTGTTCAGATTGCAAATGAAGCCCATCCCCCTCCTTGATTTGTTTCTATTTGGGATGTGGCATTTGGAGTGTTTCTTTACATCCTATAAGCTCAGCAATGTATTAAAAGTCTCTCCTATGGGCGCCTGGGTTGCTCAGGTGGTTGAGCATCCAACTCTTGACTTTGGCTCAGGTCATGATCTCACAGTTTGTGGGATCGAGCTCCATATCGGTCTCTGTGCTGACATCATGGGGCCCGCTTGGGATTTTCTCCTTCCCTTATTCTCAGTCCTTCCCTGCTCACACTCTCTCACAAAATAAATACTAAAAAAAATATAATAATAATAATAATAATAATAAATAAGAAGTCCCTCCTCACACTCGCCCAGCTGTTAGGTGGCCAGTGGGTCCTGCTTCAGAATGGGCTGTACTCCTAGAAGCAGAATCCCCCTGGATTGGTTCTTTCCAGATTTAATCATTGGAACACTCCTAAGTGGCAGAACCTAAGCCATGAATGGCCGGGGCCAAGCAGGAAATTGGAATTGGATAAGCAAGCCAAGACTGAGAATGTGACAGTAAATCAGACGCCTTTACCATGCCAGATGCAGGGTATGACCCAGGAGGCTGGAGAGCAGGGCGTTCAGAGTCAACTCCTAGAGTCAGAATTGTGAAAGTGAAAATTACAGGCTGTCCATGACCCTGGGCAGGTCACTTCACCTGTTTCCGTTTTTTCATCAGATGATGGTAACAGTGCATCGGAGGGCGTGGCGAGATTAAGAAAGATGGTTTGGAGTACGTGCATGATGATTTAGCACAGTGAAACAGACTGATGAATGTTCACCTCTAATCACCTGTCACGTTTGAAAATGTTAAATGGGTTCCCTCTTATTTTAGATGCTAGTGCTCAGATTTCATACTTTGATTAATTTCTGCCTTACATGCGTCTATTATACATATCATTATATGTTAATTATTATATTGTTACTGCCTTTACCTAAAAGCAGATCTTCCTTCACTTAAGAGTAGCTGATAGCTCTTTACAGGCAGGGTAGGGAGAGTGGAAACCTGGGTACCCGAGTGTCTTCATTTTATTAAGGTCAGAGAAAAGGCAGCTGTACCCCCGGAAAGTCTTCCCTTTGTCATGGTGTGTTAACCTAGATGCCCAGAAGGCATTAAATGTGCAGGGACGTTATAGGGGAAATGCCTGGGGGAGGTAAACTAGGGAGTCTGGGGAGCGAAGAGAATTGACCATGTGATCCCAAGTAAAGAAGACTGGGAGAGATGGCAGGAAGGTGCCTAAGACTGTCATCCAGCTGCCTAAGGAAGGCTCAACAGAGCTGTTGGAAAACAGTGAAGCCAAAGGCAGCCACGTGAGAGGCCCTTACCTTTGGTCTGTGGGTTCCTGTTCTGAGCTCAGTCTCCCCTGGAGCTCTGACACTGGCTGGGAGCAGGGTGGGGGCGTGGCTTCCAGGTGTTGTCAAAGGGGAGCAGCTGCTTGGCCCATGGTGGGGGGGAAGGTGAGCTCTCAGCCAGCCACACCTGAGCTGGGGGATGGGCAGGAAACAAATAGCAACACTATCTCCTGGTGAGCCTTGAGGCAATCTGGTTGTTAAGACTGTGGTGCCTCTGTGTACCTGAATTTGTTAGCTCTGTTTATCCTTATTTTAACCAGGAGATTTACTTCCCAAGCTTCAGTGATCTGTAATCCTAATGAGGTGATAGTTTATCTACAGAACCCAACAAAACGTTCCACGCTTGACGAGATTTGGGTGATTTATTAAGTCCTTGAACCCATTCATTTATTTCACTGTCGTGCATTGATAGTCTCCAGAGTGTGAAGGCAAAGGAGACACCGTAGATCCTACACTCAAAATGGATATTGTGGACTTTTTTGTAATATCTACGATTTCTCCCTGGCGTGTGATTGACTGGGACCCCCTCCCCAAAGATAAATCTCTCTAAAGGTAAGCTTGAAAGATTATAGCGTTATACATATTTGAGAATAAAAACAACTATCCCCACACATTTAAAGGTTTGATTTCTTCTTTTTCCTCACTGAAAACTCTTGGCAGAGGTGAGAATAGACCCACCCATCTGAGCATCATCAGTTTCAGCCCCCCCACCCCCACCCCCACCCCAAGCTTCCCGCTTCTCTGACAGGAATCAGTTTCTCTGGATTTCGATTTCATTTGCTGACAGGTTTGATGTGACTTACAATAATATTTACATCCCTCTTGTCAAGTCCTGTGCTGCCTGATTGAAACTCCGGTCACATTTTGATTAATTTTAGCCTTTATTTATTCTATGTACTCTCTCAGCGGAATTAATTATTTCTGGGGCCCCAAATGTCAGGACTGGCAGCACAATTGATGGGCACTACCCAGAGTCAGGGGGAAGTAGAGTATTGCTTTCCTGGGGCCCATTCCTCCAGGGATGTATTTGTCAACAAAGATGGAAATTTCTTTACTGGATTTATATACAAGTGATCCCTAGTTGTACAGAATGTAGTGAGTGCTATAAATCTTGGGAAGACTTTATATATATCTCCACCTCGAAGCCTTTAATATCCTGATACCTTCTTGCTCATTAATGATATCACTCCTAGAGGGAAATCTGAGTTATGCCTTCAGATGCCGTAATGTCGGTAGAGTCGGGTATAGGGTTACCAGTTGTTTGAATCTGGTGATCAAGGTCTTGGAAACCTAATTCTATTTGATACAAAAAGTCATTCATTTGTCTTAGATCTGGAAATCAAGGTCACCTACACTGAACATTGCAGAACTGAGCCTCATTATTGTCAAATCCTAGTAACACTCCCACATATTGGATATTTGCTTGGAAGTACAAACAAAGTCAAGAACGTGAGAAAGATTTTCTTCCTCTAAGCAGGTCCTAATATTAGTCATTCTAAGTGGTGAACTTGAAAAACTGCTTATCACCATGAAGAAGTCTGTGAATATATTCACCTCTGGTTGGGACCACAATGTGGTCAAACCAATTATTTTAAAGGGCATTTCTCTGCCCCCACCCTCCATTATAGATCTTTTAGCTTACTAGACCTTCCATTTATAATATGTGTGAGAGTCCTCTGTCGTAAATGAGGTCTGAACTTGGGGCTTCCATTTTCATTAGAAGCAGGTGCCTTTAGATCACACTAATTCTCCAATAACCATTACTATACTTTGTATTACCCAGTGGGAATCCTATATGATAACTGACAGTTTTATTCAACCTTTGGCCTTTTCTCAGTGGATAGGAGCTGGTTGGAGGCTTACCCATATGGGCTCAGTTATGGACACCTGCCTCTAAATTCTGTCAGATTCAGGACCACTAGGAATGGCTCTGATAAGTCCAATAACACTTTAAGAAATAGGTATAAGAAGAAAATCAAGGAGAAAGAGGGGTCAGCAACATGGCAGCAGATCAGAGACAGAGGAGAAAAGCTAGCCAGAGAGACATTCCCAGAGGGGAAGAGAATAGCTGAGGAAATTTCCAGAAGTGTAATGTCTGGAATTTAAGTCATCCCTGCCCTCTGCTGTGCCCTTTTTGTGCCCTCCCCCACTTCCTAGCTGAGACCTCCAAACCTGGAAGAGAGTTTGAGGGGAGCCTGGGTGGGTCAGTCAGCTGAGCAACCAACTCTTGATTTTGGCTCAAGTCATGATCTCGCGGTTTGTGGGATCGAGCCCCACAATCAGGCTCTGTGCTCACTGTGTGAAGCCTGCTTGGGATTCTCTCTCTCTCTCTCTCTCTCTCTCTCTCTCTCTGGCCCTCTCCTCCTCATGTGCACATGCTCTCTCTCTGTCTGAAAATAAATAGATAGACATTAAGACAAGAGAAGAAAAGAAAGTTCCAGGCAGTACAGCCTTCTGTTGGAGAATCGGGAGAAGTAAAGGGACAGACGATGCAGGCAGGTGGAGTCTTCTCTGTGTCACCCTGCCTGCACCCTGAAATAGCCCCCACAAGAAACACTCCCCAGTGGGAATCCTGGGGTAGAAGAACATCTGCAATGGTGGTGCATCCTCTCCTTAGGCAGGACCAGAGATGTTAAACCTGGAAGGGACATCCGAGTGAGTCCAGCCCCTCATATGTATGGTAGGTCTTAGAGGGAGAGGGCCTTTGGTGACCTGAGCTGAACTGGCTGTTGGTTTCAGGCTGTGGAAACTGCTAGTGTTGTCTGCTCCATGACTGCGGCCCCCAGAGCTCTAGCTGCTGGGGTCCCCATCCCCAGCATCACGCTCCTCTACAGAAACTGGTCAGGATTATTTGTTTGTCATCTACCTTCTTTCCTTTTCAATCCTGCCTTGCCTCCCCCACTCACATCCCCTAAGGTCCGAAGGAAATTGGCATTGTGAATTTAAGGACCTACCTCTTCCCTCCAAATCCTACTCATACAGTGATGCCTGACATTTTTAGGTGAGGAACAGCACACAGTAGGAGATTATTGAAATCTACAATTTGACAAATATAACTTAAATGATAGTGCCAGTTGAGGTATTGCGTGGATCTTAAAATGACTTTGGACATGGATCAATGGTAATGACTGACTGATGTCACATAATTTTTATCTTGCTGAGCCAATGAGTAAGAAGCAGGGCCCTAATTCCATAGGGCTGTCTCCACAGAGGAAGACACATGAAAGCGAGCTGGTGGTCAATGAAAGCATGAGGCAAAAATGGCTAGTGCCAAACTGTGTCTTCTTTTCACAGGGGAAATGGGAAGTGGGAAGAGAGCCCAAGGCCCCTGAACACAAGTAAATACTGCTCCTGAGTAGGCAGAGGTGTCTATTAGGGAAGCAGAAACACTGAACACCCTCCCTAGGCCTCTTGATATAGCCCAGAATTGTCCCTCCTTACCTTCCATTGGTGCGTATCAGTGGAGGCTCTGCTGGGAGGTATTTTCATCCTGTGCTCTTGAATGGGAACACTGTCCAGATAACAAACTAACCAGATTCTTGTGATTTTTTTTTTTTTTAAGCCAGCTTCATTGCAAAACACCTTTGTTTCCAGGGACTTGAATTATTCTCATTCTTTTTTTTTTTTTAAGTATTTATTTATTTATTTATTTATTGAGAGAGAGAGAGAGAAAGAGAGAGGTTGAGTGGGGGAGGGGCAGAGAGAGAGAGAGAGAGAGAGAGAGAGAGAGAGAATCCCAAGCAGGCTCTGCACTGTCATCGCAGAGCCTGATGTGGGTCTTGAACTCACAAACCATGAGATCATTCCCTGCACTGAAGTCAGACGCTTAACTGACTGAGACACCCAGGTGCCCTGAATTATCCTCATTCTTTATCTCCTTTGTTGTTTTGTAGCCATCCTTAACTTTTATGAATTCTTTCTTTTAAAAATTGTGCTTGACGATTCCCCATTTTAGAGTGGTGGAAAGAATTTAGGCTTTGCAAATCATCCCAGTTCCAAAGCCACCACCACTAATAGCAAGGTGCCTTTGGAGAAGTGGTTTGAGGATTTCCTTATGGGTGGAAAATTGGAGGGCATGAGCCCTCTTTCCAGAATATTTGTGCAAATTTGGGGAGATTATGGATATGAAAGTTCCAGGTACGTCGCTGGCTCTGAAAAAGTGATAATTTCCTTCACCTTCCTCATCGATATTCTAAGATTCACATTGCAGAAACAATACTTGACCTTGGTGTCTACCCATGAAGTGTTTACCAGCCTTGTCACCTGTTTTTATAAATCATGTTTGAGTGCAACACAGCCATCCCTGTCCATTTCCCATGCCAATGGCTGCTTCCATGCTACAAAACAAAGTCCGATAGTTGGACTCCAGGTTATATGTGGCTCACAAGCCTGAAATATTTACTATTTGGCCCTTTTCAGAAAACGTCTGCAGATTCCTAGCTTACAGCAATGCTAGGGCCCAAAGGAACCTGGTTTAGCAGCTGAGCTAATAATATGTTTCTCCTATCTACCTGAACTTTCCTCAACTCGTCCTTAATGTAAGTATACCTTCTTGTATCCATATGTTGAGCAATTTTGCTTATCTTTTCTCTTCTTTACCCAGGGAAGTTAGAATTATTTTCAGACAGGTATTTATATAGCTACTTTTTATAAATAAGACCTGTTGAAAGATATTTATAGCACAGGTAATATTCAGAATTTATTTCCTCCTCAGAGAGGTAAGTTTTAATAAGTGAGTTCTCAGACGGGACTTACAGAAATGTCAGTGGAGGTGGATTCCTAGATGTGTACATCTGCAGATGAAGGAGATTCTCTGAGGATGGGACGTTAGAAACTCATATGAATATTTTTCCCACCAATGTTGAAATTTCATGTGACAATAAGCTTTTCTACAATTTACCACAAGGAACTGAATCTGAAGGAAAGGGGTCTTGGGAGCTGCCAGGCTTTCCTTTGCCCCAATATCATTTCCTGCCCCCCCCCAGGTCTTTCCACACCCCCTCTGTTTAGCATCATTAAGTTGCCCTTGTAACCCACACCAGAGGAGCTGTGCTAAGGTCTAGTTGTGCCAGGCTCTAATCTAGATGCTTTGTAAAATTTACACCCTTTTAATCTTCACAACACTTGGGGATTTGTTTGTTTTCTATTTAATATATTTACATTCATTTATAAATATATTTTTTGTTCTTTTATTCATTTACTATTTATGTTATAGATGGGAAAACAAAAGTTCCTCCAAAGTCACATAGCCAGTAAAATATAGAGCCATAACTCAAAACCAGAATGGGTTCCACCAAAGCCTGTGTTCATCCCATGACATATACCACCTGAAATCTTGGCCATGTACAGGCCTAAGGGAGATGATGCCTCTCAGGGAGGATTGCCACCACACCATCCTCTCACATCATTTTACCATTTAGGTCTTGCATTTATTCATTTTGATTGTTAAGGTATCTTACTTATTCAGTTCTCTGTTTTTTTCAAATCCTGTCTTCTTAAAATATTGTTATAATTTTTTAAGGTGTAGAAGGCGATGATTTAATGTATGTATATATTATGAAGTGATTACCACAGTCAAGTTTATATCACCTTGCATAGTTACCATTTTTGTATGTATGCTCATAACACTTAAGATCTACCCTCAGCAGCCTTCAAATATACAATACAGTATTATTTAAAAAAAAATTTTAATGTTTATTTATTTTTTGAAAGACAGAGACAGAGCACGAGCAGGGGAGGGGCAGAGACAGAGGGAGACACAGAATCTGAAGCAGGCTGCAGGCTCCAAGCCGTCAGCCCAGAGCCTGACACTGGGCTCAAACTCAAGAACCCTGAGATCGTGACCTGAGCGGAAGTTGGGCACTTAACTGACAGAGCCACCCAGGCACCTCTACAATGCAGTGTTATTAACTAGAGGTACCATGCTTATATTGGACCCTTAGAATTTATTCATCTTAGAACTGAGTGGTTGTACCTTTGGGCCAACATATCTCCCTATTTCGCTCACTTCCAGATCCTGGCAACCACTGTTGTACTCTCTGGTTCTAGGAGTTAGACTTTTTAAAAATTCCACACGTAAGTGAGATCTTACAGTATATGTCTTTCTGAGTCTGGCTTATTTCACTTTAGCAGAATATTCTCCAGGTTCATATACGTTATTACAAATAGCAGGATTTTCTTCATTTTTATGGCTAAAAACAACCCATTATATATAATATATATATTTGTGTATATACATTGTGTGCATGTGTATACACACACACACACACACACACACATATATACTTCACATTTTCTTTATACATTTATCCATCAATAGACACATAGGTTGCGAACAGCAAAGGAAACAATCAACAAAGTGAAAAGTCAACCTATGGAATCGGGCAAAATATTTGTAAACCACATATCTGGTAAAGGGTTAATATGCAAAATATAAAAGGAACTTCCATGTCTCAGGAGCAAAAAAAAAAAAAATCTGATAAAAATTTGACAAAGGACTTAAATAGACATTTTTTCCAAAGAAGACATACAAATAACCAACAAGTACATGAAAAGGTGCTCAATATCACTATCACCAGGGAAATGTAAATCAAACCTACCATGAGTTATCACCCAACATCAGTTAGGACATCTATTATCAAAAAGATAAGAGATAACAAATGTTGGCGAGGATATGGTAAGGAGACCCTTGTATGCTGTTGGTACAGCCACTACAGAAAATAATATGGAGTTTCCTCAAAAAAATAGAAATAGACCATATGGTCCAGGAATCCCACCTCAGGGTATGTATTGAAAGGAGATGAAATCAGGATCTCGAAGGGATATGTACACTCTTGTGTTCCCTGTAGGACTGTTCCCAACAGCCCAGATTGGTAAGGTATCTTAGAAATCACCTAGTTCGACCTCCCACATATCAACACCGCCCTGTCTCTGTAAACAGCCCACGACTCAGAGCCCATGAAGCCAGTCTGCTCTACTGCAGGGCAAGCCTCATTATCTGTTACAATGTTTGTAGTGAACTTTATTGTTTCCATAGGCTCTGTTATTTCTCAGGCTTAGTGTGGTTTTGTCCTCACTTACAATTCTGTAAGGACAGCATTGCAGGAATTACTTTTTCTGTCTAGTAAATGTCTATTTCAGGAACCATGAACTTTGGACTCCAAAACCAGAGCCCTGGGCCCCACGCCCCTCCTATTCCGTACTGCATGGCCAGTGCTCTCCCTTCTTCCTTTGGGGACCGTGTTGTGCCTAAAGTCGATCCTTCTGTCTGGACACTAGATCCCCTTCTCCCTTGGCTACTCACAGACATCATTCCAGCCAATCACCCCTTTCTCTCCTGCTTTACCAATCTGTTCCCTCTGTACTGGAGTGCAGCATACAAACATGCTACTCTGTATGTAAAAGCTTTAAAGTTTTCCTTGTGAGGCCCCACATCATGCTCCAGCTACTTCCTCACTTCCTTGCTCTCTTTTTCCTCACGACATCAACAGTGGTTGACAATCAATGATTCTGATTCCTTATTATCCGTTCTTCCTTTCACACTTCTTTTAAAGATTTTTTTCAATTTTTTAAGTTTATTTATTTATTTTGAGAGAGAGAGAGAGAGAGACAGTACAAGTGGGGGAGGGGCAGAGAGAGAGGGAGAGAGAATCCCAAGCACTGACAGTGCAGAGCCCTATTCGGGGCTCGATCCCACGAACCGTGAGATCATAACCTGAGCCCAAACCAAGAGTCGGATGCTTAACTAACTGAGCCACCCACATGTCCCAACTTTAATGTTTCTAAAAGTGAAAGTGTAATGTATGTAAAGGCAATGTTTGCAGTCAACTGTATTGACCTATCTAACCCAAATGAGATCTGGAATATTTCCAACACTCCCCCAAATTGTCTTGTGCTCCTTTCTAGTTACTCTTTCCTGCCCTAAAGTCATCTACAATTCTAATCTCTTTTGCCACAGATTCCTTCCATCTATTATTGAATTCATATGTGAGAAATTACATGTTAGGAACCCTTTGGTGTCTGACCTCTTCACACAATACAGTCTCTTTGAGATTCATCCATATTGTGGCATGTGTCAGTTACATGTAACTTTTTTTTTTTACTGAGTGTTATTTCATAATTATTTTTATCCATGCTCCTACTGGTGGATATTTGGATTTCTTTCCAGATTTTCACTGTTGTGAATAAAAGTTTTGCGAAAACTTGCGTTACACATCTTTTTGTGGACATATGCTTTCATTTATCTTGGATAAACACACCTAGTAGTGGAATTGCCTGATCATAGAACAGGAACACGTTCGAGTCTATCAGAAACTGTCAAACCATTATGCAAAGTGGTTGTTAACATTTTATATGCCCACCAGAAATGCATACCTTACTAGTTAAACTACATTTTTAAAAATAAAATTCAGTGTTGTATAGGTACATAATGATAAATAATTGTTGCTTTAATCTGCATTTCCCTGGTGCCTAATGATACTAAGCATCTTTTGTGTGCCCATGGGCCATTTGTATGTTTTCTTTTGTGAAGAATCTGTTAAATCTTTTGCTGATTTTTAAAAAATTGAGTGTGTCTTATTAATGAATTATATTAGTTTTCTGGTGCTGCATAACAAATTACCCTAAATCACATACTGAATTTACAAATTATCATTATTTGTTACTTTTTTAGTGGCTTGAAGACCACATGTATTTCCTCACAGTGTCTGTGTATCAGGAGCCTGGGCCTGGCTTAGCTGGGACTCATGCCCAGGGTCTCGCAAGGCTACAGTCAAGGTGACGCCAGGGGCTAGTTGTTCATCTGGAGCATGTTGTCCCCTCCCAACTTCAATCAGGCTGTTGGCAGAATTCAGTTCTTTGTGATTGTAGGACAGAGGCCATCTGCTCCTAGAGGCCACCTCTGACTTCAGGCAATTCGCAACATGACAGCTTGTTTCTTCAAAGCCTGTAGGGGAAAGTCTTTCCTGTTTTTTGGGTTTTTTTTTTTATGTTTATTTATTTTGAGACACACACACACACACACACACGCACACACGCGCACACACACACACACACACACACACAATCCCAAGCAGGCTCTGCCCTGTCAGCATAGAGCCCAATGTGGAGCCCAGTGTGAGACTCAAACTCACAAACGCTGAGATCATGACCTCAGCCGAAATTAAGAGTGGGACAGTTAATCGACTGAGTCACCCAGGTGCCCCTTTCCTGTTTTGAGGCTCTTTTGAAAAGCTTCCCACAGAGGATAATCTCCCTATTGATGAAAATCAGCTGATAATTGGCTTTTATTATATCTGCAAAATCTTTTAGCTTCACCATGGACCGTAACCTAACTACAGCTGTAACATCCATCGTATTCACAGAGCCTGCCCACATGCAAGGGGAGAGGGTTATGGCAGGCATATACACCAGGGGTGGGAACTGTGAGGACCATATTAGGAATACACCAAATTAGAGTTTTTAAAAAATATATAAACTAAACATAAGTCTTTTGTCAGATATAATTATTGAAATTGTATTTTCTCCAACTGTGGTTTCAGTATTTGCTTATTGATGGCTTTTGATGAGCAAAAGCTCTTAATTTTAATAAAGAGTAATTCATCAACACTTTGCTCTTATGGTTAGTGGTTTTTATCTTTTGTCCAAACAATATCTGTCTTCTCACGGGCTGTGAATATAGTCTGTTTATTTGAGAAGCCATATAGGTTGAGTTTTTATATTTGTATTTAGGTCTATGATTCATCTAAGATTCTTCGTGTGAGGGATGTGTGTGTAAAATGTGAGATAGAGTCTTCTCCTGTCCCCGATGCCATACAGATACCCAATCACTCCAGTACAATTTATTAAGAAGATGATTTTTATTTCTCCATGGAATGGTTTTGACACCTTTGCCAAAAATCAGTCTTGGGACCCATTATTTTGTCCCACCCATCTGTGTATCAACTCCGATGTCAATGGCACATTCTCTTCATTAGAGACATATATCATGTAAATAATTGGAAGGCTTACTTTCTCCCCACATTGGTCTACAGATATTACACACACTCAATCAAAATCCCAGAAGGATTTGTCATAGATATCAACAAGCTGATTTTCAACTTTTTATGGAAAGGCAAAGAACCTAGGATTCCTAGGAATTTTGTGTTTGACAAATATATGTAATCACATCCCAAAAGCATCTCTTTATCCTACCAAAATAAGAGTGTGGGACTTAATTTCTGAAAAAAGACTGAAGCATTTTACATCTCAGAACAGTAGTTCTTGGGGCACCTGGGTGGCTCAATCAGTTAAGCATCTGACTTCAGCTCAGGTCATGATCTCACTGCTCATGGGTTCCAGCCCCATGTCGGGCTCTGTGTTGACAGCTTGAAGCCTGGAGCCTGTTTCAGATTCTGTCTCCATCTCTCTGCCCCTCACCTGCTCAAGCTCTGTCTCTCCCTCTCTCAAATATAAAATAAAACACAAAAAAACAATTTAGAACAGCCGTCGTCAAAGTGTGGTCCATGGACCCCTGGTGATGCCCACAATCCTGCAGGAGGTCTCCGGAGTTAAACCATTTCTGTTGCTGGCTGCGTCTGCCCAGGAAAGCATGCCCTCATGACCCGGGCTTGAATGGCCTAGTGGATCCCAAAGGCACTGCAGCTGGACGCTGTTAGCTGATGACAGTCCTTGAAACAGCTTCTGTCTTGCAGAGGGTCTGAGTGGCCCAACCCATGGCTGCCAGAATGGGCCCGGTTCAAGCAATCCAACTCAAGTCAAGAGCAGGTGTTTTACAGTCTAACTGTTTTTGGGGCATCAGGCATATTTTCTAGTTTGTTCTCCCATAAATTCAATGTCATTGGGATGAAAGAGGTTTTTTTAATTATGAAAAATGTCAGTTATTTCTGAGAAGTTAGTTTGCATCTTTTGCTCCTATTCATGTTAAGTCACCTCGGGGTAACATCACGTTGACTAATAGGTGATTCAGGAGAGAAATTAAGAGGAAAAATATAGCCTTTTATGGTTGGCCCCATGTTTACGAATTCCAGTTACTCTTCATTCCTTCCAGGAGGTTTGGTGCCGTTTCCACGAGGCCTAAGGAACGTCAGCACGTCTTTGATCTTATTTTGCCTTCATTGTGCTTTGAAATTAACAGACTTGACTTTTCAGAGCAGTTTTGGGTTCCCAGAAAAATTGAGCAAAAAGTACAGGGAGTTCCCATAAATCTGTGCCTCCCTCACCTCCGTTTCTCATGTTAGTAATATCGGACAGCAGTTCAATATGTGTGTTACCGTTGATGAGCCAATATTGATCCAGTATTGTTAAGAGTCTGTCGTTTCCATGAGGTTCACGGTGTTGTGCATTCTGTGGGTTTTCACAATTGTGTAAAGACACGTGTGCAACATTAGAGTATCACACAGAACAGTTTCACTGCCCTACAAGTAGCCTGTGTTCTACTTATTCATCCCTCTTCAACCCCCTGACCTTTTTACTGTCTCTATAGTTGTGCCTTTTCCAGAATGTCATCTAGTGGGAATCATACTAATTTGTATGTGTCAACTTGCCTGGGCCATGGGGTGCCCAGATATTTGCTTATTGGATATTTGGTTAAATGGTATTCCGGGCATGTGTGTGAGGGTGTTTCTGGATGAGATGAACATTTACCTTGGTAAAAGGAATAAAGCAGACTGCCCTCCCTAATGGGGGTGGGTCTCATCCAATCTGTTGAGGGTCTGAATGGAACAAAAAGATTGAGCGAGGGAGAATTTGCTCCCTCTGGGTCTCTCTGTCTTCAAACTGGACATTAATCTTCTCCTGTCTTTGGACTTGGGCTCTTCCTGACAGATTTTCTTCTCTGCTTATTTAAAAAAAATGTTTATTAAAAAGAGAGAGAGAGAGAGAGCGTGAGAGGGGGAGGGGCAGAGAGAAAGGGAGACACAGAATCCGAAGCAGAATCCAGGCTCTGCTATCAGCACAGAGCCCAACGGGGGGCTCAAACCCACCAACTGTGAGATCATGACCTGAGGCAAAGTTGGACACTTAACTGACTGAGCCACCCAGGCGCCCCTGAAACTTATATTTTCATCTATCCTGGGCCTCCAGTTTGCTGATTGCAGATCTCAGAACTTGTCAGCCTCTATAATTATGTGAGCCATAACTCCTTTTAATAAATCTCTTTATCTATCTATCTATCTATCTATCAATCTATCAATCTCCTATTGATTCCATTTCTCTGGAGAACCCTGATAATACATGTAGTATATGGCCTTTTCAGACTGGCTTCTTTCACTTAGCAATATACATTTAAAATTCTTCCATGTCTGTTTGTAGCTTCATAGCTTGTTTCTTTTTATCATTGAATAATATTCCAACATCTGGATTTACTACTGTTGTACCATTCACCACTGTAGAACACCTTAGCTGCTTTGAAGACTTGACATAATGATGAATAAAGTTGCTGTAAATATCTGTGCGAAGAGTTTTCTGTGGATGTAAATTTTTGACTTTTTTGGGTAAATACCAAGGACTGAAACTGCCAGATATGTGGTAAGAGTATGTTTGGTTTTATAAGAAACCACCAAACTGTCTTCCAAAGTGGCTATGACGTTTTGCTTTCCCACAGCAATGGCCACCTTCATTTTTGGAAGATATCTTGTTGGATATAGAATTCTGGGTTGACAGTTATTTTTCTTTGCATGGAGAGATGTCGTCCTCTGTCTTCTGTCTCTGTTGCTTCTGATCAGAAGTCAGAGTGATTCCTATTGTTGTTTCTCTGGGTGATTTTAAAATGTTTTCTGTGTCTCTGGGTTTTTAGCAGTTTGGCTATGGCGTGTCTACATATGGGTTTCTTTTTACTTATCTAGCCTAGAGAAATTACCCCTGCAATTAAGTGATCAGATAAGAATGCCTTGAAGTCATGTCAGTTATTTTTAGGTAAATGAATATATATAAAGCACTTAGAAGTATGCTTTTCACATAGTACCAGCTATTATTATTGAAGACATGTTTCCAATTACCTGTGAAAAAATGCAAAATAGTTATTTCATTTATATGTTTTAAACTGTAAGTAGGTATTTTTTATGGTGCAATTATTTTTTTAAGTTCATTTATTTATTTATTTTGAGAGAGAGAGAGAGAGAGAGAGAGCACACGTGCCCCCCTCGCACAAGTGGGAGAGGGGTGGAGAGGGGAGAGAGAGAATCCTAAGCAGGGTCCACACTGTCAGCACAGAGCCCGACATGGGGCTCAAACTCATGAACCATGAGATCATGACTTGAGCTGAAACCAAGAGTCAGAGGCTTAACCAACTGAGCCACCTAAGGGCCCCAGTGCTATCAGTATTTGAGCTGAGAGAGGATTGGGTAACAGCTTTAGATACTTTTTGCTCACCTTTAGATTCAACCCCAAGCAGACCCCGGGATGAAAGCAACAGGAGAATGCCCTGTGCTGTGTGACTCTTCTGTCCTGCAGGCCCCCTTCCACTGTTGCTTTCTCCCCAAGATTCAACAGTCAGAGTTGGGGCCAGGGATTGTCAAGCTAAGCAACCGTTTTGCTTTTAGGTTTTTTTTTATTTTGTTTTTGCATTTGTGACACTCAGATTCCAATCGGCCCCACCAGCCTGCTCTGTAGTTTAAGGCTTCACTGACTTGTTCTATACTTTGTAAGTTTCTCCCTCATGGTAGACATGCTCTTCTATGTGGCCCAGACCAGGTATGGAAGTTGCCATGGTCCTCTGGCCTCCTTTGAATTTCTGTGTCTTTGGAACTCCAGTCATTAGGACTTTCTTGCCTCAGTAGTTTTTGGCTTGGCCCAGAGGAAAATAGGATTCTTATTTTTATCAAGCTTTTCTTGATGTCACAGAACAGAGGTCTTTAGTGTTCTTCTGCATTGGGACTAGAACCTCTTTCAGGTTTCTTCTCTTCCTTGGACACATTCATTCCAATTAGGCTTTCCTTCATTCTGAATACTCAGCTGAAACATCTTTTGTCAAGGTCAATGGTAACCTCCATGTTACAAAATCCAGTGGTCAATTCTAAGTCCACATATTATTTTACTCATTTGACCATTGACATTTTTGATCACATACTGCTCTAAATATTTCACTTGGCTCCTGGAACATGAGTGTCTACTGATTCTCCTCTTATCTCCATGACCACTTCTTTTTTGTGTGTGCCTATTTCTCCCACTCTTCCCTGCTTCTAACTAGTGGAGCATCCCAACGTCTCCTGTCTGTTGTATTCATGTCCACTCCCTTAGTGATATCATCTAGCCTTATGGTTGTAAATAACACTTTTATGCTGATGGCTCCTTGATTTGTATTTAGAGCCCAGAATTGTTCCTGAACTCCAGACTTCTATCTCTGACAGCCTACATAATATTACTCTCTGGTACATAATTTGCATCTCAAATAGCATATTCAAGATAAAACCCCCAGTTTTTCCTCCAAAATCCACTTTTTCTGCATTCTCCCCCCAAAGGTTGCTCAGGTCAAAAATCCTTGAGTTCATTTTGACTCTTCTCTTTCTCTAATAAGTCACATACAGTCCATAGGCAACTCCTGTGTGTTTACCTTCAAATTATACCCGGAATTCAAACACTGGTTCAAGTCTCTTCCCTGGATTATTGCAATAGCTTCCTAACCAATTTCCCTACCATGAGACACAACTGCTATCACCTCTCAGCTCCTGCTTCATGGTAGCCTCAATATAGCAGTGAAAAAATTCTGTTAAATTCTCGTCACAGCATCTGACTTCTCTGCACAGAACTCTCCAATGGCCTAAAAGACCATCTTTGGCCTTGTTCCCTGATACTTCCCTGAGCCCTTCTGCTATATTTTCTTCTTTGCACATTCTGTTCCAGTCACGCTGGCCTTCCTGTTATTCTTCACACACAGGGAACCTGTTCTCCTTCATGTCTTGCTTGTGTTCATTCTCCTCTAAAATACTTCCTGCCAGAAAGTCTCATGTTTATCCTAACTTCTAGGTCTATCCTAACTCTTCTATTGTGGCTTAAAAAAAAAAAGACTTAATTTTTTAAGAGTAGTTTTAAGTACACAGCAAAATGAAGAAGAAAGTATGGAGATGTCTCATATGCCCCTCCCCCCAAACAGGCATAGCCTCCCCCATTATCAACCTCCCCCACCAGTATGGTGCATTTCTTACAATTGAGAAACCTGTACTGACGCATCATTATCACCTAAAGTTTGCAGTTTACATTAGGGCTCACTCCTTTTTTTTTTTTTTAATGAAAGGAAGGAAGGGAGGAAAGGAAGGGAGGGAGGAAGGAAAGAAGCTGGGTTCACTCAATGTTATACATTCTATGGGTTTAGACAGCTATATAAAGGTATGTATCCATCATTATAGTATCATATAGTATTTTCACTGCCTTAAATGTCCTGTGGGCTCTGCCTATTTATCCCTCCCTCCCCAAAGCCTGGGAACCAATAATTTGTTTCTTGGCTGCATAGTGTTGCCTTTTCCAGAATATCATATAGTTGGAATCATACAGTATGTGGCCTTTTCAGATTGGTTTTATTCACTTAGTAATATGCATTTAAGTTTCCTGCCTGTCTTCTCATGGGCTGAATAGCTCATTTCTTTTTAGCTCTGAATAATATTCCATTGTCTGGAGGGACCATCGTTTATTTACACTTTCACCTACTGAAGAGCATCTTGGTTGCTTCCAAGTTTTGACAATTATGAATAGAGCTGCTGTAAATATCTATTTCCAGGTGTTTGTATGGACATAAGTTTTCAACTCCTTTGGATAAATGCCAGGGAAAGCACGTCCAGGCTCCTATGGTGAGTGTGTATCTAGTGTTGTAAGAACCCTCCATACTTCTCTCAAAGTAGTCGTACAAGTTTACCTTCCAACCAGTGATGAATGTCAACTTCCTGTTGTTCCACATCTTGCCGGCCTTTGGTGCTGCCAGTATTCTAGAAGTTGGTCATTCTAACAGGTGTGTAATGGTACATCATTGTTGTTTTAATTTGCATTTCCCTAATGACATATGATGTGGAGCATCTTTTCATATGCTTATTTGCCATCTGTATTTCTTCTTTGGTGGAGTGTCTGTTAAGGTCTTGGACCCATTTTATAATTGAGTTGTTTTTCTTATGGTTGAGTTTTAAGAGTTCTTTGTAGGGACCTATAGATGGCTCAGTCAGCTAAATGTCTGACTCTTGGATTCAACTCAGGTCATACTCTCATGGTTCATGAGTTTAAGCCCCACACTGAGCTCTGCGCTAATGGCATGGAGCCTGTCTGGGATTCTCTGTCCCTCTCCCTCTCTCTCTGCTCCTCTCCAATGGTTGCTGTCTCTCTCAAAATAAATAAATAAACTTTAAAAAAAGAGTCATTTGTATATTTTGGGTAACAGTCCATAATCTGATGTGTCTTTTGCAAATATTTTCTCCCAGTCTGCAGCTTGTCTTCTCATCCTCTTAACATTGTCTTTCACAGAGTTAAACATTTTTAATTTTAATGAAATCCAGATGACCTGTTATTTCTTTCACGGGTCAGGTTTTTCTGTTCTGTCGAAAAAAAGGTCATTCAGGTTTTCCCTTACGTTATCTAGTAGAAGTTGTATGGCTTCGTGTTTAAAGCTGGGTGTCGTAAGCATTTTGAATTAATTTTTGTGAGGGATGTAAGATCTGTGTCTCGATTCATTTTTTTGCAGGTGGATGTCCCATTGTTCCAGCAAGATTTGTTGAAAAGACTAGCTTCGATCCATTGTACCGACTTTGTTCCTCTGTCAAATATCAGTAGATTACATCTGTAAAGGTCTATTTTGTGACTCTTTTCTGTTCCATTGATATATTTGTCCATTCTTTCACCTTTGACACCCTGTCTTGATTATTATACTTTATAGTAAAGGCTTGAAGTTGGCTCATGTCAGCTCTGCAACTTTGCTCTTCTCTAATATCATGTTGGTTATTCTGGGTTTTTTGGTTTCTTCATATAAACTTTAGGGTCAGTTTGCAAATATCCACAAACTATCTTGCTGAGATTTTGATTGGACTTGCATTAAATCTATCAACCAAATTGGGAAGAACTGATATCTTGATAATATCGAGTCTTCCTTTCCACAAACGTGAACTATTTCTCCCTTTATTTAGTTCTTCTTTTATTTTTCATCACAGTTTTGTAGTTTTCTTCATATGTATCATGTACATATATGTTTTAGAATTACACCTTAGTACTTTATTTGAGGGGGGTTGATACCTACTTTATCCATTAGAGCCTTTAGCATATTAATCATAGCAGTTTTAAACCCCTGGTTGGATCATTCGAACCTGTCTGCCATTCTGGTTCAGATGCTTGCTCTGTCTCTTCCAGCTGTATGTCTTGCAATTTTTTCTTGATAGCTGAACATGATGTAATGGGTAAAAAGAGCTGCTGTAAATAGACTTTAGCAATATGGTGATGAGCTGTTAGGAGAGGGGAAGTGATCTACAGTCCTCTGGTTAGCTCTCAGTCTTTCTTAGTGAGACTTTGCCTCTAGAACATGAACTTCACAAGTGTTTATCCATTTCTTTTCTCCCCACTCTAGGTGGGACAAGATGACTAGCTTGGGCTGGAATTAAATATTTCCCTTCTCTGCATCAGGCAGGCTCTGATAACATCCCAGAAGGTTAGAGTCCAGTTAATTAATTGGCCCTGAGGGCAGGATTTGTTAAAAATAACAGCATTTTCTGGCTTATTTCGAAGCAAGAGGACATATTTTGTGATATTTACTCTGGGAACTAACCCCTGGAGGAAAATCTCATAATCCTTGAGGTGGGGGAGGCAGGGAGCTCCCTATAAATTTTTAACTCTCAGACTTGCTTTCAGCAGTTTGTCAATTACAGTTCAGATTTTTCCACCCACACACTGGGTACCCACAGAAGCTCCACTGTTGCATCTCTGCTCCAGGAAACCTGTCTCTCTCATCTTGGACACAGTGGTTTGCCCTGTATCTTTCTTCTCTTAAGGATCCAAGAGTTGTTGGTTTTTCAATCTATTTGGTTTTTTACTTGTTGTTAGGACAGTGTGGTGATGTCTAAGCTCCTTGTGTATGGAACCAGAAACTCCTTCAAGTCTTTGATTAAATATCATTTTATTAGATCAGCCTTTCCTGACTAATCTCTGTAAATAATAACACCTCCTACACCCCCCACTCACTCTTGCCTTTCCCCTTCCTGCTTTACTGTTCTCCTAGCCTTGATCTCTTTGGGACATATGATAATCTTACTTAATCATTTGTTTATTGTCTTTCTTTCTCTCCTGGGAAGTATGCTCAATTATGGCAAGAATTTCATCTGCTCTGGTCACCACTGTATCACCAGTGTCTAGAATGTGCTGACATTTAGCAGGGGCTCAATAAATATTACTTCATAGATGAAGGAGTGTGTGGGAGCCCACTCAGATCTTTTCACTATTGCTATTATATTCTGTGACTCCGTCTCTCATTTATTCACTGTAACTGCTATAGAACAATGGGATGCCATGGCATCATCTGAGGAAAACATTTGCCCGTATTGTTCTCATTGATTTTACTTTCCTAGAAGCTGGTAATTAAGATCTGAGGACATGACTCAAACCAAACCTGGCTAGGCATATATGCCCTTTGGCCTCCCTGCCACCTTACCCCTAACACTGGTGCCTCTCTAATCAAGTCTTTTATTTTATTTTATTTTATTTATTTTTTGAGAGAGACAGAGATGGTGCTAGCAAAGGAGGGGCAGAGAGAGAAGGAGACAGAGAATCCCAAGCAGGTTCTGCTCTGCCGGATGCTGGGCTTGACTCATGAAACTGTGAGATCATGACCTGGGCCCAAATCAAGAGTCAGACATTTAACCGACTGAGCCAGGAGCCCCTAAGCTAGTCTTTTACAGTGGAACTCTGCTTGTTTGTCCCCCTTCAGTCCTTCCCTCCCATGTCTCAAGACAGATAGGCCCCAGGGGTAGCACAAAACCTTCTCAGCAGATGCTGTATCATCAGTAGAGTAATGGCCTCACACTGTTCTTGTATCTGTGCAAGTTCTATTGTAAAAATGTCCCCCTGAGTAATTTGTAGCTGGGAACACATATCGGAAATTAAAATAGAATGAAATTATTCCTTTGTTCTATAAAGTACTATGAAGATAAAAATAAGTTTTATGAAATCTCATGAAATATGTTCAATAAAAATTTCCAATATATAAGCTCTGCTATTAGTTCCCTTTCTACTTTCCCCAGGAAAAAGCAGCAAGACCACTAAGCTGGCGGTGGGAGACGTGGTTCTATTTCAGATTATGTCATCGATTAGCTTTGTGACCTTAGGTATGCCGCTTCTGCTCTCTCAGTTGCTCGGGTCAAAATCCTTGGATTCATTTTAACTCTCCTATTTTCCAGTAATTTACATACAATCCATTAGCAAAGTACGTGCCTCCACTTTCAAATTATACCCACGACTGAAACACCAACTTCACTGGCATCACCCCAATTCAAGCCATTGCCCTCTCTAACCTGGGCTTTTGTTTTCTCTTTTCCAAGTTTAGATAACTCCTGAGATCACATCCATCTCTAGGATTATATCATTCCGTGGTTTTGTGAATCTAAGTTTCCAGAGCTTTGATTCATTATCCCAGATAATAGAATGTATGTGATTCTTTGCTACCAGAGGAAAAAAATGGGCATGTGGGCAACTTCTCTCCTAACAAGCAAGGGAAGAATTTCCACTTGGAATATGTTCTGGCAGTTCATACCCAGGGGCCAAGGTGTATGGAAATTGGTAAGGCCTCTCGCTTACACGTCTACACTTGCTGATGCTTTTATACTCCTGACAGCAAATATGTGGGTGTTTTCCACACCCTCAACCATTTCTCCAGCTCTCTGACAACAATTAGGCTTCCTACAAGTTTGCTCGACTATGACACTAACTACCCAGAGTTAGCATCAGCTTCCACAGGTGTAAGCACTCAGTCCCACAAGTCTGCTATCACTTCAGACACTAGTTACAACTATGGGTCCCCATAGTTCTGTCCGATTTGGCTACAAAGTCAAGGGTTCCCACAATCATGCCTTTTCAGCTTCAGTGATTTGCTAGAATGGCTCCCAGAACTCAGGAAAGAAATTTCCTTGTGATTAGTGGTTTATAATGAAGACTATACCTCAGAAACAGATGAGTGGAAGAGACAGATAAGGCAAGGTATGGTGAGGAAGAGGGGGCAAAGAGCTTCCATGCCCTCACTGGGTGCTCCAAACTCTTGGCACATGGATGCATTTGCCAATCCAAAGCTCTCTGAACATAAGAATTATTATAGAAGTTCCACTACATAGGCAAGATCGGTTAAACCATTGGCCATTAGTGATTAACTCAATCTCCAGCCATACCCCCCATCTTCCCACCCCTGAGGCTGGGAATGCGGCTGAGGTCCCAACCCTCTAAGCATACCTTGCTCTTTTTTTTTTAATTTTTTAATGTTTATTTATTTTTGAGAGAGAGACAGAGACAGAGAGAGACAGAGCATGAGTGGGGGAGGGGCAGAGAGAGAGGGAGACACAGAATCTGAAGCAGGCTCCAGGCTCTGAGCTGTCAGCACAGAGCCCAATGTGGGGCTCAAACTCACAGACTGCAAGACCATGACCTGAGCTGAATTCATACACCCAACAGACTGAGCTACCCAGACACCACTAATACCTTGGACTTTCTGGTGACCAACACAATCGTGAGCTATGGAGACACCAGTCAGCTCATTAGCACACAAAAGACAGTTTTATGTTCCAGAGATTTAAATTAGGAGCTATGTGCCAAGAATGAAGGAAAAACTCTAGGAACCAGAGACAAAAAAGCAAATATTTACTTTTTATTACTTCACACCACCAAATCCACAGTTTCTCTTTCCCTAAGACAAAAACTTCCTGGCTAGCCTCCTCAATTCCATCTGTTCTTTTGGACTTCATTGTCTGACAAACTGAAGCCAAATTAAAATTTAAAAAAAAAATCACATTTAAAGTCATGTTTTGATAAAACGCATGATTTTGTTAATGCAATATGAAGCTAAGAATCATTGTAAAGGTGAGTTTTCCATAATCATAGGCAGAAACACAAAATCATACTCTAATACGCAGGTCAGGTCTTATGCCCTCAAAAGGGGCTCTAAAAGGTCTCAGACTGATGTCTTGATTTCAGAAGTTAGCTGGCTTTCTTGCTAATGGCTTTTTGGTTGAATGTCTGTCAATCAGAATAAATTAATTTATGCTACGCTAGCAAACAACCTCAAAACCACAGTGGTTTATAAAAACAAAAGTTTATTTCTTGTTTACCTTACATTCCTTGATCTCTGCTGTTCGTCCTCTCCGGCAGGGACCCAGACTGACCGAGCAGCGACCATTCCAGATGCTGACAGTCTCCATGGTGGAAGGAAAGAGCTCCGGATGGCCTTGAGCTCTGTCCTGGAATAAAATGCCCTGTTCTGGAAGTGACACCTGTAACCACAGCACACAACTCATTGTCCAGAACTAGTCACAGGGCTCCACTCAACTAAAAGTGCAAGCGAGGGCAGTGGGGAGTGTAGACAAGAAGTTCAATCCCATCATATATCTAGAAGGTAGAGAGCTGAAATATTTGATGAACAGCATTGACAGGGACCACGTGTTGCAAGTAACAGAAGTGTGGTGTAAGGAAAAAAAAAACCAACGGCTTTTTATTGAGATACAATTGACACATCAGGTGCAACATAAAGATTCAATATTTGTATACATTGCAAAATAACCATCATAATGAGTCTAGTTAACATACATAGGTACATTTTTTTTCTTGTTATGAGAACTTCTAAGATCTAGTGTCTCAGTAACTTTTCCAATATAAAATCCAGTATTATTAACCATGCTGTACATCCCCAGGATTTCATTCAGTTCACCCATATGCCACCCCTCACTTCTGGCAACCACCAATATGTTCTCTGTAACTATGAGCTCAGGTTTGGGTTTTTTGGTTTTTGGTTTTGGGGTTTTTTATTTGTTTGTTCGTTTTAGATTTTACCTATAAGTGAGATCATATGGTATTTGTCTTTCTCTGTTTGACTTATTTCGCTTAGCATAGTGCCCCCTAGGTCCATCTGTGTTGTTGCAAATGACAAGATTTCATTAATTTATATGACTGAAAAAATATTCCGTGTGTGTGTGTGTGTGTGATATTTTCTCTAACCGTTCATGTATTGGTAGACACTTCAATTATTTCCACATCTTGACCCTTATAAGTGATGCTGCAATTAACAGCATGCATATGTCTCTTTGAGTCAGTGTTTTATTTTCTTCTGATAAATACCCAGAAATGAAATTGCTAGCATATATGGTAGTTCTATTTTTAATGTTTTCAAGGAACTTCCATACTGTTTTCCATAGTGGCTGCACCAGTTTACATTCCCACCAACAATGCACAAGGATTGTGCACATCCTCACCAACACTCGTTCCTTTTTTTAAATTTTTTTTTTGACAATAACCCTTCTAACACGTGTGAGGTAATATCTCATTGTGATTTTGATTTGCATTTTTCTGATGGTTAGTGATGTTGGGCTCTTTTTGGGTACCTGTTGGCCATTTGGGTCTTTGGCAGACTCTCTGCCCATTTTTTTTAATGTTTATTTATTTATTAATTTTGAGAGAGAGAGAGAGAGAGAGAATGTGCTGGGGAGGGGCAGAGGGAGAGGGGAGAAAATCCCAAGTAGGCTTCATGCTATTCAACCCTGATGCAGGGCTTGATCTCATGAATGTGAGATCATGACCTGAGCCAAAGTCAAGAGCCCAATGCTTAACCGACTAAGCCACCCAGGTGCCCCTCTGCTAGGTTTTTAATTGGATTATTTGGGGTCTTTGCTGTTGAGTTGTTAGAGTTCTCCATATATTTTGGATATTAATTCTTTATCATTTGTGCATTGCCTGGGTGGCTCAGTCACTTAAACGTCTGACTTTGGCTCAGGTCGTGATCTCATGGTTCATGAGTTTGAGCCCCACATCAGGCTCTGTGCAGATAGCTGAGAGCCTGGAGCCTACTTAGGATTCTGTGTCTCCCTGTCTCTCTGCCCCTCCCCCACTCATGCTCTGTCTCAAAAATAAATAAATCATTAATTTGTTTTTTAAACACAGGATTTTCAAATATTTTCTCCCATTCAGGAAGTTGTCTTTTGATTTTGTTGTTTCCTTTGCTGTGTGTAGCTTTTTAGTTTAAAATACTCCTACTTGTTTATTTTTGCTTTTGTTGTCAAATCCAAAAAATCATCACCAAGACCAATGTCAAGGACTTACCCCCTATGTTTTCTTCTAAAAATTTTATGGTTTTGGGTCTTACATTCTTTAATCTACCTTGAGATAATTTTTCTGTATGATGTAAGATAGTAGTCATTTCATTCTTTTGTGTGTGTGTGTGTGTGTGTGTGTGTGTGTCCAGTTTTTCCAGCACCATTTTTTGAAGAGACTGTCATTTCCCCATTGTATATTCTTGCCTTCCTTGTCATAAACTGACCAAATATGCATAAATGTGTTTCCAGGCTCTTGATTCTGTTCCATTGATCTATGTGTCTGGTTTTATGGCAATATCCTACTGTTTTGATAACTAAAGTTGTGTGGTACAGTTTTAAACGAGGGAACATGATGCTTCCAGATTTGTTCTTCTTTCTCAAGATTGCTTTGGCTGTTCAGGGTCATTTGTGGTTCCAGACAAATTTTAGTATTGTTTATTCTGTTTCTGTGGAAAATGCCACTGGAATTTTGATAAGGATTGCACTGAATCTATAGATTTCTTTGGGTAATATGGGCATTTTAGCAATATTAGTTCTTCTAATTCATGAGCATGGTATATCTTTCCATTTATTTGCATCTTCCTCCCTGTCTTTCACCAAGGTAGTATAGTTTTCAGTGTAAATGTCTTTCACTTCCTTGGAAAAAACCATTTTCTGAAGGATCTAAAAAAAGAAAATGACTGGAACTCAGGAACCATTACAACCAGAGAATAAAACAGCACTCTCTTCTCTCCTTCTCTCTCCTCTTTTTGGGCATTGCTCTCATTCTTATTTCTCTTCCCCATACTCTGGTTTCTTCTAATTTTCTGGGACACAGGAGGAAGATGGCCTGCATCAGATTCTTAGTTTTGTATTTTTATCATTCAGATACTCTATTAAAACTGGCTTCTTTCTTTCCAGATGAAAGACCCTGATTAAACATGCCTGGTCCAAATGCCCACAAATGTTCCAAACAGTTCTTCTACGTGTCAGGATCATTTTCAAGAAAAGCAACAAAAACTGCAGTTGTCACTTGAATATGGGCAGAAATAACTCTTATTGAAGACAAGACATACATACATACATCATACATAAATGAACAAATATTTACTATAAGTTTCTGTGTACATAAGAAAATGCAAAGATTAGCCCTTGAGGTCTCTTTATGAGCCTAAAGTATAAATGTAAGGGAAAGGTGGTTATAAAAATACCCCAATACTTGAATGCTACTTTTTGTTCAATTCTTCACAATCTCTGAGGTTTAAAGATTTCTATATTTACTATAAAGAGGCTTAAATGAGACCTACCTTAATATTTAGAACCTCATATCTATATATGAATTTTATACGGTCAAGGATCACATCTGTAACCCCAGGTCTTACCATATCAGTAAAAGATAAAATACAAATTTAAGGGAAAAAAATTCTGGAGCAAAAAGGATCATATTATTTTGAGTAAAGATCATTAGGATGAAACAATAATTTAAAATTTAATTAACTAAATATAAAAAATGTATATAGCGAAATGTGAACAAAACCACAAGATCAGTGAAAATCTACCATCACAGAGGAATATTTTTAACACATTACTTTCATTAATTGGCAAAACAAGCAGATCAAAAATCAGTAAAGATATGGAATATTTAAGCAACATATTAAGAAAGTAGAGCTAACATACATATATACATATTGTAACACAAAATTGCTAAATATATATTCTTTCTAGACAAACACAGAACGCTTACAAAATTAGCCACATATTGGACCTCAAGGTCTCAACAAATTTCAAGAACCTGACAAATCTTTCCCAATATCTTATGAAATAAAATGAGATCAAATCAAATCAAAATGAAATCATATCAGAAATCAATTGCAAAAATAAAATTCCCATATTTTGACAGAGTATATAATAATCATAGTATATAATAATACATTTGTAAAAGAACAAACTAATGCAAGTCAAGTTATATTTAAAAATTAACAATAATTAAAATACTATTATCTAGGGGCGCCTGGGTGGCGCAGTCGGTTAAGCATCCGACTTCAGCCAGGTCATGATCTCACGGTCCGTGAGTTCGAGCCCCGCGTCAGGCTCTGGGCTGATGGCTCGGAGCCTGGAGCCTGTTTCCGATTCTGTGTCTCCCTCTCTCTCTGCCCCTCCCCTGTTCATGCTCTGTCTCTCTCTGTCCCAAAAATAAATAAAAACATTGAAAAAAAATTAAAAAAAAATACTATTATCTATTTGTGTAGGATGCATGTATAAAAAAATCTACGACCTTCAATGGTTATAATACAAAGGACAAAAAGTAATGGCATAAGCATTTAACTCAAAGAGGGAAAAATAGCAAAATAAATCAAAATAAAATATAAAAATAAAATAAGGATAAATGCACAAATAAAATAGAAAATGAAATTCAAATTACTGAATGAAACAAAGTTAAAAGTTGATTCTTTGAAACCACTCATGATAACTCCAGTCAAGAATAAGAGGATCTGAGGCACCTGGGTGTCTCAGTTGGTGAAGTATGTGACTACGGCTCAGGTCATGATCTCACAGCACGGGAGTTCAAGCTCCACTTAGGGCTCTGTGCCAACAGCTCAGAGCCTGGAACCTGCTTTGGATTCTGTGTCTCCCTCTCTCAATCTCTCTCTCTTCCCCTGCCTCACTCACACTCTGTGTCTCAAAAACAAATAAATGTTAAAAAAAAAAAAGAAGAGAGGATCCACAAATTAACTGTATTTGTAGTGAATGATGATACTTAATTGCAGAAGTTGCAGACATTAAAAAGATAGGAGAAGAAGGATACCTGGGTGGCTCAGTCAGTTAAGCGTCTGGACTTTGGCTCAGGTCATGATCTCATAGCTCATGAGTTCAAGCCCCACATCAGGCTCTGTGCTGACAGCTCAGACCCTGGAACCTGCTTCAGATTCATTGGCTCCCTCTCTCTCTGTCCCTCCCCTGCTCACAGTCTATCTCTCTTTCAAAAATAAACATTAAAAAAAGTTTTTTAAAGATAGGAGAAGGTACTGTGAAAAATTGTATGCCAGTATAGTTAAATGAAATGGATAGATCTTAGAAAAATATAAAACTGACACGAAAAGAAATAGAAACCTGATAAATGCTATAATACTTAAAGAAACTGAATTAGTAGTCAAGAATTTGCCCCCAAGGAAATATTAATCACTATATGGCTTTATCATTGAGGTCCATGATTAAAAAGATGATAATTCTAATCTTTCACAAACTCTTCCAGAGAACATTCCAGAAAAAGAGGAAACCATTCCCTGACTCATTTAATAAGGCTGGACTGGGGTGCCTGGGTGGCTCAGTCTTCTGAGTGCCTGATTTCAGCTCAGGCCATGACCTCACAGTTTTTGAGATTGAGCTCCCCATCGGGCTTGCTGGTATCACTGTGGAGCCCACTTTGGATCCTCTGTCTCCCCTCTCTCTGTTCCTCTCCTGCTTCTGCTCTCTCTCTCTCTCTCAAAAACAAACCTAAAAAAATAAAATAAAATAAACAAAGACTAGACTAATCTCAACACCAAAACCAAACCTGAACAAACATGGAGAAGAGAAATCACAGACCAGATGAAAAAATCATAATAAATTAGCATACCAAGTCCAGCAACGTAAAAAATATATAATATAATGATATTTGATTTGTAAGAATGTAAGATTTATTAATAACAATAAGTTAACCTAAATCACCCCATTATCTAAATAAAGGAGAAAAGCAAACCTCAATAAATGCATAAATGCAGAAAGATTACTAGAGATTATCCAACATCTTCTTATTAGTTAAAAATACTCTGTAAAATTATGAACAAGAGGGAAATTCCTTAATGTGTTAAAAGGTACATAAACACACAGAAAGCATTACACTTAATGGTGAAGTGTTGATATCATTTTCATTGAGATCAAGGACCACGCTGGAATGCCCACTGTCCCTTACCAGCATTGAACTTTGTACTGTGGGTTCTAGTAGGTACAGTTGGGAAAGAAAAAAAAATAAAAACAAACCCTGGGCATAAAAATCAGAAATGACATGATTATGATCAGAGCATGCCTAATAATCTCCAAATAAATTTTAGAACTAAGAAAATTCGGCAAACATATTGATGCATAATCAATATACAAAAATTCATTACATATCTATATGCTTGTAATAAATAGGAAATGAATGGAAAAGATACTATTTACAATAGCATCAAAGGTAGGAAGTAGCCATGGATACGTCTAATAAAGCGTGTGCCTCAATAAAGATATAATTATAACATTTTATTGAATGTCATAAATAAATAAACATGCCGTGGTTTTATATAGGAAGACAATATTTTAAAGACGTCTCCTCAAATGGGCACATAAATTCAATGCAATGTCATTAAAAAAACCAACGAGTATTTTATTGTAGTTTTTTTGTCCTTAGAACATACTGGTTTACAAGTTATTTGGATTAACAGTTTTCTTCTAAGTATTAAAATTTGATATAGTTGGCTCATCTGTTTCTGTTAACATAAAATTTTAGTGTTTTTTAAAATTATTTTTATTTCTTGAATATGTAACGTATCAACATAGATCAAAGGCAAAAGGTATGTTGAAAAATATATAGTAAGAGAAGTGTGCTTTCTTTCACCTGCAGCCACTTCCTACTCACCCACTGGGGAACTAATGTCAGTACTTTTGGGTTTATCTTTCTATGTTTCCTTTTGCCACATGCTGCAGTGCATACTGAAAAGCAGCAAATGTCTAACGGAGGACTGAGTACAGAAATTGTGATATACTCACACAATGGAGTGTTATCAGCACACAAATGAAGAGACTGTAAGCAAGACACATGAACACAGATGACTCTCACGAACATAATACTGAAGGAAGAAGCAGGTAAGTTCACAAATCAGTACAACTAACTGTGTGTTTAAGGGGACATGGGAAAACAGGGGAATGATGATCACAGAAGTCAGGGTCATGGTTGTCTTGAGGCTGGAGAAGGAATCAGGGCAGTCTGGTTGCAGAATACTAGGGGGCTGTGTTCTTTTTGGTGACATGGATGGTGGTTATACAGGTGTGTGCTTTGTTTTTTATTCTTTAGGTAAACATGTGTGTATGTATGTATGAAACATTTGCAAGTTAAAGAAAAGAATTATAGCCCAAATATGATATTTTGAATAAAAAAATAGGGGCTCCTGGGTGGCTCAGTTGGTTCAGCATTCAACTTCGGCTCAGGTCATGATCTTACAGTTTGTGAGTTCCATCCCATGTCGGGCTCTGTGCTGACAGCTCAGAGCCTGGATCCTGTTTCGGATTCTGTGTCTCCCTCTCTCTCTCTCTTCCCCTCCCCCACTTGTACTCTGTGTCTCTCTCTCAAAAGTAAACATAAAAAAAATTTTAAAAAATAGATTTTGTGTTCATACTAAAAATTAAACTTCAAAGGTTAATATTTTTATAGTCTTTTCCACTATGATTATTTCCATAAGTTATATTTATTGACTGCTGACTCCCTGGTTCAGTGTGAAACTTACATATACCAATATTAAATTGATGAGATGGGAAATGAAGTTTATTTGTCTCCTTATTGTCCACTGGGAAGATAATGAGGCCTGGGTTCTCTTCAGTTGTGGGATAAAGGGACTAATCAAAGTGTTGAATAAGGTTGTAAATTTTTGACAATGACATTTAGGACCTGGCTAATCTTGTTTCCACCAATATATCCAAAAAGGGGTAGAAAGATAAGGGAAGAAAAAAATGTCTCTTCCTTTGGTCATTTTAATTTATAGGCTAGGGGCGCCTGGGTGGCGCAGTTGGTTAAGCGTCCGACTTCAGCCAGGTCACGATCTCGCGGTCCGTGAGTTCGAGCCCCGCGTCGGGCTCTGAGCTGACGGCTCGGAGCCTGGAGCCTGTTTCCGATTCTGTGTCTCCCTCTCTCTCTGCCCCTCCCCCGTTCATGCTCTGTCTCTCTCTGTCCCAAAAATAAATAAACGTTGAAAAAAAAAATTAAAAAAAAAAAATTTATAGGCTAACAAATTCGTTTTAACGGAAATAAACCGAGAGATATTCCATACAAGGTAAACAGTCTGTCATTTTTATAGCACAGGGATGTGGGTTTCACTCTCAGTCCCTTATGTCTGTCTCCAGTGTGCCATATTCTAGAAATGTTATTCCCTGCAGGCCCTGAGTCAGCTCGAGGACTTAAATGATCTGATCAGCAGGAAGAGGGACCCTGATTTCAGTACGGTCTGACTTAAATGATAATGTAGTCATCCGGAGTAGGGAACACTTGTGCTTTGGGGGATCTCTTGCTCATGGCATGAGTACCAAAGGGAGCAGGCAGAGAAGCCCAGCCGCATTCTAAGGCTGATCAGCACCTGGAGGTGCAGCTTCCACTGACCTCACCCCACTGACCACCTTAGCGTGAGGGTGGGGGGACAGCATTCAGTGCACAGTCCCTGAGGTTCCCCACTGAGCTTCCCTACAGAGCTCGAGGCAGCCTTTACCTCTATACTTAGAGCAACTGCCCTTCACACCGAGAGAGGGCAGGTGACGGGGCCCAGCACTTCATAAGCCCAGGTTAGGTATCAGATTGGAGGTACTGACCTCTTTTTAAAAATTCTCTCAAATTTCATTCTCCTGTGCTCTCCTCTCTTCTTAAAGTTTTGAAGTCATTTTATATCAGTCAGTGTTTTATTTTGACATTCATAACAACCCTGATCTCGGTAGGTTGGAGGAGATGCGACGGGAGAGAAGGACCATGCTGTACGGAAGCCAGAAGACTTGTTCGTGGAGACCCTGGAGCAAAGACAGAATTTAAGTATATGGTGGAGGATCCCTCTCAAAATGGACTTTACTCACTTTATGCAAAGATCTGTATCCAATAACTTGAGTTTTGATTCTAGTTACCCAAAGACTACGATTTTGTAAGCGGTCCCCTTCCTCTCAAGAAGCATGGTCAGAACGGCTACAGGTAAAGATTTGCCTCCTTGCCTTGAAGTAAGGTCTTGTGGAAAAGGGGAAACCAAATCAAACTACTGCAGAATCCTCCTTGAGCCCTAAAACCAGTCAATTCTGGCATCATTTTTTATCCATGGGGTCAGTCTGCCCTTGGCTCCTCTGGAACGCAGCAATCTGATTGGTACACTTGTTTTTTCACTCATGAGCTAGCCCTCCTTGGGTGTGTTATTTGGTTCTCTGAACCTTGTTTCCACATTTGCAAAATCAAGAAAATACTAGCTAACTGGGAAGAGTCTCATGAATATTATATAAAATAATGGAGGTAAGAGCTTTGCTCATGATAGACTTTTGATAAACAGCTATTTTTAGTAGCTGTTATTTGTCTCTAGCCAATTTTTAGTGTAACTGTGCCACAGATACACCCCCCATGAAGCAGGTGGAGGAAGTTGATGGGTAATGAAGGGTCAGAAATTAATGAACAGCACAGTGTTTAGAGTTGGAATATATGGGTCTCAGAATCTTCATCTACTGTGTGCTTGGAAAGGGGATGGACTAGATTTCCAAAGACTTTCTCTAAGGTCAAGAGAAGTCAAAGTGCTTCTTCTCAACGTTTTCTTTCTTTCCCTCCCTCGGATTAAGAATCAATAACCTACTGGTATCAGCAAGGTTTTGACTGACCACTCCATTCCACTGAGAATATTCAGGCAGGGGCTGAGAAACAGCTATACTCGCACTGAGGAAGAAGTAATGAGTAGGAGGATCTGAAGTCAGAGCTAAGGCTCATCAGTCTGGTCTTTACTATCTAACACAGCTGCTGGGATTCAAAGTGGTGGGTGGGGGTCGGTCACCTTGTGTCTTTCGAATCATCAGAATAATACAAAAGCCGAGGAAAAGAAACCAGAACACAGGTCATTAGCTCATGAACATTCTAGAGTTGGCAATGAATATATGTATGTACATATGTATGTATATGCATACATATGTGCTTGTGAGATGAATATGTGTGTTTTGTATGCATCTATATATCCATGTAGGGATGCATATATATGTATGTATGTACCTACAGAACCTTACGGAGGCCACCATGTTTGTAAATTCTATTTATCTTGATGTTGATTTCGACTTTATATTTCCTTGTCCCTCAAAGCGAATTCTTTTTTGTTATCATTGTAATGTATTTCTTTCTTATCTTTTTCTTTCCATCATGATAAATGTGCTCTGTAACCCCCATGCCCTATTTCCCCCATTCCGCACCCACCTCTCCTCTGGTAACCAGCAGCCTGTTCACTACACTTTGTCTTTTTTTTTCCTTTGCTTGCCTATACTAAAGACATGACAGCTATGTTTTTAGGGAGCATGAAAATACTCTAGAAAAAATTTTAAATGTATATGTATTTTCATTCATGATAAAACAAATTATAATCTTGTTAAAGAAACAGCAAAAAACAATGAATCACTGAACTTCAGCTCTCTACCCCAATGATTCTTAGCCTTTTGATGTCTTCCTTCCTTAGGGAATTTTCCCTTCAATAGTTCTCTCCTTACCCCTCTTGGTTAAAGTATGTTAAATCAATGAAATACCTCAATAGTCTAACTGACAGTATTAGCCCTTACTTCCTCTCCCAGGAGATTTTAAATACCTTTAGGCAGGAACCAGGTCTTATTCAACTTTCTATTTCTGATTTTCCTCTTTCCCCCAGGGCCTACCGTGTGCCTGTACCTAGCAGGTATGCAATGAATCCTGCTGAATCATATTTTGCAAGGAAATTGTAGAAGACCTAAGAAGCCCTGGGAATAAAGATTCAAGTGTCAAATGAAAGATGGGTTTGAAATTGACATAGTAATACAGTGTCTGCTCTATTCCCAGGCCAGCCTGATTCCAAATAGACACTCAACATTGGGATTTCTATTTTCTCCCAGGTAAGGTTGTTCCAATTTACTGGCTCCATTCAGAACTTGGGCAGATTCCTGTCATTCAAATCATATTGGCCTACAGCAATGGATTTATGCAAAAGGAACATGCAAAGTAGATTTTTATTAACCAAATGCCTTGCTCCAAAGAAAGTGGCAGAACTTTTTTTTTTTTTTTTGCATGATAAAGAGGATTAACTAAATGAAGGACTGCAGTTAATAATCTCTGAGTTTGCCCTGAGTGTCCTGGAGTGTGCTTTTGGAAAATAAAGTTGGAAGGTCTTGATTTCTCTGGGGTTTTTCATTGCACCCTTATTCAGTCTGCGGAAGAATTTCCAAGTGTGGACAAAGTGTGTGTGTGTGAGACAGACTGTCCCACTTTAGTCTAAAATTATTGAACTTTAAAATATAATAATTAATGACAAAATATGAAAAAAAGTGTGAAAATTAAATAGAATCATGGTATTTTGAGTTTGGTGATCTCATTGATTCCTCCTACCAATATCTAGACATGCATAGCAGTGATTTCTCCATCTCTGCTTAAACATTTTCAGTGTTGGGAAATGAACCACCTCCCCTGTCCCCCCAAGAATCCATCTTTGAATGTGGAAGTTTTTTTTTTAGGTTTATTTATTTGACAGAGAGAGAAAATGTGCATGCATGCATGCACCCCTGAGCTGGGGAGGGAGAGACAGAAACCCAAGCAGGCTCTGGACTGTCAGCACAGAGCACCATGTGGGGCTCAAACCCATGACCTGCGAGATCATGACCTGAGCCGAAATCAAGAGTCAGATGCTCAACCGACAAGCCACCCAGGCGCCCCTCATTGATAATATATTTTTTAAAATTATTTTTAATCTTTGTTTATTTTTGAGAGAGAGAGAGAGAGACAGCTCAAGCAGGGGAGGGGCAGAGAGAGAGGGAGACACAGAATCCGAAGCAGGTTCCAGGCTCTGAGCTGTCAGCACAGAGCCTGATGTGGGGCTTGAACTCACGAACCATGAGATCATGACCTGAGCTGAAGTCGGGCACTTAACCCACTGAGCTACCCAGGTGCCCCTCATTGATAATATTTTTAAGGGAGAAAGCTAATGAATGAGTTCTGACTATACATTAAAGTCCTATCTCTGCAGATCCATCTATCCCATCTATCCCAAGCTAACCCAGGAGACTTAGACACCAGAGTTAGTTGAGGGGATGGCAGATACACATTTGCAGGTAAAACAGATTTTCCATGGACCCGTGAGAACAGAACAGAACTAGGTGGGGTGACCTGGGTGTGTGTATAGGGGATGTGGGGACAGAGAAGCAAGATAGAGAAGCAAATTAATTCCAAGGCAGATGAGAGAGGACTTCAACCACCTCCATTTTGACCTGCGTCTGTACTTTGTAACTGATTAAGCTCTTTCCAACTTATCTCTTAACTCAGGCAAGAGACCCTAAGGGTAAAGCATCCCCTGTTGGGAACTGACACCATCCCCTTAAGCAATGGGGGTTGCCCAGAGCCAGCAAGTCCCCTTGTGATTGATTCCAAGGCAATGATCACCTTGACCTTTATTGCCCACCTACATGCATTTACCGAGATTTGTCCCACACTTTCCTTACAGAAACCCAGTATTTTCAACACCTTGGAGACAGTCTTTGAGACGCTAGTCCTCTGTCTTCCCTATGTTGGCCTCACTGAAATTCCTTTCCTGTTTCACCATCACTGTCTCTGCCTTTGGATTTTGTCAGTGGTGAGTGGCCCAGTCTGGTCTGTTTGGGACCCCTGGAGCCACATGCTGTTTCACCCCTGGACCCCCATTATGCACAGGATCCTCTGGGAACCAGGGAGGGGGCACAGAACATGAACACGAAAAGGACTTTGAGCTCAAATTTTGAATGCCCTAGACCTTCTATTGGACCCCTGTAGGAGCGCTGACAAGACGGACTCCATCTTTGGCCCGCCATCTTGTTCAGGTGCGTGCAATGACCTCCCTTGGGGCTGTGCTCCAGGTGCCTTGGAGTAATATATTCTCTGACCAAATGGGGGGAAGGCATGTTCTGATCCTGCCTAAAGTTGTTTAGATAACAAGTAGAGATAACAGTGTCTTCCTCTCCCAGCCCTCTGACACAGGAATGGCTCCAGGTGGTCTATTAAATGTTAAATCCCTTGACTTCACCACATTCCCTGACTCTATAAAATATGTGGATTAAGGTCCGGGCTTTGCAGAGAATACTGTGCAGCACCTGGATTTCTGCCCACCTAATCCCCCCCCTGCCCCCACCGCCCACCTCAGTGAGTTACCCTGAATAAAACTCTGTGTTTTATTTATAACACTCAGAAGTGTCCTGCTTCGTTTTTCAGTCCCACAGTGCTTCCTCCACCCTCTACATCCACAACCCCATCCCCCATCCAACTGTTATTCCTCTGGAGTGTCCAGATCAGGGGACAGGGACAAGGGCCATCCTCAGTGAGCTGCGCCTCAGAGAAACTTTCTAAAGGCAATGCCAACAACAATGACCATTTGTAATGTGGTGGTAAGGCTTGCACCTACATCGTATCTTCGGATCCTTGCAGCCACCCTCTTAGTTACTGTCTTTTGACAGATGAGGAGAATGAGGCTGAGACAGGTAAATACTTTGAAAATAAAACAAATTAGTGACACAGCTGGGATGCAGATAAGATCGTTTGACCGCAGAGCCAAGACCCAAAGATCACACATTACTGCCTCTTCTCTGGAGCTGTGCTCGCCATGCACAAGGGGTGGGGGAGGTGGTGGGGACAATCTGCGGGATGTGTGTGTGCTCAGTCTTCTGCTTAGCCTGCTGGTGGATACATGCCGCTAAGGTGGCCCAGACAATATCCAAAATCAGAGGACAAACAACTAGGTAATCTGAGTCCATCGTGGGAATAGAAAAATAGGAGTATCTGTTGAGAATCAACTATATGTTAAGCTGAGTGTTAAGAGCTTGAGACAATAATAAGCCACATACTAGATATAACAAGCTAAGAAACTCTTTTTTGAAAACTGAAAATTGCCAGTCAGCAGACCTACAGCAAAAGAATTTTTTTTTAATTCAGTGTGCACGTAGATCACACTCTAATTACATGTGCTTAATGTTTTTATTGAATTAATAATAGGTGGGTAAAGCTTTCAAAAAAAAGGTGAAGGGGCTCCTGGGTGGTTCAGTCGGTTAAGCATCCGACTTTGGCTCAGGTCACGATCTCGTGGTTCATGAGTTGGAGCCCCATGTTGGGCTCTGTGCTGACAGCTTGGAACCTGGAGCCTGCTTCGGATTCTGCGTCTCCCTCTCTCTCTCTGCCCCTCCCCTGCACGCGCTCTTCCTGCCCCTCTCTCTCTCAAGAAAAAAAAAAACAAATTAATAAAATAAATAAATAAATAATGTTTTTTTAAAGGTGAAAAGAGGGCTAAATTACCACTGTTCACCAGCATGCAGGAACCTCCACTACTGCAGCTGGGATATAAAATGACTATGACACAGCCGCCCACCCCTCATGCACACACGCACCAGACCAGACATTTACCCGCATCTACAGAAAAGATGACATATGCTGATTATCACACATGAGTGCACAAATGAGGAAATAAAGCAGAGGATTCAGTCTTTACATGAAGGAGGGGAATGGAAAAGAGCTATTTCCCCGCCCTTGATTTTCAAGGCTCAGCTTTGCAAAATTGAGGGGGAAAAAAAGTCCTTTTGTTCTCGCATGTAAAACAAGTCCCAAACTACCCAGTCCAGTGACGAATGTCAACCGAGCCTGGGATGCGGTTCCCGACGCAACTGTGAAGATACACTGCTCACGCTGGTTTCCAGTGGGATTTACAGGGCGGAGAGCTTCTTGCTAAGCTGCAGACAGAGCGTACATGCAACATCAGATTTACCTTTACTGGCAAACCCCAGTTGTGGGTCCCCTGTGGCCTCCAGACCATCACCTGCCCTCAGCCTTCCTGGCACCTCCCTCCAAAAGCAATTTGCCTCTTGGAAGCCAGATACAATTGTGTGTGGTATTTGTTGTCTGTTTGCTTGATTTTACAGATACTTCTTAAAGCACTGGTGAATTCTGATTGATCTATTTGGGCTGTTCTGTCCCAACAGGTCTTTTGTCTTTATTATTTCCAGATGCCATCAGATTCTCATTTAAGAAAGGTAAAAGATTGGAGTCCAGGGGCGTTGCCGAAGACTGTGAACTATTATGTGTTAACAGAAGAGAAGTGTGTTTGAGTCTCTGAGTTTGTTTTCCAAGAAAATGGAAGTGGTAAAAAGCCAAGGTGCAAACAGTGTAGAGCTCAATGGGCAATGAAGTGACCCAGGATCTTGAGGAAAATGCCTTGTGTATACACAGCGCCCGGCGGGGGCGGGTGGGGGGGAGCCCCTGTGTGGTGCATCACACCAGCTCTCAGGACGCAAAAGGGACACTGTTGGCAACAATTGCCATTTCCCGCTGTCTTTTACTCATTCCCCTGCAGAGAGTGTCTGTTCTCATGTTCATTTTCGTCAGGAGCAAATCTTTTAAACGGATAAAGAACATGCTGGTTTTCAGCCTCATCTATGCAAAACATGAACTAATATTTTGATGAAACAGGACTGTTCCATTATAATGAAATAAGAAAAAGGAACCATAGTTACCTCTTCTCTTACATGCAGTGATGTCTGAATTTTTGAGGAGGTGGAGACCGGGGGGCCCTGATCTGTGCTGTTTCCATGATGTAAATACTCCCCATTGTTGCTGACTTTAGGTCACCAACCTGAAGTCACTGCATACAGATTTGGGAAGCTATGGGCACAGCCAGTGCTCACAGACCCTGCCTTGCACCAAACTAAGTGAATACAGTTCTACAAGTAAAAATTAGCCCTGGAGTTAGAACTCAAATATTCTTCATGACTGAGCCCTAACTTGGCCAATGTACTACCACATTCAAACGAAGATAAATGAGTTACTTACTGTGAGATCATCACCGTGAGTATTGAATTTTTGATATATACTTTCTGTCCAAATGGACCATCACAGTCTGACTGACTCTAAAAATAAGTGCTACCGCTTAAAGCTGACTTCACACTGCCTGTGTTCGCACATTGCTCTGTGCTTTCCTGGCAAGTCAGAGAAGTGGATGCTTTGTGTAGCCTCTTTTGGTAAATGATGGTAATTTCTTAGGTGTCATTTGGAGTCCCAGGGGACTTTCTGGGGAGGAAGTAATGTAATCTAGCAGGGAATCCCTTTGGAAGGATTTTCACCTGAGGACTTTTGTCCAGTCTCTTAAAATAATTTCATCCCCTCTTCCCTGTGTAGTGTGCTCGTGGAGTCCAAATTGTTTCACCAGAAGGTCTGCAAAAAGGGATGAAGAGATGGACACAGGCAAATAAGAAGAAATGATTCATAAATAAAAGGAAATATCTTTGAAAATTATTCAAGTTCTAAATGTGGGACTTGAAGGAAACAACGAAAGTCTTGAGATTTACTATCCACAGATTCCTGGATTAGTTCTTTCTTTTTAAAGTTTATTTATATATTTAGAGAGAGAGAGAGAGAGAGCACAAGAAGCAGGGGAGGGGCAGAGAGAGAGAGAGGGAGAGAGAGAGAATCATAAGCTCGACTCACCAACTGTGAGATGGTGACCTAAGGTGAGATCAAGAGTCAGACGCTTAACCGATTGAGCCACCCAGGAGTCCCACGTGGATTAGTTCTAATAATCCCCAAAAAAGGGAGGGGGAGAGGAAAACAAACCATAAGAGACTGTTAAAGATAGAGGGTTGATGGAGGGAGGTGGGTGGGGGATGAACTACATGGGTAATGGGTATTAAGGAAGGTACTTGCTGTGATGAGCCCTGGGTGTTGTGTGTAAGTGTGTGTAAGTGATGAATTACTCCCTTTTTTTTCTTTAATTTTATTTATTTTGAGAGAGAGGGAGAGAAAGAGAGAGAGAGAGTGCATGAGGGGCAGACAATTCCAAACAGGCTCTGCACTGTCCGCACAGAGCTCAATGCGAGGCTCAAACTCACAAACCGAGATCATGACCTGAGAGCTGAAACCAAGAGTTTGATGCTCAACTGACTGAGCCACCTGGGCGCACCGACTGAGCCACCTGGGCGTCCCTACTGAGTTCTACTCCTGAAACCAATATGTTATATATGTTAACTAGCTAGAATTTAAATAAAAACTTGAAAAGAAAATAAAAGAGAAGGGGGGAGGGACAGGGGAAGGTAGTGAGGAAAGGAGGAAGGTAGGAAGGAAGGTAGGAAGGAAGGAAGGAAGGAAGGGAGAGACTGAGTATCTTTCTCACAATCTTGTTGCCTTTTCCTTTTACCAGTGGGCAGCCATCCTAATCCCCTGAGCTATTTCTAGGAAGGAGAAACAAAATCTATCACTCCCTCTGGTCAACATAACATAATATAAAGCATCATATGATATCAGTCATGGAACTCTGTCTGCTCTCACCGTTTTTCCCCTCTTCCCCTCTTCCTGAAAGTTTCTCCTCCCCCTCCCTTAAGAAACAAGACATCCAACAGTAACTTGATCTTCACAATGAGTCATGGTCTTCGCCAAGTATTGCACTCTCTACCAATCCCACCAGCTGTGGACTTTCCCTTCAGGGCTCTGCTCTAGCAGGCTAGCTCTCAGGTCGTTTTTCTGGTTGCTTGCCTCAAACAGTACAAGAGGTGCAGCATGGAGCCTCAAGGGAGCAAACCCTCTGCCCAGTGCACTCCCCCGGGGGCCAAGGCAAAAGAGGAGCAGCACTTTGTAAGGTCCGCAATGTCTTTGTTAGCAATGTTGTTGTGTCCCTCGATTCTCTGGCACATTCTGAGGTAAGAAAATTCAGAATCCTGCATCTGTTGCTTCTATCAGCATCGGAATACAATCGCCACTTCACCTACCAGTTACTGGGTCCATTCTTTAGCTCATTTACTGCAGCCTGTAAGAACACTAAAAATCCTTTCCTCGGAGGACACAAAAGGCTATATTCATTATACTTTCTTTTGTGGGCCATTTCATAGCTTAAAGAACTATAATGAGCAGTGGACCACTTTAAGGTAGAGGCAGAAGAGGGAATTTCCAAACCTTTTTTGTCAGTCCCTTCCTGTGCCTTCAAGCTCCATGAGATCCTTGGGATCTTGCATGGAGAAGTTGCTTACCAAGAATTTCCTTCCTAAAGAAATACCTGAGGGACAACGTGCTTCACCTTTACCACCTGGATCAGTCCGTTGGCTATCACACAGAGATTTCCTCCTCTTCTTTGTGCTAGAAGAACGGGCAGAATGGGATCTGCTTTTCTGTGACTTCTAGATAGTGATTATTACTTGAATGTGATCAATACTGGTTAAAGTTGCTTGTTGGTTTCATGTTTTGAGAACTAGGAGGTACTTGGCAAGTTGAAGTCTCTTAATTGTTTCTTGACCCTACCAATATGTGAGTCTGGGTTGACTGTGCATACTTTCTCCTTATTTCGCCATCTGTTATTTCCTGGTGGTCAAGGAAATGAATGGATCAATAAAAATATCTGTGCATTTGTGACCAAGGCTGAAGGAAGCTTCAGTCAATGGGATGAATCCCTCTGGCTGCTGGCTGAGAGGTAGAGACCGGGTTTCCCCTGCTTAGTCTCAAATTCTTTGTGGCTCTCCATGGATGGAGTCAATGGCAGTTGGACGTTTTGTCCAGTGGCACGTGGTGGAGCTGGTTGCCTCTCCATACTCTGCCCTACAATTCATTTATTATTACTGGGAAGGGATTTTCTGGTATATCTCAGGGAGCTACCCTATTGTGCACTGTGGAATGTATGTAAAAGCCATCATAGGGGCGCCTGGGTGGCGCAGTCGGTTAAGCGTCCGACTTCGGCCAGGTCAGGATCTCGCGGTCCGTGAGTTTGAGCCCCGCGTCAGGCTCTGGGATGATGGCTCAGAGCCTGGAGCCTGTTTCCGATTCTGTGTCTCCCTCTCTCTCTGCCCCTCCTCTGTTCATGCTCTGTCTCTGTCCCAAAAAAAAAAAAAAAATAAACGTTGAAAAAAAAAAAGCCATCATAAAATCTAAAGTACTATTCCAATGCATGGTATTATTGTCCACACTATTTCTAATGATGGTTATAATACAACATGTCTTGTACTTCATTTAAAGCCTTTCCTCTTCTAATATGTAGAAGATGTCCAGGATCATCCTTGACTTTACACCTGCTTAAGGCAGAAGACTGGAAGCAATGCCTTAGGTGTTCTTAACACACTGATTCACAGGATGAGAATTGAGCTGATGCTCTGCCAAGTCCCTAGAGGAATTATTAAGCTAGAGCAGAGACCATGAAACACAGGTGCTCCCTGGTAAGAGTAACAGACACTTGGTATTCACGGCCATTTCCACCTTTACCTATTAGTGGATTCACACTCTCGTTAGTATAGTTTACAATTTATATATCAGTACAGGTGAGTTACGGTGTTGATTATACTGCTCCTGTACGTACTGCGTGACCTTGCTAAAATTGGCTGTCACAGCCAGGGAGAATACACAACACACCTCAACCGCCCTCAAAATGCATAAGTGAAGGCATGGCCCAGATGGCTGGGGGCAAATCATCAGGTGAAAAGAAAACATAAACGTCTTGTTCAGGGAGATCATTCAAGCTCTTGTTTTCAAAGTGTGATATGTAAAAATAAGGGAATGTTATCTTGAAGAGATAGGAAGGTAGCAATATTCAACATATGGATTATGTGGTCCCCCTACAATGACACATCCCTGATATTCCTATCACGGAATGGATGACTCTCAGTCCCCGCCCCACAGTAGGGATAATCACATGGCTGTTACCTTTCCCGTGACTTTCTCCAAATTCTCTAGAATCAAGCAATGCCTAGCCAGAAAATTAAAGTGTTCCTTAGTGGATTCAAATGAAAGCTGAAAATGCAACCACGTAACCAAGTTCATTCCAGAAGGAGACACTGGAGGACAATGGGGAAGGAATTATGCGGTAGTGCACGTATTGATGCCAAAGTCCAAGCTTCTCATTTTGTTCAGCTGAGAATATGACATTCAGAACATTTGGACATAAACGACAGAAAAACAGACACCAACTTTATTTTTTTCTGTATTGAGTTAATGGGTCATAAAAATGTGAAACCATCTGAGATATATAAAATACAATTAGGTAGGGATTAATTCCACCCTCTTACTTAAGGCCAGCAGTTGGCTGACGTGTGATATTTGCAGCAACTTCTGTGAAACCTAGGCTTTAAGCAAACAAGCAATTTGGGACAGTCATTGACAGCTGGGGTCCATTCTAAATCCAGTAAGTGATGACGTGGTGCAGATGGAACGCATTTGGCACAGAGCATTTGGATCATACATGATCAGTCACGTTTTGGCAAGATCCTGTTGGTCAAGGTGTATAACATCAGTCTTGGCAGGGACACTACTTGGTAGAAAATCTATCCTTTGGGGATATATTTTCCCTATGTGCTACCTACTTGCTTACTATTTACTCATCATCCATGCCTGCCTTCCTTCCTTCTTTGGGTGACCTTTAAACACTCAGCTTGCATTAAAACCAAAGAGGGCTTTCGGGCCAGTGTGAGCAGATAAAAGAGAGGCAACCTAATAAGACTGCATGCTGAAGGCTGCCTTAGTGTCTCAGAATGTTACCAAAAACATTGAGTATAATGCCACCGATGCCAGGAGCTCCTAAGGTACCCGATCAGCCTTGCAACAGCCTGCTTCAAAACCAAACAAATTCTCCCAGGATTAGCCCATCACCTACTTCTCGTTTTTTTTAAAAAAAATATTTAGGGGCGCCTAGGTGGCGCAGTCGGTTAAGCGTCTGACTTCAGCCAGGTCACGATCTCGCGGTCCGTGAGTTCGAGCCCTGCGTCAGGCTCAGGGCTGATGGCTCAGAGCCTGGAGCCTGTTTCCGATTCTGTGTCTCCCTCTCTCTCTGCCCCTCCCCCGTTCATGCTCTGTCTCTCTCTGTCCCAAAAATAAGTAAACGTTGAAAAAAAATATTTATTTATTTTTGGGAGAGAGACAGAGACAGAGACAGAGCATGAGCGGTGGGGGGGGGGGGGGGATGGGGCAGGAGTGGGGGCAGAGAGGGAGGGAGACACAGGATGTAAAGCAGGTTCCAGGCTCCACGCTGTCAACACAGAGCCTGATGCAGGGCTTGAACCCACGAGATGTGATAACATGACCTGAGCTGAAGTCCAACACTTAACCAACTGAGCCACCCAGGTGCCCTGCCCATCACCTACTTCTAAACCAGAACAAAAAAAGGCAGGTAATTAATTCATTGGGAGGTTAAAGAAGCCAGTTGGTAAGGATTCATCAGTGAAAGGGATATTTTCTCTGGTCATCTCAAGTCAAGTGAGGGGTCTTCCAGAGAAGCAGTTTGGGAACTTGAGGTGTAACCTCTGGAGTTTGGGGGACCCTAGTCCTAGTACCCCACTCCTTCCTGGGAAAGCCTAGGGATGGAAGGTCACACCTTTCTCTTGAAGAACATAAAGTCAGGGCTATACCAAAAAGGTCTGCACATCTGGAGTTGAGAGCAAGGGCATCTGACCTTAAAGGCTAGAAGTGAGACCCAAAGGCACCAGAATAGAAGGGTACTGAGGGGCAAGTTATAAGCATCTAGCCTGAATGTGCATTGCCAACATGAGGCGGAGTAGAGGAGAGAGACCCTCCATGATGGGAAGACCTTCAGAGAACCCTGAAGCACCCCCACAAGAGGAAAACAGTTTGTATTTGGTACCTGCCTTAGTCAAAGAGCCTCAGGGTCAGACGCCCATCTGGTTAGGAACACCTTTCTTCCCTCTTCCCCTGTTCCCTAGGGTGGGTGCTATGCTGTGCTATGGGGACCCCTCTTCAGAACAGAAGCATATATTTCCCCAGCTTTCAAGAGTGCTGCCTGAAGGTGGTGCTCACCTGTCAGCTTTCTTTGGGGATTGCCTCACCTGAAGGAAACTGCCTTGCTCAAGGTCACAACTTTTTCCAGGGGAACAGCCCATCTAATGGCTGAGCAGTGTGGGGCACAAATCAATTCTGAGCCCTTTACTCCAGCTCAGGTCAACTCCAAGGGGCCACCCAGCTTCAGAGCTCTCCAAGGAGCCATCTGGAGCCTTTGTTCGGGGATTGATCTGCTCCCTCTGCCCCTTCCCTTCCATAGGTGGTGATCTCCCAAGCATTCCTTGTCCATTAATCTGTGTCTCAGAGTCTGCTTCCTGGGGAACCTGCAGCACTCCTCATCCTGCGCCTGATCTGAAGGGGCCATGAGCAGCAATTAGCAAGCCAGCGCTGAAAGAGGTAAGTTGTCACCATCTGACTCTGCAAGTTTCCAGAAAGAGGGCTGGACCTTTCAACAGCATGCAAATTTGGAGTTGCATGATTCCTAGACTGAGTCTTCTTAAAATTAAAAAAACAACACACACACACACACACACACACACACACACACACACAACTCCACTATGAGACATGCCAGAAGCGTCCTCCTGACTAGGGAAAGCAGTCCACAGCCTGAGTTTAACAGGGGAAGAGGGTACTGCTGCTTTCTACTGTTTGATGAACTGATTACAGTAAAAAAAATGGTGAGAACCTGGGTTTTGAGATCAGTGCTGGGTTGGATTTCTGGTTCTGACACTCATTTTTGTGACCCCGAGCAGCCACTTAAACTCTCAGAGCCACAATTCCTAGACCAGGAAAGGGAGATCATAGTAGACCTTTGTGGGGGTTAAATGAGGTGCGGGCAACGCTCCTACACGGTGCCTAGCCTAGAGTCAGCGTTCAGACTTGCTCGCCTCCTGAGTCTATGGTTTTGGCTCATATGCAAATCTCCTTGGGGAGTATGGAAAGCGATGTCTCAGGCCAGACTCTGCCTCTTGTCTCATGTGAGGAGTTGTGACAGGGTGAATCAAAGAGTTTATATAAATCACACACCATTTTACTTCCCATAATAAAATTGTAAATGGAAGCAATGATTCTTTGCAATTTCGGTTGGCTTGCTGCAATTGTATCTTTTTCTAAACTGTTTCATGACAATTTACATTCAATTTACCAAACCCACTTATCAGCAAAACCAGTTTTTCTCCTGCTTTTGCTAGACAGGTTCTTAGGTAACTGCTGATACCTGATTTTGTTAACTTGTTTCTAGCCTCCCTTCCCTTTCCTTCTGAGTTCTTGGTCTGGAGATGCATGAATCCTCCTGTCTCTCCAGCACACTAAGGGACCCCTGGGCCAGGTTTTCTAGTTAAAACTTGTTCTTACTTCCATGGTTTCTCCTGCGCACCTGTCACTATGGTTCCTCTGCTGGAACTTACAGCATCCCTCATCCATCACTTGCAGGTAGGTACGTGCTGTGATCTCTGATAAGTGTTAAGTCAGGGAGCTTCCTTCATGGAGAATCTAAAAGTTTTTATTGCCTTTCCCTCATGGTGCATACACTGACCTTGATATTGTCTGTTAAAACTTTAGGAAGTGTACATATTCAGGGGGGTAACTGTAGATTTTAGCTAATAGCCTACAATTATTCAATTTTTTTCCTGTCAATAAAATTCTAGGTACACAACCATTTGAAATAATTATGCGCGGATGGTTTATTTTCTTAGAATTGTAGTTGATGCATCTAAAGTAGTCAAATAAATAATTGGGTAATTCGCTAATAGGATTGAAAGGGGTGAAATCATATGCACCTGTTACTGTGATGTTAAGTATAACATAGTCCTCCATATCCGCTCATAATAAAGAGACTGAAGCCTGCAGAGTTTATGTTATCATTCGAGGCTGAGAATAACACCAACCTAGAACCTAGGTCCAGGTAAACATTGGACCCAGCCTCTTAGCTTTCAGAGGATGGCCTAAGTGTGCAAGTCCATGGTGATACCTTAGCTACATCAAATAAATTAGTAGCTCTCTTCTGTGGAAGGCCTGTTTATTTTATCTTTAACTCTGTTAAACAACTCTAAAAACCAGCTTTCTGCCTACAACCACTTGGACCTGTCTTCCCAAACCAGGTTCTAGTCCCCACACGCTGGTAATGTGTGTTTTTCAATATTGCATTTTCATTTTTCTATAATCCTGCCTCATTTGGGAACTGCTTATTCAGCATTTATTCTCTTGATGTGTTTGTGATCATAGTCTTATGTTATTTGTGGTTTCATTAAATTTTATCTACTTTTTAAAAAAAGTTTATTTTGAGGGGCGCCTGGGTGGCTCACTGGGTTAGGCTTCCGACTTCAACTCAGGTCACGATCTCGTGGTCCGTGAGTTTGAGCCTCGCGTCGGGCTCTGGGCTGATGGCTCAGAGCCTGGAGCCTGCTTCCGATTCCGTCTCCCTCTCTCTCTGCCCCTCCCCCGTTCATGCTCTGTCTCTCTCTGTCTCAAAAATAAATAAATGTTAAAAAAATTTTAAAAAAAAGTTTATTTTGAGGGAGAGTGTGAGAGGGCACAAGCAAGGGAGGGGCAGGGAGAGAGGGAGAGAGAGAGAGAGAGAGAGAGAGAGAACCCCAAGCAGACTCAGTGCAGAACCTGATGTGGGGCTTGAACTCATGAACCATGAGATCATGACCTGAGCTGAAATCAAGAGTCAGATGCTTAACGGACTGAGCCACCTGGGTGCCCCAGCATTTGTCTACTTTTTAAGATTGCAAATTCATTTATAGGAGGGGTTATGAGTCCTCAGAATTTTGAAGCCTCACATGCTTATCAAACTGTAAGTATACCCTCAAACTCAATACATGCTTGTGAACTTGAATTTAGCAAAGTCAAAGTGTCTCCATGCTAATTTCAGCCAAATGTGTAACCATATTTTCTTTTTTTTTTTAATTTTTAAAAATGTTTATTTATTTTTGAGAGAGAGAGACAGAGTTCAAGCCAGAAGGGGCAGAGAGAGAGGGAGACACAGAATCCGAAGCAAGCTCCAGGCTCTGAGCTGTTAGCACAGAGCCCGATGTGGGGCTGGAACCCATGAAGCATGAGATCATGGCCTGAGCCAAAGTTGGACACTTAACTGATTGAGCCACTCAGGTGCCTCAGCCATATTTTATTTCTAGAATATTATCTCCATTTGGGCCATTTTCTCTGATACCTTTCCCCGCAGTTCACCCTCCGCCTTGTGTACCTGTAGCTGAGTCACAACATTCACCTGTCTGCTTCTCCAGCTAGATCATGCTTCAATCATTTTAAATCTCATTTTGTTTTATTTATCCTGTGTCTCCATGGCCAAGCACACATCAACTGCTATAAAACAAATGCTTTTGGAAAGAACAGTGTCTTGAGCACACTTAGGCTAGAAATGCTAAAAGAGGGAAAGGGAAGATATTTAATGTGCCCCATCCATCCTGGTATATCAATCTAATAGTTTTTTTATAGCTTGAAACCAATCAATCAGGTTGACATGTTGACAGGCAGTCCTGGTTTATGACAGATTAACTAATTCTGCATCTATTATTTGTATTCTGCCTACATTGAAAAAAGCCATTAGTAAAAAACAAAGACCAGAAAAATAACATCATGAAGAGAAGGGCAAAGAGCTAGAGCCACATAATAGGAAAGGAGACGCACATCATTGGCCTAGAAAACCTAACACCAATGAAAGCTCCAGCAATGGAGCAGAAAAAAGAGCTCTGAGCTTTCTGCATTTCCTTGTTAGGAACTGAATAATGTACGTCTTACCTTCAAAAGACACCGTGTAATGCACATGAAGCGAACAATAGGAGTTTGGACAAGCCCTGAGATGGTACACACCACCTTATGTTTGTTTAACTGATTTACTACAAAAAGAAATTATTCTGATTGTCAGGAATATAAGATCAAGGAGTCAGCGAATTTCTCCTTAGCATGAGGAACAAATGGAAACCGTCAGGAGGTATCCAAATAGCTTTACCACATTTACTAATTCGATATTGTTGGACTCCATGACAATGGTTCTTTTTAAAAAATATATTTATTTTGGGGGGGGGGAGGGGCAGAGAGAGAGAGGGACACAGGACCTGAAGAGGGCTCTGTGCTGACAGCAGAGAGCCTGATATGGGGCTCAAACTCATAAACCATGAGATCATGACGTGACCCAAAGTTGGACACCTAACTGACTGAGCCACCCAGGCACCCCTCAATAACAATGGTTCTTAAAAAGAACAAAAAGTAAAAGACAGCCATGACCACTACCAGTGTAGAATAAAAAGATACGGGGCGCCTGGGTGGCGCAGTCGGTTAAGCGTCCGACTTCAGCCAGGTCACAATCTCACGGTCCGTGAGTTCGAGCCCCGCGTCGGGCTCTGGGCTGATGGCTCAGAGCCTGGAGCCTGTTTCCGATTCTGTGTCTCCCTCTCTCTCTGCCCCTCCCCCGTTCATGCTCTGTCTCTCTCTGTCCCAAAAATAAATAAAAAACGTTGAAAAAAAAAAAAGATAGGAAACCACACAGAATCCATCCTTTATGGGTGCTCAAATGCAATAAATACATATCATTCTCACATCCTTTCATTTAAGGTGAGATTTCAGTTTTATGAATCTAAGGATGAGTTAGAATTATGGTGTGGCTTACATTATCATTAGATGCTTCCTCTTTTACTGTTGAGTTGGACGTACTTTATATAGAATACCATGATACATGAAAAACTGTCTTAGGAAATCATGGTGATTTTGAAATATTAATTCACAGTTTGAAGGCTGTGGGCATGAAGGCCACATGAAATGAGAATTTAAGCAACTGTCTGATTGATTTAATCTGTCCACACTATGAGTTAGGATAATTCAGATTTTTTTTCCTAACAGAAGCTTTTATATTTTTTTAATGTTTATTTGTTTTTGAGAGAGAGAGAGAGAGAGAGAGAGAGAGAGAGAGAAAGTGCAAGCACAGGAGGGGCAGAGAGAGAGGGAGACACAGAATCTGAAGCAGGCTTCAGGCTGTGAGCTGTCAGCACAGAGCCCAACACGGGGCTTGAACTCATGAACTCAAGATCATGACCTGAGTCGATGTTGGATGTTTCACTGACTGAGCCCCCTAGGTGTCCCTACCAGAATCTTTTAGTTGTACTAAGTGTCCAGTTAATTATTTCAACCATTCTCTCTCTCTCTCTCTTTTTTCTCAGTAAAGACATTGGCTAATTCTTTGTGACACAGACAATAAGATGTATTGATGTGATGGATCCGTCCAATGATCACTGCAAAATCCAACCTTGTAATTAAGCCATAGCAACTCAACAGATCCAATTAGGCAGAGCAGTTTGATTAAGTCCCCACTGTTGGTTGGTGGTCCACCGAGCCGACACTGGAACCAGGGTTTCTGACTCTTAGAAATATTCCAGTGCTATTGGATTTGGTTCTCCTTATGAGAGTAAAATGGCAGCCTCTGGGTCACAGTAGAAACCCACTCCGCTAGGGTCTCATCCTGGAGGCTTTGCCACCTCTCCTGCTACTCATCAGCTCTCCAGCTTACTGTGGGGCTTTCACCCTGGTGGAGATCAAGGAGCCCACACAAGGCCAGGCAGGTTTGTGCTGTGAAAAGGCATTGAAAGTCAGTGGAGCCACATTGGGGGTCAGCCATACCATTGCCTCTTGTTAATTCTGTCTCTTGGGCAAGTTGGTTTTCCTGGGTCTTTGTTTCCTCATATGTAACATGGGATGGTTATTCTTACTTTGCAGGGCTTTTGCGATAAACAAATGATAGACATAATCCCATTCATGATGGACCACCATGATGACCAACACACAACAGATACTCAACCAGATAGTTTTTGTTGTTGTTGTTTGTTTGTTTATTTATTTATTTATTTATTTTAAAAGTAGACTTCACACCCAGCATGGAGCCCAGTGTAGGGTTTGAACTCATAGTCCTGAGATCAAGACTTGAGCGGACATCAAGAGTTGGACACTTAACTGACTGAGCCACCCAGGTGTCCCACGGCAGATACTTAAAAAATGAGAATTTAATCTAAATTAAGTTTGTATGTAGAAAAATCCACTTTGTTAATAACTTATGACAGGATTTAAAAATTCTCATTGTCAGGGGCGCCTGGGTGGCTCAGTCGGTTAAGTGTCCGACTTTCAGTTTCGGCTCAGGTCATGATCTCATGGTTTTGTGGGTTTGTGCCCTGCATCGGGCTCTGTGCTGACAGTGCAGAGCCTGCTTGAGATTCTCTCTCTCCCTCTCTCTACCCTTCCCCCCCCACACACTCTGTCTCTGTCTCTCTCAAAATAAATAGATTAATTAAACTTAAAAAATTCTCATTATCATTTCACAACTAATCAATAATACATGACTAAAGAAAATAGTATAACATAAAAGACCCCTCTCAGGGAGTAATATATTATATAATTGTTTGTACATCCTTTCAGGAAACCATTTAAATCTAAGACTACTTTAATTTTGTTTTAGGGGATTTATTTTATTCAAATTTTCACAGAAATAATCTTATAATTAACATATGTATTTATAAAAAGTAATGCTGTCTAGTGCTCCTTGGTATTTACCCAAAGGAATTGAAAACTAATGTCCACACAAAAATCTGAACATGGGTGTTTGTAACTACTTTATTCATAATTGCCTAAACTTGGAAGCAACCAGCATGCCCTTCTGTAGGTGAAGAAATAAACTGGGGTACATCCAGACAATGAAATATTATGCAGGGCTAAAAAGAAATGAGGCATCAAGCCATGAAAAGACAGGAAGGAATCTTAAGTGTATATTACTAAGTATACAACCTGAAAAGTCAACATACTGTATGATTCCAATTGTATGACATTCTGGAAAACGCAAAACTTTGGAGACAGGAAAAAGATCAGTGGTGGCTATAGGTGTGGAGGCTGGTGGGGAGTGGGAGAGGTGACTAGGCAGAACACAGGGCATTTTTAGGGCCATGAACATACTCCATTATGACAATATAATGACACATGCATGTCGTCACACATTTGTCCAAACCCACAGGATGTACAACACCAAGAGTGAACCCCAACATACACTATGGACTTTGGATGATTATGATGTGTCAGGGCAGGCTCACCAGTTATAACAAATGTAACACTCTGACGTGTGATGTTGATAATGGGGGGATCTATTCATGTGTGGGGGTGGGGATATAAAGGAAATCTCTGTATTTTCCTCTCAATTTTGCGTGAACCTCAAACATCTGTGAAAAATAAAGTGTTACAAAAAAGTAACACTGTCTTAAGCTGCTGGATCTACTTCTTGACAACAAAGAACAGAGTAATTTCTTGGGTCAGTGTTTTAATATGGTCTTGTCTCGTGTGAGGAGAATCATGCAGGACATAAAATACACTGCCGAAGAAGGTCTAATTATTGAAATGTTTTATTCATCAGTAGTAAACCTTTAAGAAAGTCTGGTACTACTTAATAAAAGTAAACACATGAAAAATAAAGTAAGTATTGAGAAGTATTCAAGATTTTTTTGACATGACGTTGTGAAAAAAATCCTTTGTTTAGAATCAATGGCATCTAGACCAGATTCTATGGTTTATTAGACACATGGCTTTGGGCAGGTCTTGAGGCCAACGTCCATGAGTTTCTTCCTTTTGAAAAATGGAGATGGTAGCAAATACCAAGACTATTTTCAGATAATTTTTGCATAAGGTAGTGCTAAAGAGCTATGAAAACATGCTATCATTGTAAATATTGTGCAAATGTAAGGTATTATTATTATTATTATCATTATTATTATTATTATGAAAGGCTTTAAGAAATACTCCCAGAGCTTCTGGATACTCTTGGTCAACTCTGGCCAAAGGTTTTACACTCTTGCAAAATGTCTTATTCAGACAATGTTAACAATTTTTGGTCAGTGGCATCTGTAGACTTTCAGCTTGAAATCACCAGGTATTGACAGCTCATATATGTTTTACCTGAGATTTTTATATAGTTTGAAAGTATTGTGTAAAATACCAATAGCAACTTAGGTAAAGTATTTTCAAACTTTTATTATTTTATTTTATTTTTTTAGAGGGTGGGGAGGAGCAGAGGGAGAGAAGAGAGAGAATCCCGAGCAGGCCCCATGCCCAACACGGAGCCCGATGGTGCTTGATCCCACAGCCGACCATGAGATCATGACCTGAGCCTAAACCAAGAGTTAGATGCTCAACCAACTGAGCCACCCAGGCACCCCTAAGTACAGTATTCCTAGAATAAATATAAACATTAATGAGATGCAATTTTGTGGCTGAGTGCAATTTCTATGATTAATGATAAGCAATCAAGATTAAGGAAGGGATATAACTGCCAATGAAAATGACAAAGGGTGGTTGTAAAGAACATTCCTGTGTCTGAACGTGCTAAGAACAGTAACATAGCCCTGTATAGTTCATATGGTGTTTTCTCATGTATTATATCAGTTCATCCCTGTAGCAATCATTTGAGGTAGCAAAGGTTATTCTGCATTTAGCAGATGAACTTGAAGGCTATTGAAGTCAAATGAAAACCCGGGAAGTCACAGTTTAGTGATTAAAGGAACTGCTACTAAAACCAAGGTATTTTAATGTTAAGTCCAGTACCCTTGAAGGCAAAGACACAAAAAACACGTGAATGTAAGCATAGGAAAGGGTCAGGGATGGCCCCAGTTGGCAAGAAGCCAGGACCAGCAGGATGGATAATGCATAGGACCTCAGCTGCATTCAGACCATGTAAGGGTTGTGAACATGGACAGGGAAAAAGTGCCAAGGGAGTTAATTTATAGAGTCAATGATACCTATACATTTTGATAATATTTTTGGTGCAAGATTCACATATTGTAATTGACCATCTTCAGAAATAGTATTTGTCTTTTAATTGAGCTCAGTTTCATACAAAACATGATTTTGAAGGTCAATGAGCAAGTCCCATATGACTGCCATAAACAATGAACCTGAACTAGTATCTATGACAGAAATAAAATCGTGAATGTAATTTCACTCAGGTTTATTTGAACTTGTTGCGTCTGTTTTAATGATTGGCACTATATACTAAGTAGGTTAAGTAGGAAGCAGTAAAAATTAATGCTTGGCCTGATATTTTTGATCCTAACACACACCATCCATGCGTTGATTATAATTGCTCAGTTCAGTAGCTTGCCTGAAACATATATGCTACCAGTATAATCCTTTTAAAAAATGGAGGTTGCAACTCCTACAGTGTTTTCTCCTATATCCTTGAGTTCGAGCCCCGCGTCGGGCTCTGGGCTGATGGCTCAGAGCCTGGAGCCTGTTTCCGATTCTGTGTCTCCCTCTCTCTCTGCCCCTCCCCCATTCATGCTCTGTCTCTCTCTGTCCCAAAAATAAATAAACGTTGAAAAAAAAAAATTAAAAAAAAAAAATAAATTCCACTACAGTGCAACCCTTCGTTATTACTCTGAATTGGATAGCTGTCCCTTGTCGAGGTTTGCATATGTATCACATGACCTTCAGTATAATCTTACGGAGAAGAATCAGAGATACCCTTTGCAGATACCCTTTGCAGGGACAGTCAGGTTTTCCTAACACCAATACCATAAAAGATAGAGAAGTGTTTGTAGTCATGTAAATTGTGTGTTTATACTTAAAAAAAAAAAAAAAAGCAAAGGCTGTCAAGTTTAAATTGTAATAGTAAAAAGTGAGAGACAAGGCATTGGAATATATAGTGTTGGAAGCCTTTTAACCCTGGTTCAGATTTTTGCTCTGATGTGTAATTTCTGTTTGAGTCTCAGTTCTCTCACCTGTAAAATGGGTTTAACAACCTTTAGTTTGCAGAATAACTGTGAGATTTACAGGTAACCCAACGGCTGGAGGGTTGGGGGTACGTATCACCCAATTCGATTCAGCTCCTAAGAAAACTAATCCCGAATAACCAAAACCTGTTTTTAGTTGCTTCGTCCTCAAATTGACTGCTCGTAAGATTTTATGTCAACTTCCGTTATTACAACAGCAGCCGTTTACATGGGACTCTGAAAAGATTGGAGACCCCGTTCTCGCCCTCACAAAAGCATCACATTCCCAGCCGGGATTTCCTTGAAGCAATCATCCAAGCTGGACATTCGGGGAACAGGTCAGCCAAGGGCTGAAGAGAGGTCAGTTTAACCCTCTGCGGCCCCTTTTAGAATCTCCAGGCTACTTCAGCTCTTACACACGCTTCCGAAGCTTTTAAATGGACCCGAGAAATTCTTAACAGGAGTTGTTACTGAGCTTTTCGTTAAAATAAAAAACAAAACAAAAAACAAAAAACCCAAAAACGTTCAGAGATGCCGAATGCAAAGACAACAAAAGATAAAGAGGTCTCAGATTTCACTCTTAACATGACGCCTGATTTCCAGAAAATCATCACGCCTGGCTGTTTTGAGACTGGGCCTGGGAGGGAAAGCGGCGAAAACCCTCCTGGTGGTGACACCTTGTGGGGGGCGGGGGGAGGGGTGCGCCCAGGGACGGAGCCTAGAAACAGCTGCAGAGCGCTCGGGCCACACCCCCCCTCGCGAACGCACAGTCCAGGCCCAGGGTCCGGTGCCGGGGCGCCGCGGGCAGCGGGTTGCAGGTGCACAGGCGGGCCCGGGAGGCGCCCCCGGAGGACCCGCAGCGCCGCACGCTCACACGAAAGTAGTCTGCGCGTCTACACCAAACACTTGTCCTTGTGGCTATTTTGGCGACGGCTGGGGGAGGGGGGGGGTTCCCAGGAGCCGCGCGCTCTGCGTCTCCGCGGTGGGAAGTTACAGAACTTTCAGAACTAGGGGCGGGCAGCCGGGGCGAGGCGGGGTCCGCGGCGGCGCGCGGCCCGCGGGGGGGCGAGCGGGGGAGGGGCCGAGGCGGCGCGGAGGGTCTTCCCCCGGGATCGAGCCCCGCGCCGGGCGGGCGCGAGGGAGGAGGCGCGGGGACGGCGCTCCCCCTCCGGCGGCTGCTCGCTCTCCAGCAGGGACGCTAGCCGGAGGGGTGCAGCCGCGCGCGGAGGGGCGGGCTCGGCGGCGGGCGGCGCGGCTCCTCACTGCACCAACCTGCGGGCTCCGGCTGGCTGCGGGCCGCGGCCCCTCCCACCCGCACCCCACCCGCGCCGCCGCCGCCGCCGCCGCCGCCGCCCCGGGCCGGCCCAGTCCCAGCCGCTGCCGCAAGGAGCCGGCGTGCGGGGCGCCCGCCCGGACCGCAGCCGCCCGGGGCGTCGCGGCCACCGCGGCGCGCGCCGGGCCTCCCGGGGGCCGGCTCCCCTCCCAGCGTCCCTCGCGCCCCCGCCCCTTTCTCCCACCTCCCCCCTCCCGTGCCCACCCCCGACCTCGCCTTCCCTCCGCCGGCCGCGCTCCTCCCGCCCGGCCGCGCGCTCGGCTCGGCTCCCCGCGCCCCCCGCGCCCGCTCGCTCCTCCTCCAGCCCCGGCCCGGCCTCCCGCGAGCCCTCCAGCCCGCTGCGCGCCGGCCGCCGCCTGGTCATGTCAGGATGGAGATCCGGCAGCACGAGTGGCTCTCGGCCTCCCCCCACGAGGGCTTCGAGCAGATGAGGCTCAAAAGCCGCCCCAAGGAGCCCTCGCCGAGCCTGACCCGAGTGGGCGCGAACTTCTACAGCAGCGTCAAGCAGCAGGACTACAGCGCCAGCGTCTGGCTCCGGAGGAAAGACAAGCTGGAACACGTAAGAGCGGCGCGCTCCCCGGGGGCCTGGGCCCGGCACCTGCCCCGGAGGCGGCCCGAGCGCGCGCGCGGGGCGGCGGGCCCGGGCGCGGGGACCCGGCAGGTGGCCCGACTACTCGGGGACCCGGGCGTCCGCGTCCTCCCTCCGACCCGGGGCCTCTGCTCCTGCACTTTCTTGCCGGGAAGGACCGGGCTGCGGGGAGGAGAGGGGAGGAGATGCCTTTCCCGGCACTGCTTGGCCCCCCGCGCACCTCGACCCTCCCCACGGGCTTCTCGCGGGGTTCATTTGCACCGCGTTCTTGGGGCTCCTCTGCGCGGTGAGCGAGGAGGGGACCTGTCACGGCGGGGCTCCAAGGAACGCGGCGCGGCGGTGGGCTCTTGGAGGGGGTGTCTGCACGGTCTTGGGGGCTGTGTTACTTCGTCCGGAAACTGCCCGTTAGCGAATCCGTGAGGGTGCCGCCGCCGGCCACCCGGCCTGGGTCCGCGCACGAGCCGGAAGAGTTTTCTGGAGCCTGTCCTCTGGGATGAGCAGTTGGCGATCCGCTTCTAGAGCCCAACTAGGGAGGGCGAGCCGAGCGCCCAGATAGATCCCCGGGCACCTGCCGTGGGCAGGGTGGGAGCTGGAGAATGGGGACCACCGCTCGCTGGAGTGCGCGCTTCGCCGGAAGCGTTCCCGGCACTGGAGCTGAGCCCCTGGGGCTCGCCATTCTGGAAGGGGAAAGTCCCTCTAAAGAGACGTTTAGTGGATCCATAGTTTCCAGCCTGACCCATCGGCATCTCCTTAAACCAGATGTTAAAATGAAACTAAGAATTATCTCAAGAGTGCAGCACCCCACTAGCTCAGGAGAGGATGCTGTTCCTTCCCGCGGAGATGCATAAGCCAAACTGAGTGTTAGCGGAATGTGCAGGCTTCCTTGTATTTGGGTCACATTTCCAATTATGACGGAAAGATAACTTCCGAAACTCACGCATTTCATACCGCTGCACGGTCCTGACTCCTATCCGTACCCCCCGCCCCCAAGGGCTTCTCTTCCTCTCCTGGGCTTTGCAGCAACACCTGGCTTCCCGAGAGGAAGCAGTATTTCTCCAACAATCTGAACGGAAGGTCTGTGCCTTTTCTCTCAGGGCCTCATTAAGTCCCTTGAAAGCTCTGGTGTAAAGCTTTGAGTTGGGGAACCGGCTGTCTTGCGGGTGGAAACCCATTTCCTAGTATCAAAAGCATGTCTCACATCCTTAAGACCAGGGAAGTAGCTGGTTTCTAGTTGTTTGAAAGGCAGCAGAATCCGCTTAAAAATGCGAGCTCCAGAAATGGCACGGGAACCGGTGGTTATTAATGTTTAAAGGGGGGCAAAGAGCATCTTCATGGAATTTGGCTCTTGCTGTTGGTATCGGATGTTAGGACCAGGGAGAGTGGTTCAGACTTAAGCAGTGGTAGAAAAAATCTGTGTTTCCGTGTTTATTTGCATCTTGTACTTTTAGCTGCTGTTATCGTTCTTCAGTTCGTGAAAACCAGTCGTGCACCCTTTTCTGTCTACATCTCCGTGAGTCAGACACTAAACACCTTGTACTTCAATGGGTCCTCACTTTTATGTTTCCACTGACAGTTTCAAGTCCTACCAGGGAGGGCCCTGGCACCCTTACCTTTCTGGATGAGTGCAGGATGCTTAGCCTCCCCTGAGGGTCAGAGACCAAGGAAAGGAAAAGTCTCCTTGTTTAAAAGCATGTGAGGACCATGCTTGCTTCTTCACTCAGATGCTCCAAAGACAGCATTGCATTAAAAAAAAAAAAAGAAAAAGAAAAAGAAAAAAGCCACCTCATTTGTTATTTAAATCAGCCTAGCATTTTTGTTTGCTCTCTCCAATACATTCCGCGAGACAGGTATTCTGTTTCTGATGGTTTTCTCTGTATCTGCTTTCAGTTAGAAAGGGGGCTTTACTTCCAGTGAAATTTTTTTGTGATATTCTCTTGCTCCTTTGAAACATCTACATTTTAAATGAAATAGTATTTATGAATATACAATGAGAGAATTAAAATTTGCATAAAAATGTAAATTTTATCTGAATTCAAGCTCGGGGTGTCTGTAATATATGTCTTCTGTTGTGGTGTGCTATGTTTCAGATAGTTCGATGTTAATTTCTGTTTAGATATTTGAAATTTAAAAACTCATAACAAATGTAACCTAGCATATTGAAAATGTGATGTTGACTTTATGATAGACGATATTCTGAACATATGTGGCACTACAGAGTGTCCTAAGAAATTCAAAAGTGACATATGGTAGTTAAAAAGAATCCCATCAATCCATCTAAGCAAATGGATAACCACCATTTTTTTTATCAGGTTAAAAAGTGAGTTAATAATTGTGATGGAGATCATAAGCACGAAAGCAGCCTACGTTATTTTGCTGGTGCTTTAAAAGCCAATCTAGTATTAAGGCCATCATAGGGGTGGATTCACATACACACGTATTCAGTCATTGCTAACGGGATTCCCTGAAATGAAATGTGGCCGTGTGTGGACTCTGTCCAGACTTCAGAGGCAGTGCTCAGTCTGAAAGTCAATAACACGATGCAAAGGGACAGCTGAAGAATATACTTGCACCCACTTAGCTAAAAGGGAGGATAATTTCTCTCTCCTTTTCTGGTTTAAAGGCTGCAAGGGCTAATCCCCAGGCTATACCAGCACCTGAAAAGATCCATGAATTGGTCAAGGATAGGAATACTAACAGCCCATCCTTGAATTTGTCTCTTGGCATGTGTTGTTCAATACTTAAGATGAATGCCCATTAAGAAAGAAATGCTTGTGGGGGAATTCTTGCTTTTTTTTTTTTTTTAACTATTTTAATGTTTACTTTTGAGAGACAGAGAGAGCACAGGGAGGAGCAGAGAGAGAGGGAGACAGACACACAATCCAAAGCAGGCTCCAGGCTCCGAGCTGTCAGCACAGAACCCAACGTGGGGCTCTTTCTCACTTACGGTGAGATCATGACCTGAGCCGAAGTCAGACGCTTAACGGACTGAGCCACCCAGGCGCCCCAGAATTCTTGCATTCTTAAGTCATGATGAGAAGCTACAGAGATTTGTACTGTGAATTCTGGGCTTTGAATTCCACTGGGAAATTTCAGGAAAAAGTAAAATTGCTGACCACACACAGAATGTTTTCTTATTAGCTGCAAATAATCCCCGTGGTTCTTAGACTCTTCTGCTTCTTTTTCTGCCTCACCATGCCTGTGGCTTTGGAAGGCATTAGGTTTGATAAACAGTGGAAGTCTCACATTCTGTAGGGTCCTCTGTTACTTTAGGTGTAACATAACAGGGAGGGATTATGGTCTAGCAAAGCAAGAGGAGCAGGGAGCCATTCCTTTGACCACCCCCCTCCCCCAACCCACCCCTGTTCTGTCAGCCCGCCCTGGGGCTGGGTCACCTTAAGGGTAACGACTTAATACAGTTTGACTATCTTAGAGGACCCTGTAACAATAGTGTTACACTGTAACAATAATGTCTCACGGTGGCATATGCCGTTGGCACTATTTTGTTGCTCTTGTTGTTGTTCAGAGTAGGATTGTTGCAGGGGTTACTCTGCTCACTTGCCTGGTTTTATGCCAGTTGTACGTGTAGAAGTTTCCTGATGCCATTTATGGAGATAGGAATGCCTTATTTTCCCTCATGCTTAGCTCTTGCCAAAGTGCAGTTAAGAGTAGGGCTCTGGGTAGACCATCTCTTATTAACTCTGTGATCTTAGGCAAAAGACTCTGAGTCACCAGGGTATACATTCACATTCCTCCTGGAAGGAGTCACAGGTTTCCTGGGATGATTCAGGGAGACCATCCATGAGTCTGTTGCAGTGACACACAGGCCCCTGACGCCAGGGGCTCAACACTGCAAAGGTGTATTTTACCTCCCGAATCTCATCCGTGCATGTTGGCAGGTTCTCAGACCCCATTCAGACTGCTATGACAGAATACCACAGAAGGGGGCAGCTTACAAACAGTGAACATTTCTTTCTTGCAGTTCTGAAGGTTGGGAAGTTCAAGATCAAGTCACCGGCAGATTCGGGGTCTAGTAGGGGGTACTTCCTCTTTCATTGATGGCTGTCTTTTTGGTCATCTTCTCAGGGTAGAAAAGGCAAGGGGAGCTCTCTGGCGACTCTTTAATAAGGCCACTGTCCTGTTTATGAGGACTGATCACCTCCCAGAGACCCCTTACCTCCCGATGCCAGCCCACTTGGGGTTAGGTTTCTTTTTTTTTTTTTTTTTAAAGTTTATTTATTTTTGGGACAGAGAGAGACAGAGCATGAACGGGGGAGGGGCAGAGAGAGAGGGAGACACAGAATCGGAAACAGGCTCCAGGCTCTGAGCCATCAGCCCAGAGCCTGACGTGGGGCTCGAACTCGCAGACTGCGAGATCGTGACCTGGCTGAAGTCGGACGCTTAACCGACTGCGCCACCCAGGCGCCCCTGGGGTTAGGTTTCAACCATGAGTTTTGAATAAACACGAACATCCAGTCTACAGCACCAGGGGATTTTCCTCATCTTAGTTGCCTGGCCTGGGGGAAGCTCCATCCTGATACATGTTCTCAAGGCAGTTAAAGAGAAGGATGGTAAATCACGTAAAATCTCTCGGTGCTTCGACCCAGAAGCAAAACATCCATTTGCATCCTGTTGATTGGCCAAAGACAGTTTTGAGGCCAAGGCTTGCTTCGAGGAGGTGAGGAAGGGAGATCTGACCAAGACCCAGAGAGAAGGGAAAGAGAACATCCTTGACCAGCTGCATCCATGGAGCCCTTACCCTCCACCTGAGAGCTTGCAGATGTCACATTTGAGATCAGCCTGCCTGCATTATAGTCCTGGACCCAGAGTATATGGGTCTTTTGGCCAGCAAGGCCAGCTGACTATCTTGGGCTCTTTAGGCTGCCTCTGCCTGGCCTCCAGTCTATCCTTTGGGACCCTGACTGTGCTCTGAGCCAGGGCACCCTTGCTTGTGCCCTGCCTGGCCACCCTGAGGCTTCCTCTTTTTGTTCCCACTTTCTGCAGGCTCTGCTAGCAGAGAACAGCTCTTTGCTCTGTCGCCAACCCCTGCTTTCTTTCCCAGCTCTGTGCTGGTGGAATTAAGTCGAGCAATAGTTCATTTATCTGCATGATGGCTCAGAAGGCCTATTTAAAATGGAAAGAGAAAGCAGAAGGGAGAATTTGTAAAGAGTAAAAGGTAGAAGAATCTTTAATGTACATGCTCGTAGTGAGCCTTAGGATCTTGCTTGGTTTAGCTGAGTGCGTCACTTAAAAAAACTGTCTTCTCTAAGTGTGAATATGCACCTGCTAAATAGAGTTTATGTTACCGGTGAATAGTAAGTAAATGAGAAGCACACACTTGATTCCTGGAATAAATTATTCACATGATGAGCGAATAATAAATGGATTGGAGCAAACTTGGTCACTGTGGTCTGGGCTTCTATTATGTAATGCCATTTATGTCCCACAGAACAAATTTGTGGGAGTATTACACCCCACAGAGCAGACCAGTAAAGCACCAAAGACAGTTCAAACTGAAGGAATGAATCTTTAAAATGTTCCACTAAAAATCAAATGGGGGCGCTTGGGTGGCTCAGTCTGTTAAACATCCGTCTCTAGGATCTCGGTCAGCTCAGGTCTTAATCTCAGGGTCGTGAGTTCAAGCCCTGTGTTGGGCTCCATGCGGAGTGTGAAGCCTACTTAAAAATTAATTTAGAAAAGAATAAAATAAAAAAACAGAAATCAAATGAACACACAAGCAGAAAATATTCTTTTTTTAATCTTTATGTACTACTGTTCAATTTGTGTATTATCGGATAATTTTCAGGAGGTAGATGTTTAAGAGAATTAACATTTACCAGGATTATTTCCTGTGCTTTTTGATAGACAGAACAGACAAAACCTAGGCCGAGGCAGGATCCTCTCATCGGTCAAGTAATGGAAGTTTAGATGTCTCTGGATCGTGTTCTAATGGACCTCATGTTGTGTCCATTATTGTACTTGTCACGACTACGGGTAGCAAATATTAATTCTGCTAATGGACTTCTCTAACTGTGGGTTGACATTTCAGTTTATTTTGAAAAACCTTTGATTCTTTGCACTCTGTTGGGTGTGGCTGGTTGATTTATTTTAAGGTGTAGCCTATGACATCATATTTAGTATATTTAATTTGAGAAGCTCAAGATGCTTGGACTTAAGATTTCTTTTTCTACCCTTCGTCCATGTGACAACCACATACCAATTTGTGGCCAATTTCTCTGGAAGTTTTTACTTATCTTTGCAAAATTCTGTGTCTCTATCAGGTTTAAACCTGTATAACAGATTTCCTTTCTTCTATTTTAGTTCCAAAGATTAAAAAATCTGATGGATCTTTTATAACAAAAGTTTTTATACTGCATTGACTGATAGGTGGCATGATCAAGCAGAGGTAGACTTGTTGGTAAGGTTATCAGCCCAGAAATGTTGCTTCAAGTATATATACTGGGGACACATAAAGTTAAGCCTACGATTCGTATCGACACAGACTGTGCTGAGTGAGTTTAGAGTACAATGGGGATATTCAGGAACAGTTGAAATGCCAAACTGTAGTTGTTAAGAGACAGACTTTTTTTTTTTTTAAACCAAAAAAGTACATTTTAATTTTTCTCACAAATGGAAAAATGAGCCCACTTTCTAAAACCCTCAAGCCCTTAAGCAGAGCTTATGGGGAAAAATGAAGAACACTGCAGACTTTCCTAGGTGGAATCAATCGCATTGGAAAATGTCACTGCCGTCTCACATAGGAAGTGGGCCCAAGTTGAACTACCTGATTTGGTATCGTGGGAATGGATGTCATGGCCTTTGGGTCATAAATATGGCTCTTTATTCTCTACAGAGGACAGTGAGCCCTGTGAATATACTGTTTCTCGGACTTGAGCTATGGTATTCCTGCCAATACGTTGTTAGGTCTGGTCCAGCGATACCATCAGGAGTCACCTTGAGAAGGTGGGATGCGTCAACCGACACTTATTGCCGTTGCCTGTTATGGGACCAACACTTTGTTAGCAGATCACGAGGAGTTTCATTTCACAAGCATTCAGGTGACATATACTGTGTTCCAAATGGCGGAGAATTTACAAAGACCAAAGCAGAGTCCCTCCCTCAAGATGTTTACGGCTTAATAAATAGTTATAATATGATTACAGTGTTACGAATAATGCCAAAAAGTGCGACATAGTATAAGAACACTGCCTTCAAAGGACTTGTTTAGACAAGGATAAAATACAGTTAAAAAAAGAAGTAATGTTGGGGAGCCTGGGTCAGCTAAGCATCTGGCTCTTGGTATCAGCTCATGTCATGATCTCACGGTTTCATGAGTTCGATCCCCTGCGTCGGGCTCTGTGCTGACAGGGCAGAGTCTGCTTGAGATCCTCTGCCTCTCTCGCCCTCCGCCCCTTCCCCACTTGCACTGTCTCTATCTCTCTCTCTCAAAAAAAAAACCAAAAACAAACAAAAAAAAACCGCTTAAAAAAAAGTAATGTCGTATGTAGTGATGCTGTATTACGACAAACTTGAATTTATTTCAGTAATGCAAAGTTGCTGTGAAATTTGAAAAGCGGTTAGTGTAATTTATCACATTAGCAGAAGGATAAAGTAAACCCATAGGATTATCTCAACAGATGAAGAAAAATCATATGGTAAAATTCTATACCCAAGCATGATAAAATTGTCAACAAAATGGAAATAAAAGGAAACTTTATCACTCTGACTAAGGGTTTCTTTAAAAAGAATCACAGGTAATGGACAAATATTGAAAAAACTATCTGCATAGATTGTGAGTGGGATTGAGATGCCACTATCAGTGCCTGTTTTCAGCGTGGCACAGGAGGTCATGGCCAATGCACGAAGGCAAGAAAAAGAAATAATATAATTGAAAAGGAAGTAATAAAATTGTCATTATTAGCAGATGACATGAGTATGTACATTTGAAAATCCAGAATAAACCACGGATATACTTAATGAATTAATAATGTCCCTGGGTTATCACAGCCACTACATACAAAGTCAATATTCAAAATTAAACTAGAAAAAATAATTCCAATGTAAAACTAAAAACTTAAAAAAAGAGTTTTTAATATTTATTTTTGAGAGAGAGAGAGGCAGAGTGAGAGCAGGGGAGGGGCAGAGAGAGAGGGAGACACAGAATCCGAAGCAGGCTCCAGGCTCCAAGGCTCCAAGCTGTCAGCCCAGAGCCCAACGCGGGGCTCATACTCATGCACCGTGAGATCATGACCTGAGCCGAAGTCAGATGCTTAACTAACTGAGCCACCCAGGTGCCCCAAAACTGAAACCTTTTACCATTTACATTAGGATACAAATATCATATTCTTAAGGAAATGGGTACCTCTTTTTAATTTCCCCAGATTGAGCTAGAGAGTACATACAATACCAGTTAAGTCCCAGCAGGTTTGTGCATGTGTGTATGTGTTGAAAATGATTCTAGAAATTAAATGGAAACACAAAGGGCCAAGAATAGCCCATATAATCTTTATGAAAAAGAATGAAGTTAGAAGACTGCTTCCATATATCAAAACTTGTTCTAAAACGATTAATTAAAGCAGTGTAGGGATGAACAAACAGAGCAGATGACAAGACAGAATGCAGAAGCAGACCTGTGTATACTTAATTATTGACAGGAACTTGATTTATGACAGAAATGGCAGTTCCGAGGGGCAGTGGGAAAAGGATGGTCTTTTAAAAAATGGTGCTGGCTCAGTTGTACATCTACATTAAAAATGATCTTGGGGCGCCTGGGTGGCTCAGTCGGTTAAGCGTCCGACTTCGATCTCGTGGTTCGTGAGTTCAAGCCCCGTGTCGGGCTCTGGGCTGATGGCTCAGAGCCTGGAGCCTGCTTCCGATTCTGTGTCTCCCTCTCTCTCTGCCCCTCCCCCATTCATGCTCTGTCTCTCTCTGTCTCAAAAATAAATAAACGTTAAAAAAAAATAAAAATAAATAAAAAAAATGATCTTGATTTCTCTTTCACGCCATATGCAAAAATCAGTTTAATGTAGGTTATAGATCTAAATTAGGAACAATGCGGCTTCTAGAAAATAATAGTATAAAAAAACCTTTATCAACTTGGACTAGGGGAAAAATTCTGAAGCAATTTTAAGAATCCCGATATATTGTTATTAATAAACTGGACTACATTAAAATTAGGTAGCTCTGACAGTAAAAGATTAAGAGAATGAAAAGACATATCATAAAACAGGACATATTCCCAACACACACTCCATGACAAAGAGCTTGTATCTACCGTATATAAAAAGCATCTACAAATCAATAACAACAGACAACCCCCAAAAAGTGAGCAAGACATTTGTTTTCATTTTTAAGTTTATTTATTTTGAGAGAGAGAGAGGGAGAGAGGGAAAGGGAGAGAGAGAGTGTGTGTGCGCCATGCACTTATGCACGCACAAGCGGGGGATTGCCAGAGAGAATCCCAAGCAGCCTTCGCACTGTCAGTGGGAGCCTGACATGGGACTCAAAACCATGAACTGTAAGATCATGACCTGAGCCAAAATCAAGGACACTTAAGGCACTAAGCCACCCAGGTGTCCCAAAGTGAGCAAGACATTTAAACAAGAACTTCACAAGAGTATATCCAAGCCATCAAATGTATGATAAGGTGCTTGATGTTGTCAGTCATCAAGGTAGCAAACAGTTGAAATCAGACATCAGTATATAGTCACACGAATGGCTGAGATGAAAATGATTGACAATAACAAGTGTTGATTAAAATGAGGAACGTCTGTAACTCTCATAACTTCCGGAAGGACTGTAATTCATAGAGCCACTATGGAAAACTGTTTACACCCTCTACTAATTTGAATGCATGTATACCTCATGACCCAGTGATTTAAATTCTATGGGTGTATCAAACAAATGTGTGTTCATGGGCACCAAATGA